>NC_088606.1:56263646-56634271 GCF_036013475.1 Columba livia
TTAGATAGAGGATTGTCTGAATGCCTGGCTGCGCAAAACCTGACCTGCTCACTAAAGAACTGATACTGGTGCATTCTCTAAAAAAACCCAAATTTGCCCACATGTTAGTTGCTCAGTGCAGTTATGTAAGTGTTAGGGGAAAAAAAAACATACCATCATAAACTTAAAAAATCTTGTCTGAAAATCCTATTCCTACACAGTTTTTCTTTTGGGATGTTATTGTTTTCTAATTGCTACTGCATATAAACACATCTGAATTGCTAAAGTAATCATAATAAAAATTGATGAGCCCATCCTACAAACTACAGAAAAAAAGAAAAAGGGAAGACATGATATTTTCCCTTTGTAGATCAATTTCAAGCCTCAGAGAAAATGACCCATTTTCAAGTGTTTACTATAGACTACTTTACTGGAATAGGTAGATACAAAAATAGATGAACATGTGTAAAAAGCTGTAGCTACTTGGCTGAAAATAGTTTTACTTCTTACTCAGATAGAAACCAATAAGTGTGTCTGAGGAGAACAGGCTTACATTTTCTTCCAGTTTCTGGTTGCTCATTATAAGTGTAACAAATAATTCACATTTTTATTATACAAAGGAGAAATTATTGTCCGTTTTGTTCTGAATTACATCTTACATTCCTATCCCAAGGAAAATAAAATTTTTTACAGCTTTTCTCCCAAGTGTCATGTTTAATGGCTTTGAAAAAGCTGGTTTCCTCCTATCTTCTTAGGGACAGCAGTGGATTTCTTGATAGGAATTGCAGCACATGGTCACTATATCCACACAGTGCGAGGGTGATGTTTAAGGCCTGTTTGAGCAAGGTAAATAAAGAAGTGCCACCATTAGGTACACATATAATCCTAAATTAGTGGAGTAACTTAGTGTTAAAGTTACCTACCATGCCGACTTGTGTCCCAAAGATTTTAGTAACTTTTTTCTGTGATAAGCCTGTGAACAAGTTTCCTTTTAATTACGCTATTATGTTCTCACAGAGCACTTTTTAGCTTTCAATATGTCACTTACTGCATGCACATCTTCTAACCTTCCAAACCCACAACTTTGCCAGGCTGCCAATGTAAAATAAAGTTCTGGTTCTCTCCCCCAAACACTTCCTGAAATATTTTTTTCCTGTCATTATATAAAGCACTATGGTGCTCTTTCCTTTAGGCTTGCCATCTGGATGTCATTCTTGATTTTGTCTCTTTTTAAATATGCATATTCAGGCTAGACCTGAAATGACGCAGCTTCTTTCTATGTAACAGTTCTAAAATCTGTACTTTCTTTCCCAGCCACTTCATCAAAACTTCAGTCATGTCTTCATCATCTCAAGTCTTGGTATTTCAAGTTCTTCCTCTCTGTTATGAAACCCTGCATTTTCTACCTTCCTCGGGATTTGCAAACTGATGCTGCAAAGTTTATTTTCCTGACTGCATGAACCAAACAAAACCCCTTTTGAATCATCTTCCCCTGCCGCCTCGCATCATTCACGTCTTTCTTGTCTGGACCCTCGGGGCACCTCCCCGCTCAGCCTTTCCCAGGTTAGCCGATCTTGACATGGAACCTGGAGTGTCTTGTATGGTCATCTCCATGTCTTTATTCACATGTAAACTCCTCGCCTCCTGAAACCAGGGCTGGCAGCAAGGGCTGATCCTGAGGGAAGACAAGGTGCTGAGTCTCTGCCAGGGCTCGGGGTGCAGGGAGTACCGACTGTCACTCCCAGGGCTGGTTCTGCCCTGGCTGCCCTGGTTCTCCCCTCTGGAGGGACCAGGTTCTGTCAATTGACAGCACAGGGACCTGTGTTTATACAACAAAGAGAAAACAATTCTTACTGGGATCTTTGAATGCAAAGACCTACCCCCCAAAAATGCTGTTCATAAATTGCTGTCCATTTCTTGTTTCTCTGTGACCACTACTTTGTGCTTTGCAAGAATATAACTTTATGAAACTACATTTCATTACTGAAAATAACAAATGCAAAGATTTTAACAGTACTAGTGTTTTTTTGCAGAGAGGTTTTTTTAACATAATGTATGATTGTGTTATTTTAGTCCTTTAACATATATGTCAGTGTTGTTTAAAAAAAAACCACAAGATTTTATTGTAGAATTCACAAGACTGGATAGCCCTATGGGTCAGAATAGCTATTTAAATGTAAGCATAATGAAACTGAAACCTAAAAAAAAGATAAGGGAAAATAAAAATGTCTGATTTTCTATCTTTAAAGCAAGAAATCAGATATCCCATTGCAATAGTTTGCATTATGGTGTTCTTAAAACTCACTTAAAATCTGCTTTTCTTGTCGCTGCCATTCCTGTCAGTGGAGTTTACTGGTTACTGTACTAATAGCCAACTGTATTGTAAAATGTATTTTTATTAAAAACCACCAAATACTTGATAAACTAGCAGCAGCTTCACTTCATCCTAGTTTGTACTTTTGTTTTTTCTTAAGCTAGAGAACATAATTAAGAATTAGGAGAAAATTTGTCCTTCTGGCTTAATACTCACACGGGTTTCTGATCCTGACAGTGCCCAGTAAGTGAGTGACAGGCAAGAGCACCAGAACCAGGACACGCGCAAAGTAACAGGCTTCTGTGCTTAGTGGCTGCTCTGTGCTCTGTGACTGTCTCACCTTTTGTCACTCAGATGCGGTTTTGTTTTCCACAGCCCCTTGTGGCAGCAACGTCCACAGTTCCGTGATTGTGTCTGGGAAAACAGTATCTTTTTTTTTTTGTTTAAACTTGTCTCTTCATACTATCACTGACTGTCCCTTAGTTCTCCTATTTCAAGACTTTCTCTGTTCAACTTCTCCGTGCTGCTTAGGACTTTACAGACCTCTGTTATATCTCCCACTCACTTATCTCTTTTCCGAACTGGAAAATACTAGGCTATGTGTTTTCCCCTGTGTGAGTTGTTCCTTATTTCTCATCAGCCAGCACCATAAGGAAACAGATGTCAAAAAGCAGCTTATCACTACAGGGGAATAGCAAGCCAACAGGCCCTGCGTCCTGCACTCCTCTTCCAAAATACAGTTGTGAATCCCGGTGACGAAGTGTCTCCCTCATCTCCCTTTCATACAGTTCACCCCATTAACTCACAAGGTGTTGATTTGTTTCCTGTGTGTTGAAGGCTCTTCCCCTCCACTGAGACAAGGATGGGGGTTGAAAGATGTTATTCATTATGTTGGTTTTGGTTTTACAGTCTTGTTTTTTAAGCAGAGAAATTCAGTGAAAGAATTGCAAAGTTCAACATGGTCAGTTAGGAAATGGTGGAATTAAGATTACACGTACATAATTGATTTACCTTCATGTGTATACATGGTGTCATGTTAATTCTTAATTAGCACCACAGTATGTTATTTCTCTATGGATCCCTGTCAGTCACTGGGCCAGGCAGCCGGGTCTGTAGGAGGAAGGAGGCTCCTGCATGGGGGCCCCTCACTGCATTCGGTGCTGAGCCGAAATGCGGGTCGAAGGCAGAAAGTCTGGTTTCCTTGGACAAACCAGCAGAAGGTCACCTGGATGGCTGTCTCTGCCTCCCCACACCACTCCTACAGGGTGTCACACAGGGCAAGGCCTTCCAACAGAGCTTTCATACATGGCCACCACTTCTGGTTTTGGTATTTTCTAGACAGGAGGAGCGTGTCTGCGTTACAGACTTACTGGTATGACTGTGCCATTCAGGAACACGATAACAACTAACTGTCATTCTGTGCTGGCAAGAGGCTGTGTGTATATGTGAATGTGTGTAATATTATACGTATATGATTTTGTTGGTATATATATTTTCAAAAAGGGGAGATGGAGAGAAAGGAAAGAAGGAGTTACTGAAAGTAGTTGTACCAGCAAAAGTTCTGCTTTGTAGTGTGTGCAGTGGCCATCTGCCTAGTGATTTGGATGTCCAGTTTACCAGGCAGTAAATCATCACCCAAATAGATCATCACAGAAAGCAGTAGCCTGCCGAGGCAGTAGAAGTGTAAAGGAGTGAGACGAATTTGGCACAGACTGCAAGCAGAGTGCTCTGACCACGTACAGAAAAGCATGAATGTGGCGCTGGGACACGCAGCTGTGGGTGACACTTGGAGGAGAGGGTGGCCTTGATCTAAACAGCTTAAATGAGTGGGAAACCCATTCACGTGCATAGTCACAAGAAGACCTGATGAAGAGTGAGGAAGGGCTGAAGTCTCCGTGACTTTTTTTCCCCTTTTCCCACCTGGTGAATCTGTGCCTGACATTAACGACACGTCGGCTTTGAACCATTCTGTGCCTTGGCTCGGCATCTGTACCCAGGGGCAATAATACCTCCGTCCCCACCTCATGGGTATTCAAAGAGGCTTATTAATGTTGATGAAGCACTCAGCGGCGGGAGGACAGGCGCCCCGGGAAAGCCCATGAGGAAATCACTAATTACCTCTTTAGCACTCAGTTCTGGAGGGGGAGCACGGGGTGACCGAGGGCTGTCACAGCTCGCACGTTACAAACAAAGAAGTGTGGTGCCGGAGGGCCGGGTCTGGGCGCTTCACTTGCCCCAGCCCCAGCCCCAGCCCCAGCCCCAGCCCCAGCCCCAGCCCCAGCCCCAGCCCCAGCCCCAGCCCCAGCCCCAGCCCCAGCCCCAGCCCCGCAGCTCCCACCGCCGGGCCGCTCTGCCCGCAGGAGCGCGGCGCCGGGAGGGTGAGCGTCAGGTCCCGCCCCCTCATGCATATAGTCGCTGTCATTAGCATGTTGATGAGGGGAGTTCCGCCCCCCGGCGGCCATTTGTAGCCGCGGCGCCCTGGCTGCGGGGCGGGCGGTGCTCCGTGCGCTCGGCGCTGCCGCACGGTGGGGCGCTGCCGGCGGCGCACTCGGCGGAGCGCAGGAGTGGTGGGGCCTGCGGCTGCTCAGCGCCGGCGGGCCGCGGAGGAGGGAGGAAAGCGGGAGGGAGAGAGGCGCCGGACCCGGCGGCGGCGCTGCCGCAATCGCCTCCGCTCGGCTCCCCGATGGCCGCGGGCTGCAGGGACGGCCCGGGGCAGGAGAAGTACCGGCTGGTGGTGGTGGGCGGCGGCGGCGTGGGCAAGTCGGCGCTCACCATCCAGTTCATCCAGGTGAGGGGCCGCGGCGTCCGAGGCAGAGAACCGCTCCACCCGGCCGCGGCGCCGGGGCCTGGGCGCTGCCCGGCGCTCAGCGCGGGGGGGCCGGGGCCGGCGCGGCGGGCGGCAGCTCCCGGAGGCGCCGCGGGCCGGTGGCCGGGCTCGCCGCGCCGCCGGGCGAGGAAGCGGGAAGCCCGGGGCGGGGAGGCGGCGGCGTGACCTTGAGGGGCTCGGGGCGGTGGTTGGGGCGCGGCGCCCCGGCGTGTCGGGGGCCCCCGGGAAGGTTCTGGAGGGCGGGAAGGGGCGGACGCCGCTGCCGCTCCCGCTCCGCCGGGCGCCTCCGCCGCGCTGCGCGGCTCCGCGGGCGGGCGCCGCCGGGTGGGGTTGCTCCGCGCCGGGGCTGCGGGGTGGCGGGGGCGCTGGGTCCGGCCCCGCGCTCCGCCCGGGAAGCGGCAGCCGCGGTAACCGGGGGAGCGGTGACACTTGGCGTCTGGCTCCGAAACAGCTGCCCCGGGGCTGAGCCCACGGCTCTTGTGCCGGCCCGGGCAGGGGTGCGGGACCTCCTGCAGCCCCCCAGGCAAGAGCGGTTCGCACGGAGCGGGTCGCGATGTGCTGGCTCAGGACGGCGATCTCCCCCCGCCCCGCTGGGCTCCTGCTGTTGGTGCGTGCTTCAACTTACAGATAATTAAACTTTTTGTTTGGTTGGTTTTTTTTTTTTCTTATTAATTTCCCGTAAAAACCGTGGCAGAATAGGTGATGTAAAGGGTGCATATCAGTCTAATGAGGAAGAACGTTTTTTCCTGTTCTGCTGCTAATTCAGCCATACTCCTCTTATTTATCTTCTGCCCTGTTGCATTTAGCATTTCTGCTGCTGTCATGGGAGTGTTATTAATCCACCTCTGTCTGTTTATGATGGAAGGAGGAGACAACTACTTGCATTCTGCTTGCTGGTATTGCTGATGGCAGATGAGCAAATCTGGAGAGAATGACTTTTTGTTTGTTTTCTTTAATTCCACTGAGGGGAGAGGCCATAATATTCTACCTACTGCTAAGACAGGCTGTTTAGCAACGAGGCAAGCTTGTCTTTTAACACTGGGGGCAATTGTATTCTTAAAAAATGTTTTGTTAGAGCAGAGGATCCAATAGCAAATAGACTTTTTTTTAACTTCAGATATTCTTTGTTAATGTGTGCGTACATCTGTTTGTTAGCTGTCATATTGTGCCGAGAATTTAAGCTCTGTGGTGTAGGCTAAATAACTACATAGAAAACAGCACTTTCAAAATCTGGGTGAGTACTGGATACCAAATGCTTAGAAGATCCAGTATTGTACAAGACCTTAAAGTAACTGGCAGTTTAGAAGAACTGTTTCTTTTGAAATGAATTTTGTGCAGTGCATTTGAGATGGAAAGGAAATGGGCGTTGTGCAGGTGCCTTGTTTGCTGGACACATAAGCAGCTGGTCACATGCTGGTAAGGGACTGGCTTGCTGGTCTGCTGGAGGGTGATGGGGCTGGAACGACCACGCTCATGGATGTGTGTGGATTGGATTCCTCGTTGCTTGTATATAGAGGTAATTTCTGTGGTTGACTGAAGCTGGTTTAAAGTTCCATTCACTCAAACATAGTGGTGCTGCCTGCATCTTCCTGTGGATATCTGAACGGGTTGTGGCAGCCATGTGTGCACTGGACACAACTTCAGTTCTGAAGTGCTACCGTCTTGGAAAATGTTGCCAAATGGATCTCTGGAGTCCTTGGCTATGTTAAAGGCTCTTGGATAATTTTAACTTCATGCAAAATAATGCTGTATTTCCATTAAAGACATAAGGGGGGGGGAGGGGGCGAAGTGAATTTCACACTTAGTGTTTTGGTAAGTCCATTTATTTTAACAGCAGTAAGGTTCTGCTGAGTACTTGGTAATTTCAATATTTGAGTTCTGGTAGACATTCATTCTTTAAGCTAAAAGGGTGAGCTACACCCTGATAGTAGTAAAAGTTTTTATTTAAGTGTTGTGACTGACACTTGTGTTCCAGTGAATATCTGCAAAAGAGGAACCTGTGTCCACTCTCTCACATATAAGGTTCCCTTCAAATTAATAGCAGAAAAATAAACAGTTCACTTTGAAAGAGTGGTGAGGGAACAGCACTGTAGTGTGAAGCTGACATGTTGAGGGTGAATTCTTCAAAACAAGTTATTGTCAGATTGTATTAAGTTATCTGCATATTTTTGCCCTTTCGACTGCCTTATCTTGAGATAAAATCATGCCTTCACAAAGTGATGAATTCAACCTCTGGAAAAAAGAGAGAGAGAGAAATAGCTAGGAAATGAAGACCTCCTGAGCAGAACCTCATTCATCAAAGAGGAGAGTTTTGTTTTGTTGCCCTGCTTGCTATGTAGGTACAGACAATAAGAGATGGGGCTTGGTGTATAGTTTATACACCACAGTGTCTTCCTGAACTCTTAAAGTTTATGATGATATCAAGTGTATGCGATGTAACCACTTCTGTAGTTTCTGTTTGGCAAGTGTATTGCCAAATGTGCTGTTTGTCTTTTAAGGCTGGGTAGAAACTGCTCCAAATAATTTAAAAATTGATTACAAACAAGTCACATGCTTCATTTTTGGAATTTCTTGGGATTAAGTGACAAACTTGTAGCTGCCTTTACTACTGCCATATGACAAATCTTGATGTCAGTGAAGGATTTAAATGTTCCTTTGCTTCTTTATGGCTTGTGTTTAAAATACAGTTGTCAACAACTCCTTTTTGAAGCTTAAAAATGAAAGTTTTTTCCTAGTGATACTAGCAAATTTTTCCACACATGGTCTTGCTTTCCTATAATCCTGTATTTAACTTTTAGTAAATCAGTACTCGGGTATAGTTGCTCTTGCTTCTCTTGCAGGGCTGTTGATTATTTTCCAGTACATGAGACTCTTGTGCTGATAGGATATCATGGGAAACCGTGTGCTGCGATTTTATGTTGCATCTTTGAAAGACTAAGGAGGATTCATATTTGAAAATGGGAAAACTGTTCCTTCACTTCAGATGAAATAAATGAAAACGAAGTTATAGGAAGAACCAGTTCATCTTCTTTCATTTGCCAGCTCTCTGGCGTTTGTGCACAGTGCATCTTTCCCAGCCTTGTTTTAGGTGTTGGTGAGGAAACAGGTAGTATTTGTTCTTACAACAGTAGTAATGCCTGAGCTTGGACTCTTATTATGGCAGTGATCAGCATGTAAAGCGCTCCTGTGCACGCTGTCCTGTGTGAGAGTATCGGTTCCTGAAGGTTGTTGTGCCTCAGTCTGAGCTGAAACAACGTTTTTGTAAGGGGGCTGAGTGAGCAAATCTGTGCCATACAATGAAAGCTCTTTCACGTCCTGGGTTCAGCATCGCTGTGCTAACTAGTATAGTGCAGTAGGAACAGGACTGGAGATGCGACTGGTCACTTGCCTATAATTGCTTGTGATCCTGGGTTCGCTTGTCAGGAGTTCATCTAACAACTTGGCGTACCTTTAGAGTACAAATGAGCAGATCAAAGCTTTCAGTGGTTAGGTGTGTTCCTCAAAATTCTTCCTCTGGGGAGATAAATACAGCTTGATATTGCTGTTGGTGGGCCAGGATTTCGTCCTGGAAATACCAAATCATTTCCTTTAAATCAGGATATGATATATGAATTTACTGCTGTCGAGTCTGTGCCCTGTTAAGACAGGAAGTGAAGACATTTTAATTGTGGAGGAGAGCTGATGGGATCAGTTGCAGCTATAAACTCTAGGAAAGCGGCAGTGAATAATAGCTCAACATTACACCACGGCATTCTGTAAAACTGTAAGTGGTAGAACTTAGCATTCCTTCTCTTATTTAAAACATACACAAATAATCCATCATGCTCACGTCCCAAGAGGCAGAAAACTTCTAAAGCACGTTGCAGCCAGTTAACTGGGCTCTTTGCGGGCGGAGGCATTTGGGAGCGTGAGCTGTGCAGAGCACACAGCTGTTGCCACAATAGCTTTTCTCCAGCTGTCATGCAGAGGTCTGTCACAAAATACCCCACATTCCCTTCTAACTCAGCGCTTTGTAATGTTCAGGTTTCCTTGCTCAAAGGGAACACAGCCTAGCAAATACCTAATCACCCTCTGCATATTTTCATCCTGCAGTTGCCATTTGCTTCATGCTTTTTTTTTTTCTTGTTAAACTGAACAATATATAGCTAGTTTTAGCAGTAGACAGCAAGAAAGCCGCTAATGTTTTATTCTTTCAAATTTGCTCCACTAAATAGTGGATGGTTTTGATCAGAATGGTTAAAATTATTTGTCACTGTGGTTTACCTCTTCATAAAACTGTAGCTTTTGTTTTGTGACAATGACATGTCTGTTTTTGCACACACAGACTTTGACTTACGATAATGTATTAGTTAATAAACATCACTAGAACCTTAAGATGGTATTGACTGGATATAATTCAGTGTGGCTGAGTTGAGATTAGTTTGTCAATCAGCTTAATGTTAACTATGGTAATGCATGAACATATCTGAGACTGCTAAAACACTTAATGTAATATAAAATGTATTTAGGGGTCCAGTGTGTGTGTATTTTTTGTTTGTTTACTGATTTCATGCTATATTTACAAGCTTAATTCTCACTACCAAATTTGTAAAATGAACTGTTTTTCCTGCTGCTCTTAAACTGTCAGTAACAAGTTCTAATTGGAGCTGAGCTTACTGTTCTGCTAACCAGTGAGTAAATGGAGTTGGATGTAGATTTGTTGACTGCTCTAAAATAGGGTAGTAAAGCAGATTGAAAAGCAACAACTGAAAACGCAGCTGGTGTTGGAGCTGGCGTGCTGGATGTTTGACAGACCCCGATGGACCACAGCTAGACTTGGGGGGTGTGCAACCCCCTCGACAGTTTCTGGGTATTCTGACTAACCATCAAAAAACCACAAAAAGTTCTTCAAGTAAGCGCATAAGAAAATCAAGGGGGTAAAATGCCATGAATTCCAGGCTGTGGATTCATGCAGGGCTACGCTAGGACTGGTATGCTTACATTTTGATAAAGCGTGGGGCCTTCTTACAGTAAGTAGTGCAATGTAACGCAAGGTGACAAAATGCAATTTAGGAGAGTGAGCGACTGATTGTTGGCCTCTGTTGAGGTTAAAGGTGGGAAATAAAAATCTGAGTCAAAACAAAGCACTTGTGATGCAGTCACCTGGAATAATAAGGGCTGCTTGTTGCGCTTCTTGTGAAACTTGAGCTGCTTGGCTCCTTGCTTCCCTGAGCACTGCTACCAAACAAAAGATTTGTCTCGCTCTGGTTAATTGTAGATCCACAACCTGGGAAATGTAGTCGATGACTTGAGGCTTAATTTGCAGGCAAGAAGGAAGCGCTGGTTTGCCTGTTGGTGTTCTGGTGTAGCTTGCAATGGTATATGTGTTGTAACTTTGCCAGCAGGGCTGCTGTGTGTTAATGTACATATAGGGTAGGTCTGAGCCGAGGTCAAAAGCTGGCATGAATTTGGATAGTGCTTAAATTTTGAGGTGCTGATCATTCCAGTTTTGAGGAATTTCCAATCCTTTCCCACAGTGAAATTCCTTTGGGATAACTAAAACCCCGCTGTGGTCGGAAAACACCTTTCCATGCATTAACTCCTAGCAGCAGTTGCTTATATAGCAAGTAAATATTGACGTACCTTTTGGTTATCAGGTTGTCTCCTAGTGCCACTTGCACACCGAGTTCTGGCACAGCTTCCTGGGTTGCTGCCCGCCGTGTCCTTTGCACTCTTGGGATGAATCGGCAGCCGCTGGCCCACAGCCCTGTTCCTCCTGCCCATGCTTGAGGGAGAGGCTTCTGCGCCTGGTTTTGGCTGGAGCACAAATTCCAGTATTCAGTAGTGGTGGTAGAGGGTGGCTCTTATAAGTAGAGCCCTTATATTGAGAGAGCTTTGAAGGACCTGAATGGTTCGTGTTTGTATACCTTATGCAACCTGTCTGCGTTTAAAGAAAGCATTACTGGCGCTGAAAATGTGACTGAGCTCCTTCACGTGCCTGAAGATAAACACCACCTTCATGAAGTGAAATGCAGCAGGCTTCTGGCTAGCGGGTAGGAAGCTAGGGGTTTTTGCAGGCCTTCCTAAATGAGTCACTCTTCAGGTCTAGACTGGTGTGACACAAGTAGGTAATTTCTCCATTGATTCTGACGATTCAGGGGACTTAACTGTGCTCGTTTGGTCTTGCATTCAGTTATGGTCATAAGCACTGTTAAAGGAAAATGTGGCATCCAGGTAAATGCAGCAGTTACTATAAATATGTACGATTTCAAGAAGTGTGTAAAACCAGCATTAAAACTGAGATCACACCTGTAATGCTCTTCCTCTTTTTTTTTGACTTTTCCCTGTTGCTTTGCATGGAACATATTCTAGTTTTTGGATTTCTGGATGCAGCTTTGATCAACCAAGACAAATTGTTGCTGAAAAAGGTAGACATAGTGGGATCCAGATTGAAAAGCCTGATGATAAATAATACCGGTAGGCAATATTGGCCTGACAAATGGTTTGCCTTGCGAAGTTACTGGAGTTTTGTTTTGAAATGCCGACAGAGAGTAGCAGTAGCCTGTTACTACCAATTTAGTGTTGAGTTGGATGCCAGGTGAACTATTCCTATCTGGGCAGTGAGCGAGACCTTACATATTTGTCTTGAACTCTGTCTTTCTTTACTAAGATAGATGTGCTCTGTGATTGTGAACATTTTTTTCCTCTGCTCTTTTTCTACTTTGTGGTCTTTGTGCCTGTGTTCTCACAGCTTAAGCGTGGTTGCAGCTCGGCTCCGGGATGGCCTGTAAGGCACTCTGTAGGAGCAGGTAATTCAGAAGAAAATATTTTTCCTCTCTTTATAACTTAATTACTTGCAGTAGATAGCAGACAAAAAGGATGTTTACCTAATCTCTTTGCTTTGCCTTTTTTTACTTATTCTATGATGAGCACATACCATGTGTATACTGCAGCTAGTCATGTCCCAGTGTGTAAACTGCCTGATATGCATCACCACTTCCAGATAGAACTTCCATGAGATTAAAGTTACTTTTTTTTTTTATGGGTTGCTTGCTTCTACTAGTTGCCTTAGGAGGGCTGTCTGGAACGCAGTGCACGAGCTGTTCACGGTGGAGTTAAAGAAGGTCACGTATTCACGTTTGAAGTGCTTGATCTTGCAACTAATCAAGCTTTGTGCACAGTGCTGCCCGTCATGAGCGAGGTCAGGGCTTCTTATCTGCCGCTGGGAAGGGACAGGCTGGGAAACTTGCACCTTGGCTGTCCCCAGGTGTCCACAGAGCCTGGAACCTGAGCTGGGGGTGGCTGGGGGGATTGTGCTGCACTTCTCTGGTCACCTGAGGAAGTGCTGTCAGCTCTGCTCGCTGTGGGGATCCTGCTGGGTGATTAAGTGCTGTGATGAGTTTTGATTTTCTTTTGTAACATACAAAGGCTCACAAAAGGACTTAAAAGGAGAAGGTGCATTTCCAGAGACTTGTGTGGAGCCCAAAACTGCGGTGGAAAGCAAGAGCTGTGTGTGCTGGAGCTGTGGTGGGTCAGAGCAGCATACTGGTGCACCTGTAGAACCGTGAGGACCATGAAAGTGAGGGCAAGTTGATGGTTGGTTTGCTTCTCGGAAGGAACAGCCAGAGGAGAGCACAAAGCCGGGGAAATGGTTTTTCTCTTCAAGCCTGAAAAACAGGGCTTTACTGTAATTGAGGGTTTAATTCAATAAGCTGGTACTACCAGTAAGGAAACTGCTCAACAGGTCCCCATGCTGCCACAGCAGTTTACCACTATAGCTATTTACTCCATCCAGTTCACTGCAACTCCACAAGCACTCAGAGTTAAAAATAACCAGGGAGTGTTTTTAGCCGGGATCGGTGCCCTGTCTGGGTCGCTCTGCAAACAACTTCATCTGGCAGTTGACCAGACCCGCACCAGCGTCTCGGCCCTGTCCAGAAAGTAAACTGGTGAGTCTAGATAGGAGTGAGTTCAGCTGGCAGGAATGTACGCAAAAGGGCGCTATTAAAGATAGCAAAAAGTACTAGCTGTTAGGACCAGTGTGCATTAATAATTAACTAGATGTTAGCACTGACACATGAAAATGCCACAGTTCACACAAAAAAACCTAGTTCAATGCTAATAACCAAAGTATTCAGCAAAGATCTTTACGCAGAAGACCTATGAGAAGGGTTATTACTCAAAAGAGTAGCCTTAGGTACGTATTCATAACTGTGGCACTTTCTTCAAGTCTTTTAAGCCGGAAAATGGACTTGAGTTTCCACAAAGCATACAAGGAAATTATTTTTCCAGTCCTGTTCTGAGTATTCTGTAACTGTAGTGATAAACCGTTGAGTCACTAGTTATATTTGCTAGGAAAAGGTGAAATTTCAAAAGCACTGCAGTCACCATTTTGACTTTTTCTGACAAAAATACCTTGCTCACCCTATACCACAGAGCATCTTCAGCATTCCTCATTTAAGGAGATCTAAACCTATAAGGCTGTAAGCAAATCTGAATATTTTGCTCCTTATGTGATGAGTAGACCATGAAATGGAAGGATGCCCATAATAAATCTGTGTGAAAAATCTGGCATCTTTGGGTAGAAAAGTGATCTACTAAACTTCTGTTATTAGGCTTAATTCTATGTAAGAAAAGTTAATGGGATTACAGTAATGTGCACTGTTTGAAGTAGGGGGTTTATAAATTCTTTTCCTAATAGTATTCCTGTGTTTGTCTCTCCTTTTATGAGGGTCCTTTATAATAATGTGTAAAAAGTAGTTGTTGATAACATACTTCTGTATGTGCTACCAGCTCTACTACTTAAGGAACAAAACCTTGTTGTAAGTGCATACAATGTTTTCCTCTACTGTACTAGCTCACACTAAGAAGTCTAATCTGAAAAAAATAAGTAGCAGTGATGTATTTAAAAGAATTCTCACTTGATGCGACCCAGCAATACTAAAAATGCAATTATAAGTCTATTTTAATTTTGTCTTGCGATTTCAGTTGCTTCTTGGGATTTTTTTTTCTGATTGTTTGTCTGCGAAGTCCTGCAGAAACACTGTCCTTGCATCTTCTTTCTGCCTCCCCCAGACTCCAAACAAAGCTACCAGAATACTGAATGCATGTCCCAGCTGTTTCCAAGACGCAAATATATGTGCTGCATCATTTTGATTTGCCATACTTCGACCTCCTTTTAACATGTCCCTCCTCCCCAAGAACCGGGTTCTCATCCAGCTGGGAGTTTTTGACTTGAGACCCTGCTTGGGGTCTTAAAATATGATGGATGGGGACAATAACCTATGCTCAGCAACTTTCCTGTAGCACTGCAGTGAATTTGGAAAACCCTGTCAGTGGGTTGTATGCTGTGATAAACAGTTTCCAGACCCTCAAGTTTGAAAGTAAACCCATGAGGCCAAAATCCTTAGCACATGAACAAGGTAAAACAACTTCATTGCTTAAATCAAAGGTGTCTTGCCTTGCTGTCTGCGAGTATTAAAATGAGAAGTTTTACACTGTTGAAATATATCTCATTTCTGTCTCTATAGGGGTAAGTTGTGGTGTGGTGGTGTTTTTTTGTTGTTTTGTTTTTTTCTCCCCTAGAAACTGAATGTTCAGCCTGTGGCATGCAGTGGATGGGCCACTATGAATATCCCACCTTGGTACTTCTGAAGGTGGCTCTTACCAGATTGTCACCAAACAACAGTGCTGTTGACTGCTTAGCTTTGGTTTGGATGCTTGTTAATGTAACTTTTTCAAGTCCAGAAGTCTCTTTCCATAAACTAAGAATATATTAAAATGCTGTATGGTCTTGTGTATAGTTTAACTATTTCTCCAGCTTTGTGCACAATATTATGTTATACAAGTGATACTGCCAATTGCCAAAGTGCAAAACCTTAAAGCTCTCGTCTTGTTTGATTACTGCAATAACTAAGCATCTAAGCTGTATCCCACACCTGAATTATTGAAAGATGAATCATCTGGGGGCATTCTCTGAAATTGTCAGAAAGGAGTAGAGCTACTTACTGTAACTTCTTGAGCATGACTTTAGCATTAAATGTTACATGAAAACAGGTCTTCGGAAGTAGAGAATTTAAGATGCTTCTCCTTTTAGCAGTTACAGAGTTCGTAACTTGCTCTGTTACATTGCTGCAGCCATGGGGGGGTGATGCTGTAGAAAGGATCACAGAAACGCGAGTGAAGTTCTCTGTGGCTGAGACCCGTGTGCAGGGGCAGCGGTGGGACAGGCAGCAGCTTCTGCAGCGGGTCAACCACTGAAGACGTGTGTACAACTGCATGAAACCTTGTGCGACGGGGGGGAAGTTAACCTGTTCCAGCTCTGAATGGAGAATGAGACTTAAGAGTGATCGCTTTTATTGTGTACAGCAAACACAAGAAGACTTGCAAGATGCTCCTGTGTGTAGCACTGAGCAAGTCCTGTTATCTGATCAGAGGGTGTTCAGCTGAAACCTCTCTGACTTTAGACTGTGTTAGATCAGCTAATGGAGCAAGAGGTTTGATTTCTTTCAGCTCGAAATGTCTGAGCCTTCAAGCTCTTGAGGTCTTCTGACAAGTCCAGCTACAGCAGGTGCCTGTGCATCATCTTGGAGACCTCTGAGGCTGAAAGTTAATTACCTGTCAGTGGAGTTAGCTCTTTGATCCCCTCGGGTATTAGTTCTGAGAGAATTACTTTGTGTGAGGAGACATTTTTAAATTGAGTGTTTTACTTTTAACAAGAGTGTTTAAAGCCTGAGAAAATGCTGAATTCCTTCATTTGTGGCCTAAATCTGTTAACTACAGAAAATGTTTTCTTCGGAGTTTCTGCTTGGTTTCTGTCTTGCTGGAAAAGTGCATTCAAATATATTGATGTGTACATCTCAGTTTCTTTCAATTTAAAAATGATACTTAAAGGCTCAGCTTTTGAAGTCATTAAAGATACTTTTTAATTTTGCTCTCTAGAAGTTTTTGCACCCATTAGGATATAGTGTATATCACATACGCAAAGGATTTGGCATTTTTGTCCATGAAACTTATTGATGTCCTACAGAGGCTGATGAAATTCACTAATGTTTGTAAATTTAAAACTGCCCAGTGGGACTGTATGGGAAAAGAGCCTCGGATCTGAAGTAGTTGACTTCCTTGTCCTGGTATTATCTGCCTTCTTGCAAGTAGGTTACATTCCACACATTTTTAATAGTGGCTTCCCCTCCTCCATAGCTGCTTTGACTTGTTTTGTGGGAGGACTTGAATATTTCAACTGACACACCAGAAGTCTTCTCCCGAAAAAGGAAACCAATAATAGAATCCACTTCGAGCAGAATTTGAAAATAATCTGATCTCTGCTGACTTGGATGTCTGTTCAGAGGAATTGCAACCTGGGGTCTTAAAATCCTGCTGAGTTAGGGGTTTTACTCAAGGTTTAAAAGTTTAGGATTTTTCTAGCTCAAGGCCTATTATAGAATTGTGCCTTGGAACTCTGCGTTCTGTGCATTTCTTCAGTGTACAGATATTGTGAAGAAAATAAAAGCCCTGCATCTCTTGATGTGATCTCCTGAAAAAGGTGCTCGCTGCCTCCCTGCACGAGGGAAAGTGGTGATCTGGAAGAATTTGTTCAGGGCGATTGCAGAAGATGAATAATTTAAGCTGCAGCCACTTGCTTCAGACTAGATAATTGAGACCGGGTTTCGTAACAGCTGAACAGTTTATGTTAAAACTTTAAAAAATCTCCTGCACCGTGTGGGCTGTTTTATACATGAGTACCTCCATGCCAATTGAGTAGCCTGCGGAATGTGAGAATACCTTAACTTTTCACCAGCACTAGTAATTCTTAGGAGATACTAATGTGATTGCCTAACAGTATTCAGCTAGGTATTTATCATGTTTCTGCAATTTCTTCCTTGAATAGATTATACTGCTGATCTCTCCTAAGTCTAGGAAATACATGTGGTTGGTGAAATGGCCTCGGTGCTTGTTTCTCCTGGGCAAAACCCTTTCGGTGTCCTAGTTCTGTTATTGCTGACTGAGCATCTCCAAGCTGGAGCACTGACTTTTTGTCAGCTTCCACACTTGCGCTTTGAAAAGTGTGTTTCTGCAAACCTGTGGCAGCTTGGGCTCCGAGCAGTGGGCTACCGTAGCGATTCATCAAAAAAATCTCTCTAGATTTGTTTTTGTGTCTTCAGGATCTGACAGTCATTCTTAAACCTGAAGCACATAGGGTATCTGTGCCAAAATATGTTTGTAGAGGACTTTGTAACTGTTCTTTCTGAAAAACAAACAAACAAAAATACAAGAAAACCCCCAAAAACACCAAACAAACCAACCAACCAAAAGAGAAACCAACCCTAAACCAGCACATCAGTGTTATCTTGATTCTGTCCAACAAGTCTGTGAGGCACATGACCCATCTAATCAGCTTTGAGTTTTGGTCATTAGGAAAGGTTGCTTTTAACATATGCCCAGGAAGTGAGTCTGGAAGACTTATGATACAAATTAAAATACTTTCTAATGCTGGAAGAAAGCTCAAAACAGAAACTACTTGCCTTTAATTGGTAGCATCCACCCTGCCCTTGTAAATAACATGAGCTTTGCTGCATGTGGAAAGCTGACAGAGCTGCGTGGTGCTAATGCTGCCTTCAGAGGTTCTGTTCACACTTGGCTGTGTGTGAGTTAACAAGGAAGAAGATAAGGTCTTCTGAAGGGTTTCTACTTGTCCACCTGATGTACTGCCTGTCCGGCAACTTCAAATCTGATTACTGGAAATATGAACGACACTGAATAGTCCATTATTCAAAGTATGATGAAGTTGAAGAACCTGTTTCTAAAGTATGATGAAGTTGAAGAACCTGTTTCTAATCTGTAAGAATGAGAGAAACTGCAGTGTTTTTGTGTGGTTTTGGTGCAGAAGGCTGGCTGCCTGTGCATTCCACGCTCTGTTTTTTCTTCACTGAATGCCTTTACCACAAGATCACTACTCGGTAGAATATGGGAGCGGAAATAGCAACAACAACAACAAAAAATAAACCCAAAAAACCCCTCTGATCAAACCCCATGCATTCTAAAACCTTCTGAAAGTGAACAAATTGAAGGTCTCTGCACACCACTCACACACTTTAAGATGGCCTTTGCTGTACTGCTGCCTCTCTGTACCTTTAAACCTCATACTTGCAGAAGTTCTCTGCTCAATAAAGCAATCAAATAATAATGTTCTCCACTTATTTAAAGTAATAGTTTATTGTGTGTGCCTGTCAGACCAGGGAAGAATGCTGCATATTGCAGTTTGAGTTTAGAAGTTACTGTATTGATGATTTTCTTAATGAAAACTAGTGCTTTTAGGTGATGGAGTGTGTTCTTCAGGACAAGATGTGTTAAGTTGTCTTCCCCACTAAATGTATGACCCGTTTTAGTACAAGAGGGCAGTGGCATGCCATGGGTTTGGCTAGTTTGGTATGAGTCATTTACTTCTGTACGTGTTATGAGGCTCAGGTAACGTGTTTTAGCGGCTCAGTTTCCATCGATGTGAACTTGCTTGGAGAGAGACGAACTTGAATTTGGTTTGTTTCTAATGTTTTTGTTTGGGGATTTTTGTAATTGCTCCATCTCATGATACATAAACTCTTGTGTTGCCTTTTTTTTCTCCTTGCATGGTGCATGGGATTGCGAATTCTGCTGTTGCTGTGCCTTCTGCACTGCAGCATCAACCTCCGCTTGGGTTATGGCCTCCAGCAATGAGGTGTGGAATGGCCGGGTTGGTTTGGAGGAGCCTGAAAGGCAGCTGGGAAGAGCAAGGTTAAGTTTCAGGGGTAAAAGAGCTTTCCTCCTGCAAAATCTTACAGGACCTGCCAGGTTGAAGGACTGTACACTAGTGTAGTGTAGTGTATTTGATAGTGTAGCTTTAATTTTTTGTGTTAAGATGATAAACAAAAAGTATATTCCTTGTAAGTCACTAGTAGCCTGTGTAGAAATCTAACACTTTCTGTGCTGTTTGTTGGATTCATACTATTATCCTCTTTTCTGAGCTTGCTATGTGCTTTGAGAATATTTAATGGTTACAGATACATAAAGGGTGAGTGTCACAAGGATGGAGCCAGGCTCTTCTTGGTAACAACCAACAGTAGGACAAGGGGAAATGGGTTCAAACTGGAACACAGGAGGTTCCACTTAAATTTGAGAAGAAACTTCTTCTCAGTGAGGGTGACAGACACTGGAACAGGCTGCCCAGGGGGTTGTGGAGTCTCCTACTCTGGAGACATTCAAAACCTGCCTGTGTAACCTCATCTGGGTGTTCCTGCTCCAGCAGGGGGATTGGACTGGATGATTTTTTGAGGTCCCTTCCAATCCCTAATATTCTGTGATTCTGTATCTTATTTTTAAAGGCAATATACTTAGTAACAAACAAATTACTGAGTTGCTTTTGTGGCAGTGGCTGTTCACAGAATCTGTCCTGAAGAAGGTAGCTTACTTCATTGGAGATTCATTACAAGTCAGTGATTGTAAAAATCAAAGAGAGGTAGCCACATGTGGTGGAAGAAACACAGCTGGCATGACTGAGTTATTTTTCATCAGCCCTTGTCCTTCCTTGCTTTGATCATACCTTGTATATGGTTTAGATAGTATGTTTACTGATGCTTTTCATGATCTCTGTTCATATGATGTGCACGTGTGCTTTCCAGATAGTGATGCTTTTCTCCTCAAATGATGTCTGTAAAGGAATATCATATAGAGAAGTCAGCATGTATCCTCTAATGCAAATGAAGTAACTCATGTGATCTGGCTGCTCTGTGCGGGCTGAGGGCAGCTCCTAAGTTTAGAAAACAAGTTTATTTGAGAATTTATGTAAATTCTTTGTAAGAATGAGAGCACTTGGGACAGAAGGGAAATCCCCTTGCTGGAAACCCCCAGAGCAAATCTGGACTCTGTGCTGTTGCTAAACTGAAGTTTATCTGAATTTGAACCCTTAGTTTTCAAGTTCACACCTTGTCTAAAAATCCAGAAACCTGCCAGTCTTGAGGATGGGATGATGAACTGGTCGCAATGAGTATGGTGTAGCAGAATCACAAATGCTTAAAATCTTTACTGGTGTGCATACCTTATTTTCCTTTAAAACTTGAAAGCCTGCTAAAATACAAGATTGTGTGTTATTTGAAACGGGAGGAGAGGGAGAGAACAACTGAATCTCTTCAAGTGAAATTTGGTAAAGGGCTGTACTTGAAGTTTTGTGCGGAGATATGTGGGTGGCTCGGAAGGATTGTCTGTGCTCTGCTTAATAAAAAATGGCAACAAAACAGGGCTCAGACGTGTTTAAATAAGCACAGACAGTTACAATGTTGCAAAATTTTTGGACTAGATGATCTTATGAGGTCCCTTCCAATCCCAAACATATTGTGATACTGTGAAAAGGATGAGGAGAAAAATATTTTGTTTAACTGAATTGAACTATGATCTGCAGTGGGTAAACTGACAGTGATTCTGCTGTCTTCCAGCTGGGATGGGGCAGAAGCCACCATCAACAGAAAGGAAAGACCTTTGAGTCTGGGGAGTCTGCTGAGTTTTGGGACCCCAGAAGGGACAATACTGGAAATACACTCTTTGAAAGGTTTGTGTCTCTGCAGTGCAGATGGTTTCCCAGAGGTTTTAATGTGAGGGTCAGGTAAAGAGCAAGGGAAGAAAGCAAAAAGGAGGATGAGCATTTCTAGATCTGATGAGGGTTTGTGTCCTCTCAACAGTTCTGTAGATTCCCTTAATAGTCTCCAGAGAGTCTGTGGCTGTACTGAAGGAAGAGCATTTTGATGCCAAAGCCTGCTTTGCAGTATTCACTTGCTAGCCAATTACTTAAGCAAAGCTGTGTTTGCAAGCTTTAGATGGCAGAACCAAGAGTGGAGAATAGCTGTCTCAGTGCTGTGCTATCACAGCTTGTGTCCAGGTTAATATTTGGAGTACTTGGGCTTCAAACAGTGAACAGCAACACACGTAGTTTCATGAGAGAAACTCTTCACTGCAGAGCTCGGGTTTTGCATCCAGCTCCTCAAAGACATAAAGCGCTGTTTCCTTTCAGTAATCTGTGTGCTTCTCAGTGGGACTGTCTGTAGCGTTTGCTCTCAGCTTGATCTTTAAGCTCTCCTTCCCCTTGGAGAAACCTCATTCACAAACTGTGGGTACAGAACTAGTCTGGAACCAGCTCTAACATGGTGCTAAACAGGATGTTAGAGAATAAAATGCTAAACCTCACTTTGCAGTCATCCTAAGGTCTACGTGACTCTAGCAAATGCTTCTGGCCAAAACTGTGGGTTCCATAAACAACAAGGGATCATCTGTCAATGGAGTGTTTAATGTAAATCCTGTTTTTTATCTGTTACTTAGAATCAGTTCCCCCATGGGAAGTGATGCTGCTCAGTGTAAAACTCCTCCAATCTTTCATTTGCCTTCTGTACTGCTACCATAAATGGCAACACTGAAGAAAAAAACCAAACACTTGTTGACTATGTGTAGTGTTTGGTTATGTAGCACCTCAGCTGAATGTTTGCTTGCAGTTTCTTGATGTGGTTCATAATAGATGTGGCTTTTTGTAATGTGAAAGTAGGTAATTGCACATAAAGCTGTAGTTTGTGGCATCGCATAGCGTGAAGTCGATCTTAAGATCAAGTCTGCTAACACTCATCTTTAGCACACTGTGTCGCTGGGTTTTGTTCACTGAATGAGGCTGCTGCCTTACAGGGGCTATGTTCATTTCTTTGGGTTTTGTTTGCCTTTGTTATAACAGCACTTGGTTTGGAGTTAGTTGTGTTCTCACTGAGGTGAAACAGTCCTTGCTATTAAGATAATAAATTCTCTAAAAATATAAAAGACGGGATTAACACCTAACTGCTTAGGTCTTCTAGCTCGAAGGTCATGTGAAATATTCATCTAACATTGTTAATGCCATAGATGTTAAGTCATGCTGGTTATTGCTATCTTTTCTATTCCATGTGGTGTCTATGGTAATTCCAAGCAAAAAATAAGCTCTCTCTGAGTTTCCAGTGTGTTTCCCTGCCCTGTGATTTGGTGTGATGCTGACTAAGAGTGGTACTACACCTGCAGGTGTGGAGACCAAGGGGAAGAAACACTGTGGTTGGTTTTAGTATAAGCAAATGTTTTGCTGGTAAATGTGCTTTTTATAGATGGAAATTGATGCTTGCTTAAATATGTAAAAGGTAAAAGCATTTTTAATAAGATTTGAGAAGATAAGCATGTTTCCATTTGACACTCTTGTGACTTCAAAATCTAAAGTTGCTGAAAGGGAAAATTCTGGCACTGCTCAAGAGCATTTGAGTTGTGCTTACTGGGGCTGTAGGATCTTCCTTTTCCCTGTAGATCAGCTTCCAGCTAGTTTTAGCAAGACAGGGCTTGTAACCAGTTCTGCACGATGAAATCTTGCTTGTAACCAGTTCTGCACTATGAAATCTTGCTTGCATGTCAGGATTAGCAACTGTAAAAAACACTTGGTAATTCTGGCTCCTGGAATTTGAGTCTGTACACATTTCCCCATATGTAACAGTATCAGTCATAGTGTGTTCTTAGAGTCTTCTTTAATTGGGAGGATAGCACCACTTAACTTGCTTCTGTCAACCTCCTTAGTAAACGTTCCTATTTTGCTTGTACTGTAATTCTAACACCGATTCGACTAAATGCACACTGTAAAAATAATTTGGGTAAAAAAAGTATTGCCCAGTTTGGTACTCTTGAGCTGAGCATAAGCAAGAATGGACTTGGGGTGAAGTGCACAGAAAATCTTAGGCTGTATGTAAACTTTAGATGTTAGTCTGCAAATTTGCTAGTTTGAGTTGATTCACTGGTTCTGAACAACCTTGTGCCCCTGAGGTATGGATGTAAGTGTGGCACAGACCTCAGAAAGAAATAAAACACAAGGGCGGGAGCTACTGCAGGGCAGTGTGTCTGGGTTGAATTGTGGGACACTGACCCAAAACATGGAACAGTAATTTCTTAAGCACTCCCAACCAGGAATCTGGTTTAGGGTTTTTTTGCTTCTTGTTTTTTCTTCTATTTAAGATAATTTTTTTCTCTGTTATCTCTTGCAATTCTTCAAGGGACTTAAGGTGACTGTTTCTAATGTAAAAGTTTCAATACACATGGCTTTGCTTCTGAAAGATCAGAAATGAAATGCTCCATTTCCTATTGTAAACAATCCTGGTGCACTGTTCTGCCACTTACCACTTGAGGAGAAAACCAGTCTGAATTACACTGTTGTCACATGTGAAGCAGTAGTAACCTTTGATCTTGAAATATGCTGCTGGTGGTAGTAAGATTATGAAGGCACTCTCCAAGGACATTAAGATTTAACTTCTCTGCAGGTGCTGATTAGGCTGGAAATAAAAGCATTGTGTTCTGCCAGTATCTGTGATGGAAAATACTCTGTATTATTTTTTGTTCAAAGCAGTTACACGAGTCCACTTGGCAGGTTCTTTGAACTCCATATAGTGGATTTATAGGAATTTGTTCTTATAGAAACCTGGAGTTTTTGAAAACAGTGGTATTAGTTTGAACCAATACTTATGAAGCAGCAGTGTCTACATATGTGAGACTAGCCTCTGTTTAAAACACTTGTGCTTTCCCACAGACATCATGCCTCATTGTGATTTCATTGTGCATCACTGAAATCAGTGTTGGGTCTCTGCTGAGATGGGGTAGATTTCTCTGTCTTGCTTCAAGGGTGGAGTAACTTACCACATTGCTCTGCGAAATTTGGTTGACAATGACCAGGTCCAATTGTTGGTTTTGTTTGTTTTTTTCCTTCCCCTTCGTCAGGATCAGATCTGTCAAACAAAACAAAGGCAGTGCTTGTGTGTCAGGAACATCTGAACACACTGTCCCTAGTGTGAAAAGGTTTAAACAGTCTGCTGTACTGACGAAGAGATCCCCTTCATTTCTTCCCACTCTCACAATTAGGTTAACCTGATACCTTAAGTTAGCGACAAGGCAAAAAAACCCCCCTCCTGTGCTTTTTGTTATTTGGCTCTAGATCCCACACGAAGGTTATATGAGTAATTCTTCAGTGTCTCTGGGTTAAAAAACTGAGGCTGAAATGTCAATCTCTCGAACATCTTTTCACGGAGGGGACATTAAGGGTATGGAGGTTACTGCTGGGCTGGGGAGTGATTGCCTTGTAGGTGCTCGGTTCTCCTTCCAGTTCCCCGTGTTGGCCCTGCCAGGAGCTGCTGAATCTGAAGTTACAGGTCACAGGCTGGGGGGGAAAAACACTTTTTGACCAGTACAAATTCTGCCCTTATCTGAGGTTTTACTGCTTAGCCACAAACTTCTGAGAAATGGTTTCTGGAGGCAGAAAGCACGTTTTCATCTTAGAATACAGTGCGATGAGCTGTACGGATGTGCAAAAATAGCTGGTGTTGGGGCATGGCGGGTGCTCCCCACGGTGCTCCCCACTGCCGAGCTGGTGGGACTGCGGCGCGTTGGGTCCGTCAGCCTGGCCTGGTGTGGCCGTGTCTGTTGCGATGCAGGAAAGCTCAAGAACCTGCCATGTTAAAAGCGTGTGTTTAGCATGTTATTACCACTGTACCTTTTTTTAGTGTGAACTCTTTGTTGATAACTTGATCTCTGCAAGCTGTTCGGATACCGTTTTCTAAGGCGAAGTTGCCTGGTGTGTTTTAATTTGAATTGATTTTGCTGTTATTTCATAGGCGGGCAACCAATTCTTTCATTGTAGTTTAAAATTTTCATGACTTGAAGAGAAATGCTTTGTGTATTTTACTTAGCTGGATGAGGGTTTGGGGGGAAGGCTAGCAGTAATTAGCCTTGCTAATGAAAATAGATGGCTACACAGCTGCCATTTCTGCGTTCCTGGCACTTCTGTTTATGGCACTTTCAGAATTTAAAGATTATGGTCATTGTAGTTTGCAAAATGAGTCTAGACAGTCTAGTCTCAGGCCAAAAGGTTGGAGTTAAATAAATACATAAATTGGGAAAATAAAGCTATTAGAACTGTGCTTATCTCCTGACACAATAGTTCTTAATAGATATAAGTGCTATTTTATAGCTTTTCCCTAAATAATAAGCTTCTAATGGTCAGTCAATACATATTTGGAAAATTAAGTATTCCAGGAAAATTAAGATTCCAGGCTTCGCTAATGAAACTCAAAGTTTTTATGTTGGATATTGTCCAGGCTGCTGTTCAAAAATTCCATGGGATTAATTGTGGTAATAGAAAAAAATATAGGACAGGAACTAGTGTACTGCTGTCTATGGCTACAGTGATCTCATAGTATAAATGAGGTGTGTTACTGGCTCTGGAAGTCATCTTAACTTTTAATTACCTATTTGCTAATGATTTTGTGTCTCTTTCCTAACAAAACAAGTGGTACGATGAAAATTTCTAGAAGCTTTTGATCTTTTGGTTCAGTTCCTGTTTGACACTTACATATAAACACACTACGTAAAATATGTTCGAGTTGGTGGGAAGAGGCATCTTTCAGTGATATGCTATGAGCTTTCCTGAGGAGTCTGGACATTTAAAGGTGTTTTCAGTTGACTAGTGTTTGGGTGGGGGAGTTTCTAAAAGTTTTAATTAGCAATTTGAACTGTCTGGTCTCCTGATCGTTCTGCAGACAAGATCTGGAGTGGAGATGACAAAACCTCCCTCTTCCATTGGCAGGAAGCTGCTATTGTAGTTCAATTGTATTGTGAAATGCTGTCCTACAAATAGGTAATCCTAATTCAAATCATTCTAGAAAACAGTAGGCTCTGGGTTTAATGGACTAATTAATCTGGCTGTATCTCTGTCTTAAATGTTTTAAGAGGAGAAACCTGAAGAACTTAACTTCCTTAGCCTTTCTACCTGGATCTTGCTGAACTGTGGTCCAAGTCCACATCTGTTTCCATGCTATGGCAAACCTACACAACTGATGATGGTGCCTGGCGTTGTAAAGAACTGAAATGTAATAGTTGGAAAAGGCTTTTACTACCTAAACCAGATCTTAACTGCCTTCAGAATAAGAAAGGTATTAACTTGAGCAATTTCTGACCTTATCTTGCTGTGGAGTCCCAGGACACAAACATTTTCAGGTACTTAAAATGTGAAGTAGCAGGTAATGTTACTAAAATGTGCTAGAGTTGTTGAAGTGAGGCTTTGTTTTACTGGCTTGTTTGAGCTAGAAGAACTTCTTGCTGCATTAATATAATTGTGTGGCTCCAAATGTCCATGACTGGAGTAAACAATCTGAAAAGTCCAATTACCAGGCAATTTGTTTGCAATACGAACCTGTGGTAAAGGTTCTGATTTGACATTAATACCTACTCTCTCCTCAAGAGCTTTTTTTTTGCCATGGAATTAACTTTTCCCGTTTGCATTTCAGATATTCTAGTATGTTCTTCAAGGAGTTGTGAAGTGGCTTCTTAATAAACTGTAAATGCCTAAAACATGGGTGTTCTCATAGCCCCTAACCTGAAGTCTGTTGCTGACTGTGGTTTAGTGAGGTTTAAGTTACTGAAGAGATATTTTGATAGATTGTGAGTCTTACCCTGTTGTTGTACTTTTATTTGTAGATCAGAAGCTCTTACATTACACCACATATCTTGAGGTGTTCTAATGATTTCATGTGTATGAGTAAAGGTATTCCAGTAACTTCTGCCCCACCAGGGGATTTTTTGAGTAACCTTGCTTTTTCACTTACAGCGATATTCCCCAGTATCTAGTTACACACATATCTTAAGATCAGAAATGTACTTTTAAAAAGACTATCATGGGCTTATTGAGGTAAAAAATGAGTTTGTCCTGAAGAGCTTGTGTGAGCTGCTATGTTGAAGACTCTGAACCTGATAGAATTTACTGGATGAAAAGATAGTATGTAGCTCATATTTTAAACATCTGTTGAATTACAAGTGGCCAAGATCTGGAAGATTAACTACTTGGTGTGTTCACAGTTCTTGCACACATTTACTGTGAAGCAAAAATGAAATTAAATGAAATCTAGACTCATCTGTGCTTGCAGTATAGAGTACATTTTATAGTCAGACATGTTTCGACTTGAGAAATTGCATAGCTGCCTTCAAAGAACTTCGTAGGTGCTTACTGGCATTAGAAGGCATTAATTCAAGGCTTTACAAAGGTGAAGGTAACATTCTCTGATCTTGAGTAATGAAGACCACATCACCAGGAAGCAAGCATTCAGGAGGCTGAAGTTTAATGCGTGGTGCTTAGTGTGGTTTAATTTTGAGAAACTTGAGAATTTCAAGTCAGAGACGAATGTTCCCAGGTTGGTGAGCTGCTGATCCTGAGTTGATGTGCAGTGTGGAGAGCTGTAAGAAGATGTAAGTGCAGTGCAGGTTCAGTTCGAGTTTAAAATGGGAAAAGCTGTTTTTTTAAAATCAATCTGCAGTTTTTAAGGAAGATAGTATTTTAGGAGATGTTCACATGCATTTCAAAATATATATTAAAAAAAGCCCTTCTCAGTATTCCTGTTATAGACATATAACCAGTACCCGCTCTGTCCATAATTCAGTTTATAAGAGTTCCCCTAACAGTGTGTTTACACTTGGCAGGATGTTAGCAAAAAGACATGTAATGTTTTCCCATAAAGTAGTTGTTTATTCTTTAAACCTCTATGACTTGAACATGTGCTGGGAGGCTGCCTTAGTTACATTTCAAAGTCGCACTTTTCATTTTTCCTCACGCATGGTTTCTTATTTTTTTTCCACAGAATTTTGTAATTATCTGTTTAGCAGTTAAAAGCTTGCCAGCTTTCAGTTACAGGAGTGTTGAAAGGTATAAAGACCTGATGGATGTTCCCTTTCAGAGCGCAAAAGTCGATCTGGTTTTGGTTTTTCATCTTCCTGAAGCTTAGTCAACTGTGTGACCTGCACAATAAGTTGATGCTCCAAAACCCATGTGGCTCTTAAATCCCTGACAAGTCAGTCCTGCTGATCTGTGGATGAAATCTATGGAATTTCCCAGTGTATGGGTATCTAGAGAAACATCATTGCAAACACGTGTGTTTATGGATATGAAGTTAGTGTTTGTTTAGGAAATATCAGTATTAAAGGTGCACAGACAGAATTCAGAGATGTGTATTAGTCTTTAGATTAAATCCATTTTACCCTCTGTACCCCTTCTCCCTTGCTTGTGCCGTCCCAACGTGTGTTTCCCAGCACCTGTGAGGAAAGAGTGAGTTTTGCTTTTAGGTGCTTTGGGTAGTGACCACAACAAAGTCCATGGAGAAAAGAGCTGTGTTGTATTTGGCTGTGCGCAATAAATATGCCCATGTACTGAACACAGATTTCCTAATAGTTTTCTTTTTCTGATGTGCTTGTTCAGTGATCACTGTATATGGAAGGAGAGGGAGAGAAGAAAATGTGGCCATGTATAAGCACTAACTCATGCTTTTAGTGTTTCCAGACCAAGCACAAGCTCTTGATAATCCATGCATTGCATAAAAAAAGGGGAAGACTTACCTATACTTAACCAAGTCAGATGTTTACTTTTGTAACCTGCTGTATCTTATTCAGAATGTACAATTTGTATTTCTTCTGTCTTTGAATTATGTGTTGGGTGATAATCTAATGGATACACTCTGGGGCTGCTGTGGGTTATTAAAGAACTTTGCATACTGTGTCGTGATTGTCATCTTTAACAGAACCATTAAGATTTGATTATGTATGTACTTAATCATAAATAGCAATATTATGTGTATATGTAGTGGTAGTTTTTCAGGAACAAATAAAATAACTTTTCAACTTTTGTATGAATTTCCAAAGGGTTTAGCTTGTATATGGCTCATGGCATCTTTCACTATAACTTTCTTCAGTTTAATCCTCTTCTTTCTTTGTGTCTCAGTTTTTACTGTTCATGAAATTGTCGAGCGTTTCATATCACTGGATAATTGCAGTAATCGTAGTTACAAATTACATCTGTTTCCCTGGATAGCCATAACAACGCTGGCAGTGTACATTAGAACAGCGGGAAGTAGCGTAAATTGAGGGAAGCATCATCGATTGCTTACAAGCACTGACTATCTTTTAGTTTATATTTTTCAGAAGAAAGGAACAGGTGCTCTTGCTGTTTGTATAATTAAAATAAAGTAACTTTTAAAGATTTGTTTGCATATGGGATAATTGGAGGAGGATACATGTGGCCTTCTGTAGTATGATCCTGTGTTCTATTTGTTATCTCTGCTGTCAGGTCTTCATCACCATAATTCTAGATCTTTGGTCCCTCACTGTCCCCAATGTTCAACACCAAAATACTTCCCCTTGCTTTACGAAGTGTGGCTGTTCATGCTAGCAAAGCACTCTCAGTGCTGTTCCAGGTGATGCTGGGGTGCTGTGGGGAGCCCCTGCAGCCCTGCTTGTGGTTTGTGCAGTGCCTGAGCCCTTTGCAGAGGTGGCACCTCTGTCATTGACCCCAGCAGCACTGACCTCCTCTTCTCCCCACACCAAATGGTTCAACCTGTGTGGAAACATCAGGTCCTGGTGAACCACCTGCTATGGGGGAGGTATATGTTAAGTATTTAATGAGCTTATCAGAGACCATATAATCAGTTGTGTGTGTTTTGTTATTTTTTCTTCTGTGGCCTGAGTACATGGTGCTCTGCAAAATACTGAAGTTGTTTGTTTTGCTGTGTCCGTGCCTTTATTGTGGAATGCAGTCTGGGTTTAAGTTTGCTTCCAGAAGTCAGTTCTGTTTTGTTTTGTTTTATTTTTTTTTCCCCTGCACGTTTGCCTTGTTTTCTAGCCAGCCAACTCAAATATTTCTAAAGAAATTACCTGAGGAACCTCAGCTGTTGTGTGAAAGCAGGTTCTTCAGTTAATCTCTCCAGGCGCTGAGGCCCCAGCAGCTGCTTTGCTCCATTACCAGTTCAGCTGGGCATGTTAGTGCTGGGTCTGGGCCAGTGTAGTACTTGGGTGAGGTGGCAGGTCACTGCCCCCCGTCCTCTAGGAACATGGCTGTGGTGATATTGGACCTCTTTGTGCTTCTCTAGGGACAGGGATGGAAATATAGACTAAAGCTCTTCAGCCTGAAGAAGGGCACGGTGTGGCTCTGGTCACATTAGTATGGACCTAGCTGCTGTGTCACTCTTCTGAGGTATAAGAGCTGAAGGCAAAGGCTGTAAAATTTCTGTGGGTGGTAAAGCAGTGAAGGTTACAAACTGATTTATGCAGCCAGTCATTTAGATCTTAATTTGTAGTCTGAGAAAACTTTTACCGTGTAGCCAAGTACCTCAAACAGAAAGGTTTTTGTTTGCGGTCCTACTAACTGGTCAGGGCGCTACACTTTGGTCTTAAACTCTGGCTCTGACTTTGTCTATGGCTTGGAACGAATGTCAGAAATACTAATTCAAATGAAGAAAGTCATTTAAAAGAGAACTTTGTCAGGTTTCTGTCTTTTTCTGTATTACGCATTCCTGGTATGATCACTGTGGTGTGTGATAGGGCTCCAGCCGATACTGTTGTTTGTTCTGTGCACATGGTGTGAAGACATGCTACTACAGATCTGGAATTGGACTTCACATCCATCCAGTGGGTCAGGAGCAGACAAATGTCTAGAAACTGCTAGATGTCAAAGAGGACTTATAGCCTGGTGGATGTCTTGGGATCATGTATTTCAGGTGTTTGGGAATGTACTCAAGTCCACAGCTAAAGCTTTGGTGTGCAGTATTCACCAACATATTTAAGTTCTGACTTACAAATTATAACTGGGAAGGATGTTGGGGCTATTTGCAATGCTGAAATTGTTGGTTTTATTTAAATCCAGAGCTGGTCTGTAACTTCAGCTGGAGGGTGGAAACCCTTTTATTTCCTTGCCTGCACTGGGTTGAAACCAAAACCTTAAACACGTGGAAAAAATTTAAATAAGCAACTAGTGAGTCTTTGAAACATAAAGTGTATATTTAGTAAATATAAATGGAGATTATAGACACAGCAAGGATGTATATATATTTTGGCATGTACCACTCCTTTAACTGACTTGTGGTGATGCTTTCACTGCACTGGGCTGCCTTTTGGTGCATGCTTTTCAGGCTTGGTGTGAAGATAAAAGGGAGCACGTTATACAGCCTCTGGACTGCTGCTTGTAGCAGCTCCCTGTTGATAGTGTCTGACGTCTCTCTGGCCTTAAAACTTCAACGTTGGTGCAGAAGAAGGGAATCCACTGGCTTTCCAGCTTGTGGGCTATTGGTGACCTTATGAAGAGTAAGTAAGAAAAGCTGCGTAAGAGCTGTGAAACTGCACAGAGGTTCTTCATCTTTCTATGTAAGATGTCTTCGCTTAGGTAGTTGTTCTTATTAATTTATGGAGTGGGACTCATGAGCTCGTAAGCGAGTCTAGCTAATGGAGGAATTCCCTTATGTGTATTAAATGCAGCATAACTAAGGGGGAAGACGATTAACTGAAAGCAGATTTTTCACAGGTTCTCCTTGCCAAAAGACTTGAGCGATTACAACAATGGTTTAGGGATTACTGTTACCTTAAATGGAGAAAGCTTGCTAGAGCAGTATTCAGTATAGCAGTGTCATCATTCCCGAGCACAAGTAGAAACTTCTGCGAAGGTTGGAAGATTGCGTTTGAAATATATTTTAAGATGACAAGTGTATGTATAGGAAGGGATTGTGGTGTTGGGTTGCCAGCTACAAGTGGTGTAGGTGGGGTGGCGATGCAGGTTGTTTTTTGGTGGTGGTGGTGGGTTTGTGTGTTGGTTTGGTTTTTTTTGGTTGTGTTTTTTTTTACCCTCTGCAAACAGGCTTATGTCCTTGGCACACTTTACTATCTCTGGACTTGATTGCCGTAGCAGTCTTAGAAAGAGGAAACCTAGAAAACTTGTTGCATAATGCTTTGGGTAAATTGAATGTTTGATGAGCCTACTGGGCTTGGCTTCTCATTTCCCTTCTAGGAGGTGGGTGGAAAGAGCCTTGATTTTTGCTGGTGATTAAGGGAGCACTGTAATACAAGAGCGTGTTCAAGTTACTATCTTCGTATAAGAAATTTAGTTTCTTCTAGTTATCTCCTGCAGGCAGTGGCCAGCTGTGGTGGAGCCAGCGGAATGAGGTTTGTCATTGAAACTCATCTGCTCCCAGAAAGGTAGATTGGGTCTGTAACAGGTCACCCTAGAGCAGGGGTGTCAAACTCATTTTCACTAGGGGTCACATCAGCCTCGTGGTTGCCTTCAAAGGGCTGAATGTAGTTTTAGGGTTGTATAAATGTAGGAGTAGTTACACTTATACAGTCCTAAAATTACATTCAGCCCTTTGAAGGCAACCGCGAGGCTGATGTGGCCGCTGGTGAAAATGAGTTTGACACCCCTGCCCTAGAGACTAGTCCAGCGTGTTTTGTACCAGCTGTCATCCAAGATACCTGCTGTAGCTTTCTAGTATTTCGTAGTTTAGCAGGACAGCTTTGGAGTGTTAGGACTCACACATACAGCTCTCACAAAGGAGACAGCAGTAGGGCAGGCCTGGGTATTCCTGCGTTGTGGCATCGTGCAGTTTTGCTGTGCCACGAGTGTGCCGCTCCTCTAATTTGTCTGAACTTGGCGTCGGTTTAAAACTGGTAGGCTGGCATCTGCTGGAATTACGCTCCTCTTAGTCTTAGAAGCAGCTCTGCCACAAAGTCCTTGGCGTCTGCAGAGCTGCTTATACCTGTGTATGGTCTTGGGCTTGCTGGGTGTGCAGACACCTTCCCTCCATCGCTGAATGGCATTCAGAAGTCCAGCTACAGCCTCATGGAGTATTTCAGGATACGCTTTGCCATCCCCTAATTCTTTAAACACTGACTGCACAGCAGCAGCAAGGTCCATTTCTGCTCAGCTTGATAAATACTGCGTCTGCTACATCTCATTTTCGTAAATCAACCCTGACTGAATGAGGCCTGTGAGCTGCGGTTGACGTGCTCCCTGTGGCTAATGGTCCCAGTGCAATTTGGGAAGACTCTTTCAAAACCAGCAGCTATTTCAGGCACATTAGTTTTGCCCGGTGCCTGGAGGTAGACCACAACGCTAATTGCCTCACAAACCTCTCCTGCAAGTGGCTGTGACAGCAGATTTGGCAGCGCAGCTCCATGGGAGGGGAGAAATTGCTCATAAGACGTTTGTTAAATGCGGAAGCTCTGGCATCTGCTTGTTCTGATCTTGAGATGTAGCTGATGCTAGATCAGGGCAACTTAGCCTTGTTCCCTTTTTTTGAGGGAGGAAACAGTGTTCTGTGTGTCTGTACCATTTCCCTTTTTATAAAAAAAAAAAAAAAAAAAAAAAAAAAAGGGTGGAGGGAATAGAAATGCCCTGGAGATTACAGAACATGCTGCAGCTCTTGGCCCTTGGACAGATAATAAGGAAAATATGAAGAATTCCTCTGAGATCATTACACTTTTTCTGACCTTTCTCAGTGAAAAATAATGCCCTTGTTGGATATACACTTGATGCTGTAGGTGGTCTGCTAATAATGTTTCATGAGAGTGAAACAAAATGATTCCAAATTCTCCCTTTTCTTTAAGACTTGGTGTACTTTACTGGATTATCGATGTAAAGGGTCAGGCACTAATTCTGACTTCTGCAAGACAGAGAAATTAAAGTTCAAGCTAGAAAGGGATAGGGAGTAAATTCAGAGTGCGTGCTCTATTTTCCAAATCAGAACCCTGAATTTCTAGATATACTGATAGTGACACTATGTTTTAGTCACTTAACGTTTGTGGTTTGATCTTTTATTTTGTTTTTAATAAATACCACTTTGATTTTCCTTAGTGAAACATAGGATTTAAATTTCTTTCCTTGTGATCTTCCCTTTCAAAGTCAAATTCTGTAAGTGATTTTATTTACACCTTTGTATGTTCACATAAATGAATTTCTCTTACATCCTTCAAAGATTGTTAAAGGCCACAGAGGAGATGAGATCTAATTCAGAATTTATTCATATATTCATTCCTCAAAGACTGTTCTTATGCTCCTAGATAACACTTTTTGAGTCATGGATACAGGCAAAAGGCAAGAACAGTCTTGAAGGCTGTGGTTTTTCAAGTTTTCAGAGAAGCAAGGTAAAGGCACAGATTGTAGTCTGAACAACATCTTCTGGGTGCTTGTTCCGTGGTGAGATGTTCTGCTGTCTGCAAATAGCCCTCTGCTGGAAAACATGGAGCCTGTGTGCTCCAGTTAGGATCCCATGCCTGGTGGTTTGTTTGAATTTGTTGGGGTGGTTTTATTTGGTTGTTTTTTTGTGTGGGTGGTGTTCTAGGAAGGGTTGGAGGTGCAAGATTGCTTAGCCTGATTGAATGTTCTAAAACAAGGGAGAAACCATTTATTCTTCAGAAATGAACAGCTTGACTTACACAGAACACTGTGAGAATTATAGCATCTCATGTGTCACAGGTATCTCTGGTGGTACATATTGCTGGGATTTTGTCCTTCTTGGAGAGGAACTTGATTATTCTAATGTTTTACATATATAGGGTTTACACAGTGGTGCCATTGATGCAGAACAACTGAGACTGCTGTGTAGGTGTATCCTGAGGGGACAGATCACTGATGTCTGCTGAACATGCAAAGGAGATGTGCACAGCCCTTCCATGTCTGCTCTGGGGGCCAGCGGTTTATCAGTGGGGTGGTGGGTCTAAATGAATATACATCAGCAGCAGCCTGGACATACTCTTCCTCTAGCCAGCTGCATGGTGGTGGTATATGAGCATAGGTTATGTGTAATATACACAGCTGGTAAAATGTGTTACAGCTGGTGATGTGTTCTTCCCAGTAAGGCAGCGGCAACCCAGTTGATGAGCTCTGCTGGAGAGCCCATGTCTGTGTGTTAAACCAGAAACCCGCTGCGGATGTGTCTGAATGTGGGTGAGCGGGTGCAGTCAGGACAGGGTGCTGCAGCCAACCCTCATGGGCTGCTCCGCAGTGGAACTGGGCAAGAACAAGTACAACCACCTTAATAAAGCTGCATCTGCAAGAACTGAGTTAACCATGTTCTGCACTGACAGTGATGTGTCTGTTAGTGGGCTAGTGCTGTAATTTCAGTTCTTTTTCTTTTTTGTTTGTTTTCCCTACCAGTATGTCTGTTAACTTGGCTTTAAGTTTAGAGGAAGAGAGTGATGTCTTGTTCTGTACCTTTGAATTTGTCTGATGGGAAAGGTGCTTCAGTGAGAACTATTAATTTTAACATGAACAAGGAGATGTACCCTATTTTGGGTGGTTATCTTTTTAATAAAAGAAAAACACCCCCCTTCTTTTTTGCTTCCTAAGAGCCAGTATGTAGTTTTAAAGCATTCCTATTTCCTTACTGGCTTACAAAACTGAATAATGTATGCAGGTAGGACTCCTTCAGTTCCTGTGGCATTCATCTGGGTGCGTGCATGCCCGAGAGGGATGAATTTGGTTATCAGAGTTCAGATTTGTTATACTGCTGTGCTTTAGTTTTGGGTAAAGATTACTTTGCCGTAACTGCATGCAAGCTAGAAATCCTTTCTTTGAAATCTAAACTTGTATTTTTCAGATAGTATTGTTACCCCATTATTCAATAACAGGTCACCCAGTCTCTAGAAAGATGTTACAGAATGTGCTTTGCTCTGCAGTTTGGGTCATAAATAACAGGCTGGCAGTATGTGGTGGAGCCTTGTGTTTAGGCAATGGGTGACACAGGCTTTTCATGGCTTATCTGCTTTTAGGAGTTGTCTTTTTGGAGGGTGTGTGTTCTTACAGTCGTTAACACCAGGAGAGAAATCCTGGCAACAAGGATGAAGCACTAGACTTTATTCAGCTTACAAACTGAGTGTCACTTGTGCTGTGTGGAGCTGTTGCTAGAAATTGTTATAAAACTGCTAGAGAATTCTAGAAACAGCCGGGAAAACCCTGGTGCTTCCTAGAAATTGCTGGCTCTGGGAGCAGGGCAGGAAATCTTGGAAATTTCTGAGAAAATTGGGAAACTTCTAAAGCCTACTAGATGTTCAGAGAAACTTAACAGTTACAAGTGACCTTAAAAGCTGCCAGAAACAAAAAGTTTCTAGAGATTCCTCCTGGAAAATTGTAGGAGTTACCAGAAATCTCTAAAAAACACTAGAAAATCTGTGAGAATCTAGTAAATCCCATGGCTTTGCTAGTAATTTCTACAGTTTAGGAGTGTTTATAGGAACAGGAAAGCCCCTACCTGCTACCTTTTGGATAGAGTGACAAATGGTCATCTATGTGGGTAAAACCTGCTTATGTTCCCCAAGCATACAGTTCTAGCATCTTACTGATGAGTGTCCTGTATGTGCTTGTCTCACACACAAACTTGTTTTCTTTTCTGCAGTCCTATTTTGTTACGGATTATGATCCCACGATTGAAGACTCCTACACCAAGCAATGTGTGATAGATGAAAGAGCTGCGCGCTTGGACAGTAAGTGGCCTCGCTAAAGCGTGGTACTGACAGGCTGTGGCTGTCGCTGCCTGTGTTTACATCTGTGTCCATAAAATATAATGCAGGTAGACAACTGTGCAGCATGTGGCTTTTACGTAAGCGTGTGGCTGATAAAAACTACCTACTTTGTTTTATTAATGAGGTACCCAGGATTAGAAGTGCTTAGGCCTTGTATATGTGCAAGTGTGTCTCTTTAAAGTAAATTGGACATTTTGTTTTAGGAATTATTCCTGGAACTTAAGTGCCTACAAAACTAGGAGAATTTATGTAACTCCTGAAAGTTACCTGAGTGACCCTGGTGGAATGAAAAATGCATCGCTTGGCTGTTGTGTGCTGTCTCTCCACAGTGCAGTATAAATGCTTTGCTTTAAAAGTTTCAGTTCTCCACTGTCAGTGATTTATTTAAGGACACACCAGAAGTGCTTCCAACTCCCATCCCCAGACCTCTATAAGCATTTACCAGTTGTTTCAGCTGGTCATGATTAGCAGAAGTCCACCAAACTTTGTCTTTCAGGTGGTTTGGTAGGTCTTGAATTGTTCAGCCAGTCCAAGAACTTTTGGGGAATCTTAACAAAAATGCAATACTATCTATGAAAAGTGATTTCTGCTTAGTTACAGCGTACAGGAAAGGCTCTCAAAATATCCTACTAGGATGGACTTTTTCTCAGTCTATACTCTTAAGACCATGAACTGTAGTAATCAATGTTTTGCTTATGTTCAGTTCTGGATACAGCAGGACAAGAAGAGTTTGGAGCCATGCGTGAACAGTACATGAGGACAGGCGAGGGTTTTCTGCTTGTTTTCTCAGTCACTGATAGAGGAAGGTAAGCCTGATATACAGTTATTAAAACAAACAAGTTGTGATTAATCTTAAATTGCTGCTTATCCTTTATTGAAATTATCTCAAACATTACATGTGCATTCACTCTTAGATTGTGGTATGACTCACTTTCAGCACTGATGAAAACCCATTTTAAGCCAATCACTCATTGAAAGTGTCTGTCTCTTGCAATAGATGACTTGAAAGCATGCACAAAATAATGGCAATTCTATTCAAGCACTTCATTGCAGCCCAGAGTACAATAGTTTCCTGGAAGTGACAAATTTAAACTAAGGGCAACGTGCAACAATGTCTGATCAGTTCTTAGAAATATCCCTTTTCCGTGTGCTCATCAGTGTCGAGAGGCTGGTTCTGGATTTCTGAACGGGTGTATCCAGTTCAGGGTATGTCCTGTACATTTTGTTGGCAGTGATCCCTCTGCTCCCATGAACTGACTGGAAACTCCATAGCTGATTGACCGCAGATTTGAGGTGAAACATGTCTTTTTTGAGAAGCTCATGGAGCTTGGTCAGGTAGCAATGCAAGAGTAGGAAACTGCTGTGTTTATACAGACAATCACTTAATATTTGGGCTGTGATCTGCCTCCATTGATCTTATCAGATATGTGCTAATAGAGGAGAAGTGCTCAGGGATCTGTCCTTCTGCTCATTTCAAGTTGCGACAGAAGAGTGATCAAATGCAAAAAAAGAGTTATGATTCTGCCTCTGCTTCACCCCTTTACAGGTCCAATTCAGGCTCTAATAAGTTACTTCTGATCTTATTAACAGCTCTATCTATCATGAGAATTAAGATAACTATTCTGTGGAGCGTGAGCATGTTTCCATTGAATCCATATCTTACACTTAAGAATGCTGCTAAATGTATAAATTTATCTTCATGTACTGTACAGAAGAGATTCTTGCTCTTCTGTTAGAGATCTGGCTCTGTGGATTTAAGACATTGTGAGCACTTGTGTTAACAAATACTTTTTTCTACAGAGGACTGTAGATATTTTTTTTTGAAGTCATCATGTGAACACCTTGGTTTGTCTAAAAATCTTAAGTTTTTGTTTGTTCATCTGAAATCCTTCAAAGATTTCTGAAGAGTGAAGTTTTCATTTTTGCTCTGATACCCATTTGATTTAAGACTTACTTGCATGCCAGTGAAGTGTCTGCTAGCAGTGTCTGTCCTGCTTCTGTGATGGAAATTAATTCTGAAGTAAGAAAAAAAATCTAGATGACTTGGGGGAACTTGAAAGTTACCGACTGGTTGCTACAGACTTCTGAGCAAAGTGTTAAACCAGCATATCTAAATGGAGGGTCAATGGTGCTTAGTGCCATACCTTCCTTCTAATTCACCTTTCTTCTTACGATTGCTTTATATGGATGAGGTGGAATGGCATTGTCATGTCTGACTACCATTTTTTTTAATGCAACTTTCTTAACTGATGAGCATCTTGCTTTCAAATTTTAGTTTGCAAATCTTAGTGTAAATGGCTTCAGACTATATGCTTGGCATTAAATATAGTGCTTGGGAAGTGTGTGCTCTAGAGGGTATGTCAATTATCTGCAAGCAACTGTGTTGAAGCTCCTTATGTAGTGATGTAGCTTTAACAGTCTTTACTTAAAAACAGTAATTTTTAAAAAACTTATTTATTTTTTCCCCACTTCCCTTAAATCCTTGTTTGGACCAGAAGTAGTTTGTTTAATACACTGTCCTTGGAGAAGCTTTCTGTTTTGCTCGCCTTCCCTTAAGCACTGATGGGATATTCCTTGCTGCTTGAACAGCATCAGTACCAACTCAGTTGGTAACTGGAAAGCTTTCTGATGATTTAGCCCTGCCATTTTTCTGTTCTTCAAGAAATAACATTTTCCAGCTTTGATAGCTGAATTCCTGGAAGTAGCTGTGGAGACTGCCAACTGAAATATTGATCATGAGGGTCTCTAGACCGTAGTTTGAATATTCCAGCCAGAGTCTAACTCCAAAGTCAATATTTGTAGAACGAACTGTGGTCACTTCATTCTCTACAACACTTTGGCATCCAGGTCCCTCTAAATTGAGACATGGTAAGTGTTTTGCTTACCCTGCAGCCCCACCTAAGCCCAGTGCATCGCACATTGCTAACCTGGGGATTTTTTTAGGTTGAGTGTTGAATGATTCTGTGACTGGTCATGCTGTGACAGTGGACTCTGGAGTGCCTGCAGCTGTCTGTGCTTGTGTGGCACGGCAGGGCGAGTCCAAACAGGTGACTCATCATCTCTGAACTGCTGCAGAACCCGAGAGTCTATGAATTCGTGCACTGATGCTCTGCTTTTATTCTTTTCCAGTTTTGAAGAAATCTATAAGTTTCAGCGACAGATTCTTAGAGTGAAAGATCGTGATGAGTTTCCTATGATTCTAGTCGGTAATAAAGCAGATCTGGACCACCAAAGACAGGTAATTCATTTGCTATTAGGTGCTACTCACTTTCTTCTAGAAACTTCACAGTTTTCCTCCCAAAACTAGAGTGGGAACAAACAAATGAAAAAAATATTATACTAAAATATCATACTAATTCCAGTGCAAGAAACACAACTACACTCAGTTTCTGTACTTGAAGAATCTTAGAAGCATGATGGCATTCCTCGTACAGCACATCTGACTCAGTGAGGTTATGTTGACACCAAATCTATTCACATCCAGAGTTGGGAGCTTTCTGTCATGACTTGATTACTCAGGCATGAACGTGTCTAATTCCTCCGCTCTGTTACTCACCACAGCGCTGTGCCAAGCAAAGCGCATTCCAGCGCCGGCTCTAATGATCCTAAGACTTTCAGGGCTGTTGCTTTTACCATTCACTGCTGTTATGTATAAATGAGTGGCCATTCTATTTGGCTACTCATCTTCTGTGTAACTGACTTAAAGTTTTAAGAGCTGGAAGTACAGCAACATGATTACTGTGGTATTTATGTACCTTAAAATTAAAGTTTTGAAACTACCAGATTTCAGCTTTACCTCTAGTTGAAAGACAGCTTAAAAGATTTAGTGTAGAATTATTTAAAGGAGCTTTACATTTGTTTTCCCTGTTTACTATTTCATGAATCAAACTGACTTGAGCTGGAATTAATCTTGCTGCATCAGCAGGAAAGGAACAGGTGTCAAACTTGTATTCTTCTTCAGCAACTTACTTCAGAGGTTTAGTATTTTCTCCTGAGAGAGTAAGATGAGTCTTAAAGCTTGGTAGCAAACACATAATTGTTTTTTTTTTTTTCCTATGTGAATAAACTAAATACTACTGAAATTGCTATAACTAAGTTTCACAAGGAAAACAGAGCTTTAAACAATCAGATATTCTCAGACTTCTGTACCAGGCCATGTCTTAGTTTCTATCCACAAGTGCTTACATAGGTTTTGTTCTTTGCTAAATAAAAGCTTTTATCTCGGAAAACAGTGGCTGGAACAAGTAAAAAAATTAGACTCAAAGGATGTTAAAGAATTTAGTGGATTAGTACATTGTTGTTGAATGAGTTTTTCGAATACTGCATAAAACTCTCAGTACAAAAAAGTTCCTGTTGAGTATGCTGCCTTGATTGTCACAACCTCTTTACCCCAGAACCTGTGTAGAAAGATCATGACAAAATTAAAACCTATTAGATGCATTTCTAGAAACAGTTACAAACTTTGTTCTCTCTCCTCCGCCCTCCTAATATTACTACACCTCCTCTGTTTGTCCCTTAAAGGAAGAAAGAGGTGCCTGTTGCCTGTTCTCCTTCTAGTCCCTCCATACCCGATTCCTCCCTGCTTTTGCAGATGCTGATGGGCTGGTGTGCATTCAAGCTCAAGGCAGCTGTTTTCAGATTGCTTAACTTCACAGTTTTGCTGCTTATAATGAATGCAAATAAAAGCATATGTCCCCAAGAGCTCCTTTTGCTTTTTATGGCTACATTAATTGCCTTAATTGATTAGATGCTGATGAGCATAACTTTGGTGCTATCACTCACACACAATTTACATGCAAACTGGTGAATTTGTGACTTCCATCATAACTTATGCCTTAGCTGTAGCTGAAAAAGCACCTCTGGGTTTACTGAAACAGCTACTATGTGTTCTTAACTCTTCCTTTCCCCGTCACATGGTGTGTTTCAGTTGGCCTGAAATCAGTCTGAAGGAATGGTTTGGGGATGCTGAGCTGAGATAATCGGTCCCCAGAAGGGAGAGGCTCCCCTCCCTCTTGACCTCACGTTCCTGCTCTCCTTTGCTGGCCCTTGTTCTCACTTGAAGCACTTTGTGAGCTGAATCATCTCTCCAGATGGGGGAGAAACAGATGAGCTGGAATGGCTTTCTGGGACGTGTGTGAGTTAAATCAGCTTGCAGAAGGAGTTGAGAGCCAGCACTTGAAGCATGGGAAGGGGTGGGACTGTGGTGTTGAGGAGAGCAGGGAGGAGTTGGGGTGGGGGGAAGAAAGTGAGACCTCGCCTTTTGGCAGCAGCAGCAGCAGTGAGATGTTATCAGCTGGATGTTAAACACAGCCAGAGTCTCAGCTTCATCGGTGGGGTTGTTTCTGCTCTACTACATGCGGTCTCCATGTGGGCCTGCAGGCAGCGAGTTGGACCAGCTTGCTGATGTGTCTGGAAACCAGTCCTGCCACTGGGTCTCCCCAAGGATGGAGAAACTTCAGCCTGACAAGCGAGGTCATCCTGCTCTGGCTGCGGGTTTGTTGCAATGGGAGGTCTGGGGGCAAAGCTGAGCGTGCTCCCTCCCCTTGGTGAGGAGGACGTGGGGTGTACCCAGGCTGTGACTTGTGGGCAAAAACGTGAGAAGTGCTGGTCCTCTGCACTTTTGCATTTTTAGTCTGTCGGTGTGTCAGGCCTTGCTTTGGTTACACCAAAAACCTGGTCAGACAGGCTAAGGTATCACAGGGCAGTCCTCTTGCTTATCTGGCACTACTACAAGAAGTCATCTTACTGTCTTGTTTAATCACAAATGTACGCTTTTCAGCTGCAGTATTTAAATATAATTTTTAGAAATTCAGAAAGCTGGCTATGAGTTATTAGAGCACAGCTACTTGTACTTGTATCTGTCTTCTTTTTCTGAAAGACAGGAGGCAAAGCAGTGAAATAATAGAGAACATATGCTACTTCTGAGAACGTAGAACTAGCATAAACTAATTTGGTGTGTTGTCTGATTAGCAAATGATGCTTGATAGAATTAACACGCAAATCTTCCTGGAGCCCAAAAGAGTTGAATGTGTATGAAAGTTTTAGATGCCTCAAGGGTCTGACCATCACCTTGTATGTAAGTAACTATGAGTTGTAGTTGAACAGAGTACTATTATTGTGATACCATAAATTTGGAAGCCAGTGACGCATGACTAATAATCCTTGTGTGGTGACAACTGTTTCTCAGGAAGTACATGAACTGGGTTGTACAGCAGAACTGCACAGACAGTAGTGTGGTCTTGATTAAGTGTTGGGGAATACTAAAGGTGTAGTCTATAATAGTGGTGGCTGTAATATGTTGTAGGTCAACTCACAGGTGTTTTTGGAAGAAGGGAGGTGAAAGAGGAAGTTTGAAATAGAGATTTGCTACGCTAGTAACACTTCCACAACATAAATTAAATTACAAAATTTACAAAATAAATAAAGATAAAATAAATAAATAAAATAAATAAATAAAGATAAAATTACAAAAAGTCTGCTTAACTCTATTTGTCTCCTTTGTGCTATGGGAGGCAAAGTCCCCAATATCCATAGGTTAGGTTGACAAAGAAAAATCAGTTATTAAAGGACAAGCAAGCATTAATCTTTAGAATGTCCTTGTATGATAAGGAATAAAGTTACTAGTGTTTCCAAATTCCTCAGTCAGTCACATATTGTTGACTGTGAAACCAAAATTGAAGCACCATCTCTTATTGCTCTTTCCTTAGAGTAAATGCCATGTAGCAGTCTTTCTTTTAAAAGGGTAAATTTTCTGCAACTCTGTACAACAGCTCCTGTCCAACAGCACTGGCTGTTTCTACAGTAGAACAATTCAGTAGAGCACCAGGTATTTTAGTAATGCACACTACTGACAGAGGAATAGACTTGCCAGTGCAGGACTTTTTGTAGATAACTGCTAGCTTCAACAGGGTCAAGTCTGATCATTCCCCAGATGGCAGGGTTTCAAGGAATGTCCAAGTTGTAACAGGAAAGTGCTTGGGTTTCATTAAATGCTTATTCTTGCTTTTGCATCATGGCTGAACTAATACAGTGACCTAGTGTTAAGATCATCTGTGCTGTTAGATACCTTCAAAGTGAGGTTTTAGAGAGAGGTCCATGTGACTTCAGTTTATGTGTAGAGAGATGATGAGCAAAGCTTGGTCATCCCAGCCAAGCAGCCTTGTGCTTTGACCTTGATGACCATCAGCCTAGATGCTGGAAATGAGCAGTTAGTACGCTGGTTTTGCAGACTCGCTGCTGCATAAATAACTTGGCCTCAGATGGCTTGTTCAGAGGGGGGGCAAGTATGAGGACCTGGGTCATGGCCTTTCCAAATTCATGAACATTTGTTTTAGCCTTTCTCTTAACTATTGCAAACTTTTGTGAAAGCATGACAATAACTTCTTGGGGTGGTAGTTTCTGTGGCCATGTACAGCAACACCTCTGTTCTTGCAGATGGATCGTAACTTCAGGTGTTCCCATGGCTTGCCTGATTTTCAAGCTTTGTAGGTAACAACCATCAGGCATCTGATGCAGTGTTTGAATACAGCAAGTCTGCCTGTTTGACTGTGTGTCACTGCTTCATAACCACATTTTGTGTGTACCGAAGTGACATTTTATATGAGAACATGGACAAAACAGTAAGTTGATAGTGACTTGCCCCTTCAGGAGAGCATTGTGGCAGCCCATGGTACAAGCATGAACAAGCAGTGCTGGTGGGTGGGCTGGTAAGGCAGAAAATGGGGTGACAGATGTGCTCATGAGGAGCGATGGAGCTCTGGGCAGGGAGTGGGTGGTGTTTCTGTGCCCGGAGCATGGCAGGGTGGCCACAGGTAGAAATGGATTCCTCTCAGACCTCAGGACACTCTGAACCTGCTGGTGTGATTACAACACAGCCCTTAGTCTTGCGTAAATGTTCAGGCAAAATACAGATGCGTTGTTAGGTTAGGCAGTCTTGTATAGCTGCTTTAGGTGGAGGAAGGAATTTAAACTTGAGAAACTTAATGTATTTCTTATATTCTCAGTTACAATAGTGAAGAGGGAGGGCAATGTGAGATGTCTTCACAGGATTCTTGCACAAATACTCAAATGGAAACTGTTTCAGTAAGACTGTTAGCTTAGGGAGTTGGGGAATAAGCTTTTCCATTTGCTTACATCTTCTGTAATGGTGATTAATTTCCATTTGCTTACTTAATATCTTCTATAATGGTGCTTAATTGGAGAAACTTTTACCGAATGTCTGAACAGTGTGAATGAATGATATCCAAAAACAAGCAGTAAAATATCCTACAACAAAAGATAAGCATTGTAAGTGGTTCTCATTCATATTCAGCCTTAAGTTTACCAAAACTAAGAGAATTTCACTGCAGAACCAACACATACACAGTTACTTCCAGAAAAAGCTGTGACTCTTTTCTGTCAAAAGCAAATATTGTTCTTTGAAGGAAAAGGATTTAGTTGTTATGTTGCTGGTGACATTTAAGGTGTCCCATCACACTGAGAAGCCTGTCATGACACAGGGTTGTCATACTTGGGAGAATAAAAAAGATGTAAACCCTTGTTTTTGTTTTCAAGTATTTCTATGTTTGTACTTACTACATTTTCCTCAGCTTTGAAAATGGAGCTGGTATGTTCTGGCCTCTAATTCACATCTTGGACACTGAAAACGTTTCTGTAGTGTGCCCAAAACCAAGTATTTTTTTTTTTAAACTGACTTTGTGTGTTGAGGTTGCTAAAATTGACCACAAGTTACTTGACAATATACTTGTAAGACTGGCAAAAAGATTATTTTGGAATGAAGGAATTGCAGATACTTCAGTAAATGTAGCATTTTAAGTGCTGAATGTTGTGGAAGTGTAGCTTGACTTCATTACAGTGCTATTTTGACTTGTACCTCTAATGTGTTTCAGATACAATCATGAAGGAAGCAGTAAGCGTGTGTGTTTAAAGACTGGGTTCAGCTTCTCCTCAGGGCTATATGTTCCTTCCCAGTTATTTATTTTTATTAGATGTTAGACTCCCAGTTTCTGGGGCTACAGTAGTCTATGCAGAGATTGCAAAACTAAACCCCTTTCCTTTTTGCTAACACTGCCATATTCCTACTTTAACTTTGGTCTGATACGTGGGGCAGAGATGCATTGAAGGTTCTGGTTCATGCGAACTTTGGGGGATTTGACAATGTCATTGATGTGCCAGAAAACAGCTACAAATGTTTCTTAAAGTACAACCTTCATAAGCTTCAAAATAAGGATATTTCAATGACTGGGGCTAGAGAGGCAGGTGGAAGTGTATTTATTTTAGCTAGTGGAGCAAAAATCTTGAATACCATTCAGTTTTCAGACAGCAACAGAAGCTTGAAAGATGCCAGTCGTTCTCACTCTGTGCCCTGCAGTTAAAAATGCAGCTCCAGTAGTTGATCGTGGGACTGGATTGGTTTTGAGGGTGTTTTTTGGCTTCAGCTGATGGTTTTAACACCAAAATAAATGCAGAGTGTCTGTGTGTGTTTGAGGTCAGCAGATGTGTCCAGAGTTACTCCAGCTGGTGGCACAAGGTGCTGGGGGCTCCTTGTAGAGCTTCTTGAGGGTTTTTTGGGAGCAGCCCTCAGTCCAGCAGTGAATGTATGGGTGTAATACCAGTGGGGGGGCTAAGGACAGAGGAATCAAACATGTTGCAGTGCTGTTTGTAGAGCCTCTCAAACTGTGTGTGTAGCTGCTAGGAAAGTGTTTTGCAAGCTAAAATGTACTTCTGTATCTTGCCTTGGGTTGGACGCTGCCAATGATGCTTTTCTATTCCCATCTATTTTCCTTTCTGTGTAGCTTCTTAATCTGAGTGCATATCTGAGTGCCTTTCCAAAACTAAGTTAAAAATAAACCGTCTTTTTTGTCCTGATCTCATCGAATCAGTCCTCCACATTCTGGTTTAGCGTTTTTCTGTGACAGCAGTGTAATCTTTGACATTTCTTCCACTGGCCATTGTCTTGGCAAGACGTGCTGCGTTTCCTTTCATCACGGCACGCTGCCCTTTCCTCCCCGGCCCCGCGGGTGACCTTCCCCTGGAAGCCTCGCGCTGCTCCTGCTGTCTGACCCCGCTGCTTTCTACTGTGTCCAGAAACACCCAGGGATCTCCTTTGGTTTTTCCCTGTGACCGACTTACTTCTTCCTATAATGGTCCACTAGCTTCCTGCCTTCTGCTTCACCATGTTAAATTATATACAAACTCTTTATGATGCTCGTTACTTCCTCTTCATCTCGCTTTCCCCTGTTGTCCTGAGAATTCAAGAGGTAGACAGGGTTTATTTTAATATCTCTGGGTGGCCTGAAGGCTTTATGGATCTTTAGATCTCTTGTAACTTAAGCTACGTTTAAAACTGGCAGTATTAATATTTTGCTGTGTCATAGATTCTTTCAAAAATTACTGCTCTAAAGATTCAGGAGCTAAACATCAGTTCTTGTTTTAAAAATAATCTGATTGTTTTTTTTTCTCTAGATTTAGCTGGGGCAGGGACAAGGTGAATTAATCAGTAGTATTCACCGTTCTGTTGGTAACCCAGCAGATGTTACTGAGTCTTTGAGGAGGAGTGAGGGACTCTTGTCTGCCTGTGAAGGAAAACTCCGCCTTGCGGAACTGAAGAGGAGGCAGCTGCCGCCTTTGTCTATTGCAAAACTGTTTTAAAAAGCCTTCACTTGCATTTGAAAGGATGTATTACATGGATTTGTTTCCTAGTGGTGTTATGTGGATAGTGTGGAAACTATTTTGTGGCCAGATAAGCATTATGGATCCTTAACGTGTATATGGAGTGTCTGCTGATACAAATGTGCCCACAGAAGTCTTAAATATGATGACTAATGTCTGTTACAGGTGACACAAGAGGAAGGTCAGCAGCTAGCACGGCAACTTAAAGTAACGTACATGGAAGCCTCAGCAAAAATCAGATTGAATGTAGACCAAGCTTTTCACGAACTTGTCAGAGTTATAAGGTATGATAACTTGAGACCAGATAATTAAGGCTCCCACATTAATGGATAGCTACAGCACATTTGTTGAAATGTAGTGGGAAATCACTGAGAAAATTCTATCTGCTGGTACCTGTAAACTTTGACCAATGCTCTCCATTATAAAATATTCCCATGTATTAGGAAAAATGTTTACGTGAATGTAATATGTATTTGGAAGATAATTTCTTCACCTTAATTTCAGATTTTATTGATCACCTGTTAAGTAAGTCTGTTAAACTAAATCAGAGGTTGGCCTTCTGTAAATGATGGTATTTCTGAAAAAAAAGGCAAACACAAAAGAACAGTCACTCATTTAATCAGCAGTTTGAATGTCAAAAGTAAGTCCATCCTCTATAAAAGTGTAAAACCAGTAAATTTAAATACAGCATTTGTTTTTAACTGAAATGATTCTATGATTAATTTGAGATATCCGTTTCCAGGAAATTTCAAGAGCAAGAGTGCCCTCCTTCACCAGAGCCAACGCGGAAAGAAAAGGACAAGAAAGGCTGCCATTGTGTAATTTTCTGAGAATCCCAAGAACCAAGCTATCAACTGCCAGATTACTTTTTTCTTTCCGTCATTTCACATCACTTCTGGTATTGGTCTAGCCTTATATGTGCATGTCCTAAAAGTGGTCACCAGAATAGCCTTAGTCCAAGGAGCTGGCAGAATAGTTCTTGAAGAAGACTCAGTCATCCTGGGGCAGACTTCAAACAAAACACTAAGGCTGCTTCTTTAATACCACAGTTCCTTCCTTCTCTCCCTTAAGAGCTTGCACCTTGTGGAGTTTTATTCGCAAAGGAGATGAAACAAAACCGTGTAGGACAAGGTGTTGAAGTCATGCATAAGTTGTCTCTTGTGAATTAATTTATTTTTACTTCTGACATTTCATTAGCTATTACAAAGACCTATATTGAAGTATAGAGAATACTTTTTAAAAAAGGGGTGGATTGGCTTTTTTTTTTTGCCCTCAGTTAAATTAGATTTGAGTATTCAGCTAGCCTTAAGAAACCTACACTGATTTTCATTGTCAGCAAAGATTTTCATCTCTCGTTTATGCTGCAGTTTTGTTTCAGTGGCCAAAACAGTCTACTGTATTTATTTTATGAATCCAGAACAGCTACAGGATGATTACTACTACTATTAGGATATGGCCAAATACCTGAGCTCATTCTGGATCGAGGCATTTCAGCTTATTAAGAAATTTCACATCATTTGTTTGGAAACAAATTGTCTTCCTTTGTATTTCTGGGTAAGGGATTAAGGAAAGCTAAAATTGTAGCTGTTTTTGTTTCATGTGATATAAAAATGAATTTGATCTTTCCATTGTCAGAGATGATTAAATGTTTTTGCTATATACTTTTATACATTATTTTCTTATCAAACTAGTTAACAAGTATTTTTATATGTTTGTAAGCAAATATGCTTTCACAGCATAACTTGTGTATATGTAAAGATGAGTATTTAATTCTCACAGTTCACTTTTAACCGACAAAATGTGGGATTTGCCAAACTGTGGTAAACTTCTCCCTATTCTTCTGGTGATACCCAAGAATGGCTGATTATGTGCCTGCCCAACACACACCCATAGAGTAAAATCTAGTGTTGTGTTTTAATGAATTTCAGTATCCCTTACTAAAGACTGACCATTATGTGAATTATTAAACTGTAAGACTTTTAACTGATTGTTTCGTTAAACTGTGGATGGTTGTTTAATTTTGAGTTCTGTGGATTGTGTTTAAACAATTCAAGAGTATGTTCCCTGATATTGAAATACTGAGTGGTATTGCACAGTTGTCACCTTACTGAATGTGTCCAGCAGTTCTTTGAAACTTGATTATTAAGCAAATCCGTGTATAACTTCAGGTGCTAGAATTAAAGGTGATCTAACCATTATTGGGGGTAAGCACATTGCCTCTTTCCGACTCTCTTCCAAAACCTGAGTTTTGAGGGTGGGGGGAGAAACGGGGTGATGGGACCTGGTTAGGAGATATATGTGCACGTCTGCACGACCTTTCTTTAAGCTCAAAGTCAAGAAAAGCCATTTCAATTTAAATCATGATAGATGCTAAAAGCTGATCTTTGTTTTGACTAGAAGTCAGTGGTCCAATCCAGTGTTCTTGGGTTCCCAGGCTGTGCTTGCCGTCAGGCGCTTGCCATAAGTCTGTACACGTCTGCTGAGAAAGCAGTGCTTAGACAAGTTCTGATCACCCTTACAGCAGCAAAGGGTTACACCTAGAAGTAATGCTAGTGCCATGCTAGCAGAGGAATTTAAGTTTTTCATGCACTTTAGGTTGCGTGATAGAGAGAGTGAGTTGATCTCTGCTCCCTTCCCCTTTCGATTAAGTTACTGAAAGGCTACTTGGGAATAATGTGTAGAAGATTCAAGCATGAAGTTACAGTGGAAGTACATTTGGGAGATGGATTACACTTTTCTAGTCAAATGTAAGAAATTACAGCCTGTAGCTAATACCACGTGCTTTCTTAAATATGTGACGCTCTCTGGAGTTAAGTCACTAGACGTGTGGCATTAGAATGTGTTAAAATGACAAATTACAGCTTGTGTGTTGAGACTGAATTTGTGAGGTGCAAATATCCTTCAGTTTTTTCCTTTTGTTTTAACACTCATAGATTGGTTTTAAAATAGCAGACTGTTACATACATAGGTCTTTTAATAAGGAAGTCTCTAACTCGCAGAACAAGTGTTGAGCACCACACCCTTGCTTTTCCTCCTATGGAAAGCAGAACAGCTTTGAGGTGGTTGATGCTGAGCAACCTCCTGTCTGCAAAGCCCCACTGTAAACAGGGTAAACTTTATAAACAAGTTAAACAGAAGCAGGACCACCCGCTGCTGCAGAAGTCTGCACTAAGTTTATTAAGTATATTCCTGTGCATGTGTTTTTAAGGTTTCTGCTGGAAAGAATCTGCAGGGAAATCTTAATGCAATGTTATGGTTTCTTTTTGAGACTGCTTTGTATATGACACTACAAGTAGCTCTTAAATGTAGGCATTTTGATCCCACTCTTTAGACTTTAGAAAAGTAATATGTTTTTTTGGCCAGTAATGGTAATCTAGGTGTTTGTGAGTTTGAAATAGCTTCAGATATTTCAATGATTTCCTTTTCTAATTGTTGTATCTGAAAGTAATGGTGAAAATGCCACTTCTGTCCCTGGTGTGGAGCTTGGAAAGTGCAGTACGGACCTTGTCAGTCTTCTCAAAAGTAGTAGCCCTGATCCCTGGTTTATTTGTGAGTTTACAACATACCACCTTGCTGTAGGACAGCAGTTTCAATGACAACCTGGGAGAGAATTTCTTGCTTATGTTTGTAGTTACTTCAGTGCATGGCCACATCTATAAATCATTTAAATTCACAGTTCAGGAATTTGGGGTGCATAAAATGTATCCACAAATGTCCTCCTGCTCCTCCTAGAGCAGAGAGGGAGGGTCTGGATCTTTGTTTCAAAGCACAACATAACTCTCCTCTTCCTGGAATCTCACACTACTGGATGAAGAGGATTAACTTGCTCAGAGGTAAAAGCCTTTTTGTGCAATTGGTGAATTTTCACGGGTCGTCCAGAATTGAGGAAGAATTACTTCCGTGTAAGTACACTGCAGTTCCTTATTCTGGCTCCGGTTAATGTATTTGCATTCTCTGACCCAACAAGTCTTCTGCATCATCACTCACATGCTAACACATACAGGTGAAATGAAGAATTCTGGAAGTATTACATCACATCCTCTAAAATCTGCAGGTTTTTTGTGACATGGGCTGTTCAGGGGCAGTAGAGCCACTGATACTGGTGGTAATTGTATATTGGCCTTGAAAGAAATAAACAATGGCACTGTTTCCAGCCTGTTGCATGGGGCACCTGCCCGAGCTGCAGCCGCTCAGCATTTCTGCTGCAGAGGAGAACTATAATAACCTGCTCTGGTAACTGTGTGGGTGTGTGAGGTGGTTGATCTTCCTATCAAAGTTGTTTTCCTTTCGTTTTTCTAATGCGTTTGCAGTGTGCAGGACACCTTGCAGAAGGCAGCAGGCTCCTCTGCCACCTCCTTGTTTTACTGATGAGCGCTGTGTGTCCTGGAGGAGTGCTCGGTGTTTAGGTTGTCAGGTAAGGAGCCACCAGGTAGATGCCCTGAGCCGGCTAGGACAGTGTAGGAGCTTGTAGTGACATGAGCTGTTGAAAAAGGATTAATAAGGCAAAATACAGTTGGAAGGAGTTAATACCTGCTAATGCCGAAAAAACTGACTTCATGTGTAGCCTTGTGGTTAGTCATCTTTGATAAAGTTCAAGCCTGGATGCAGACAAAAATATTAGCTAATACTCTTCTGACATCAGTTTATGTCACAAGATGTCGCCTGTGACGTAGCTGTAGCCGTCATTGACTGGCCTTGCCACGTAATTTCATTACAAAGCTTTAATGAGCTTATTCCAAACAGAAGATTGCTGAAGTCAGTCACCACAAGCCAAGCACTGCCAAAAGTTACCTGTGCTTCTTATTTAGAAGCTTGTTGCCTGGAAAAGCTTGGAAATCTGTTAAACAGGGAACGCATTTGTTCACTTAAGTGTAGACTTCGGAAGTTGGTTACCCTCATGTACCAAAACCGTGATAAAAGAAACAAACTGAATTTAGAGGACCCCTCAGGCTGGAAATGCAGGGGCACGGTGGTGTTTGCTGTGTTCCTGGGCTGCCCCACTGCAGGGCAGCTGGGTTTGCCAAAACCTGAAGGCTTAAAGTTGTCAGGATGAGCTCTTGCTCAGAGCATCTGCAATGGTAAATGTAGAACTTACCACTCTAAATACAGCTTTTCTGCTATACTTACCTGGTTCTGCTGGAAATCCAAGTTAAAACTGGAGGCTTGAAGCAGGCTCTGGGTTTTAAGTGGGTTGAACAGAAGTATGTCCAAGGTCTTAATCCCTATGTTGTGTGGCATGTGATGTAAGGCCAGGAAACTTGTGAACTTTCTCGATATTCAGACTTTCCTATTGAGCACTGACTATGGGAACGTGTGGTTGAAAGGAGTCATGTTTTGTTCTTAAGACCTTGTGGCTGTCTCAGCCACTCTTGATTTTTCTAGGCTTTTGTTCAGGCTATATGAGGAACAGTAGGAAACAGGAAAAATCACTGAGGAATGGTAGTGAAAGGAAGAAGGAGGAAAATAGCCTTGAAAATTTCTTATGTTGTAGCCTGAGTGCATGCAACACATCAGGTGCAGCAATGAGGATGGGTTGGATTGTCTCAGTAGCCATTAGCTGGGAAGATAAAGAGCTTTAAATGAGAAGCAGCAGATGCAGAAGGGGCAATGGATTAAACTACAAGGAGCCTGTAATAGCCAGAAACAATATTGTGAATGTCTGCTATGCTCGCTTTCTGCAGGTAGACTTTCAGACTACAGTTATTCTGGAGAGTATGGAAGGTTTTGTGGATTAAAGATAAAGTGCATATGATGTTCAACACAAAAGCTAAACCTGATTAATGCATGTAATATAATTAGTAATGTTCCTGTGCCAACCAGCGAGTTGTATGTGGAACTAAATGCGTAATCTTGGTGCTGGAAAGCAAATTCTAGTCTGTTCAGCTACTTCTTAAACTGGATTTTGTGGACTGTAGTGAGATATATAGAGTATTCGGTACTCATTAATTTCTAGAGACATGAGCACTTCATAAATCAGTACAGAGGGAGATGTTACCGTAGCAAAGTATGGGCACAAAAAAATGCAAGTAGAGGCAATGATAAAACCTCCTTAGTTCCTTGTCTCTCAGTTAAAGGCATGAATTACCACATACTAGTGACAGTTTTAATTTCATTTGAACTGGACTGCTGAAGAGTGATAGCATGGTACAAATACCCCCCTGAATGCATCTCACATTTCATACGACAAAGGTTACAAAAAACCCCAAAACTTAATCTACTGATATGGATAGCTTATATGCTTTAAAAATAATTCTGTGAAGGCGTGTTTTGAGACCTATCTAAGACCAAATATCTAGTCCATCAGGCAAACATTAACAGGCTGTAAAGAGCTGTAATCTGCATGGGTAAGACAAGCACCCTTGAAGAAGATGGATCTGCTAGGAGTAAATGGTGGGTTATCTTTTTGTTGTGATTATTTATAAAGCATTGGACGTGCGTAGGGAATCCACCTCTAAGCAAGGAATGAAAGGCGGGATTAAAAAACCATAATGGTGGCAAGAGCCATGTGGGGTGATGTGAAGGCGTAAGGAGAGGAAGATGCCCGAAAGGTTTCCCTGCAGCTCGGTTGGGTAGATGGGAGCTGCCACCCCCTGTTCTGGCCCTGCAGTGGGTCTGCTATAATTTCTGCTGTAAATGTGACATGCACAGAGAACTGTTTTATTGTCACCCACAAGATGTCACTATTGGTAGGCGTACATTTGTGTTTAAAGGGCTTTTAAGCGCTGCTTTTACCAAGACCCTTGTACAGAGTTGAAGTTATTATTTTAGGAGCAGGTAGGAATGAACAACAAGAACCATAACAAAGCTGTCGGTCTATAATTAAATGGGGCCATGTGTCAGTGCTATTTCAGAGTATTTTGCTCTGTAAAATCCGGATGGTTAGTAGCTAGGGAAAAAACAATGATTTATAAATAGTGGTTCTTAAGAAATTCGCGTGAAAAGCAGGAAGGATGCTTCCAATCTAAACCATTAAATGCATGTTAATTACAATATAGTACAAATACAGGAGAAAAAATAAGTAATTTTTGTATAGAATTAGGGATGTGTACAAGTTGCAGTCAAAACGTTAAGTATAAGCACTTAATGTTAAGCTAAATGATACATGTAAATGAGGATTACTGTTAGCAGGAGAAAAATATAGTTGCTCTCTGGGCACCAGTTGTGGCATTTCCCGAGGAGCAGGGAAACCTCTTGAATATAGTGCTGAGCTTTGAAAGTGAAACAAAGGTCTAATGCTTTCCTCCATCCTACTCCAACTTTCGGGCAACACCTGCTGTGGCTTTTAAGCAGTAGAAGTTCACATGTGCTCTGGTATTTCTCCTGCAAAATGCCTTCTTGTCTCACTGTAAAAGACATTCTGTCCTATCTCTTTCCTTGTGAGATGAAGCCATTCTGTCTCACAACCTGATTTTTATTATTCACAAAATAATTAAGTGCCTTCATATAAGTATTAAGTACCACACTGGCAATATGGTCTGGTACCTCTTCTACTTATAGTCCTCTCATTCGAAAAGCTGACTTTCAGTCATTCTGAGGGCTACCTTTTTTCAATACGTTTAGAAAGTATTATATGCTGTAACTTTTTGTGCCTGCTTAGTCCCACTTGAAAAATACCCATTTATCCAGTTGTATTTCTGGGAAATGGGAGAGAGAATATCTCTTGAATTATGAATGTTTTGGTACTTTTTTGGTTTGTGTTTTTTTTTTCTGGATTCCTGCTGTGCAAGTTGCACGCTGACGTTGCTCACCTCGCTACTCCAGTTGCCTTTGTGAACTCTGCCCTTAATATTCTTATCCTCTTGATAATTTTTGGTAATTAAAAGGAAGTGAGACCTCTCCTGTTTATCTTTCTCTTGAACAAACCAAACTGAGATAATTCAAATCCTCATCACAATAGCCAGCTGAATGATTCTGTCAGCATCTGCCAGGGTCTAATACCACGTTTGGTTGGCTTTGTAGGGTGCCTGGGAAGGCATCTGTCACTGCCAAGTCATAAGGTCTGGGCTGCGTTGTTGCTGATCTCTTTTTATGCAGTGCTGCCACAAGTTACTCTGTGATGACTGCTTCCCGGTAGTATTGTTTCTGATGTCTTTGGAGAGCTCTGAACGTGCAAGTAGAGAATATATACGTGTTTCCCACTTGAACAATCCCTTAGCACTGGCAAATACTGTTTGAATTCTCCATGTTACTTGGACTGAATCAGACTTCTTCCCCCAGACTATTTCATAATTAATATGCTGCAGGCGATTCCTCTCTGGTTGTGTCTTTTAAAAGTGATGTATGAGTTGCTGAATGAGTAAAATGGGGACTGTTGCTGAATGGGGTGAGTGATTTAGTGGTGGTAGACACAGGTATGGCTGTGGTACCCAGTGCCTTTGCTGCCTCAGTCTTAAGCAACAGGGTTTCTCAGGCCCGTGTAGTTAATAAAAAGGTAAGATGAGAAGAGCTGGCAGCAGTGGGTGAGGATCGGGGCAGGGTTTACTTCAGAGAACTCAGCCCATACAAATTCATGGGACCAGATGGGTTCCATCGAAGGTGCTAAGAGAACCAGCTGATGTCCTTGCAAGTCTGCCCAGTCATCTTTGACCATCTTGAATGGCAATCGGGGAATTCCTGGGGACTGGAATAAAACTTGTTTGCCTCCCCCTCTGGAGCTCAGTCCCAGCAGTGAGGACGGTGTGCATGAGGAGAGCGCTGGCTGTGAGCTCGCTGGGGAAGGGCTCAGAGCCCGCAGGAGCTCTGGGGCTGAGGGACAGAGCAGGGGACAGCGCGGTCCCTCAGTGGGCTGGGGACAGCCCAGAGCAGCACCCTGCTGTGCAGGCCATGCCATAAACACGTGTGTGCACAGCAGCTGCATGTGCGCTTCAACCTGGCTGCAGCGAGGTCATTAATCTTTTGTGATGCTTAGATTTTATTCCTGTTCTTTACAGATGATGTGGATTACTGTAGGCACAGTCACTGCTTTATCCAGGTTTCTTAAAATATACATATTTTTAAAAAGCGACCCTGTTTATGTTGAGCCAGAATTTCTGTTGGTAAAGCTACGAACTTCCTTCACAGATAGGAGGATGCTGGTCCAGAGGAATGAGTGCAATATAAAAATCCTCCAGCAGATGGAGACTGGAATTGAGTTATTATCTTTGTACTTTATTAAAAAAAAAATAATAAAAAAAAAATAATTTCAACCCCTCTTTCAGTCCTCTAAAGTGCAGGGATAATTTTGAGGTGAAGTGTCTGATATAGGTGCTGGACTTCAGTGTTACGGGGTCACTTCTTACCTGCCCAGCTTCTTGCTGTGCTCCTGCCTGCTGCGGTTACGTATCTTTCCGCTCTGTCCCTCCTGGGCGCTCTCTTACACCATTTTTTGCTCTTTCCTCCATGTTTTTTTATTTTTCTCTTGTTGGCTGGTCCATGTGAATGATCAGATCCACATGAGCAGAGCGCTCCCTTCTCAAATCACGTGCCCAGGTACAACCAAGCACCATTAGGGCCTCTTAAGTAATAGAAACAAAGCTTTTTGAAATGCAAAGCCTGTGTGCAGCAAGAACCAGACTTGATTGATGCACTGTGTTGAATTTTCTGCCCTTTTTCCTAAAGAGCGGAGCTGTGAGCTGGATCCTGCGGGGCTGAACTGAACATTGGAGACCCACTAGTGCCCCAAAGGAGGGGGACACAGTTGAATGTAGCATTAGCTTCTAGAGTAGCTTGTACCTTCTCTAACCCAAGGGACATTCTGAATGGTCCAAACTTTCATATTTCCTTTTTTACTCCTATTAACAGAGCAATGCTGTGCTAAAGGCCTCTATAACCTTTCATTGGCACAATTTTGAGTTTGAAGAACAATTTCTGTACATGTGGAAATATCACAGAGATTAGTAGAGGATGAAAAGAGCCAAAGAACTACTAAGAGAGTGCCTTAGCAATTAGGACTATACAAATGGATGAAACCAGCATGCAGTCCTTCCAGTAATGTGCTCCATGAGGAAGGCAGAGTGCTGAAAAAATACAAATCAGCACCCGTGCTACGATGGACTTTCTTTAGTTCAGTAATTATAGTATTTTCTACAGAGTAAATATAGCATGAGTGTAGTATATGTAGTAAATACAGTATTTTCTAATTGCTCAAAAGGAAGAAAGAAGTTGAGCTCTTGTGAGTGAAGCGCTATTTCCTTGAATTTGTAAAGAAAACTTGGAAACAAGCATGGATAACACGGCTGCCAGGAAGGACAACAGGTTTCTAAACACTTCCAGGCAAGAGATTATCAGAGTCAGTGTTTTTCTGCACACATGTAGGACCTGGGGGGCTGGAGCGGGACTGGAGAGACTGGGCAGTATTGGGGTCTTCTGAGGTTTCTTGGCTGCTGTTGGGAAACCTCTGCTGCTTCAGTTTCCCTTCTGTAAGGTGTAAATAGTGATGCTGGCTTCTTTGCAAAGCGCTTGGAGACAGGTGAAGTTGTTTATTTCATCAGGAGGAGGGTAAAATTGCAATGATTCTTGGAGGGAATTTTTAGAAGCTACATTATTCTTTGAAAGGAAGATAAAATACAGGAATATGCCAAATGCTCTTAAGGATACAAATACCTTATTTTCTGACAAAATTGTTAAACTCAAATTTAATGAGCTTTATTTTGGTAGGGTAATGTGAGGGCATGTGGGAAAACTAACAGCACCACTCCTTCTTCTCTAGTTCCCCCATACAAAACATTATATTATTTAAAGCACTGGCTTATTAGTCCCCTGCACAGATGTCAGGTGGCCTGGAGTCTCCACTGCTCATCCTGTTGGTGTGGATTTCTCCTCGTTTCAGCCAGCTGCTCTCCAGCAGCACAGATGCTTTTATGCTGTTTCCTTCAGCTGTGGTAGGACACAATGTACCTTGCAGCCTGTCTTTGCTTTTTTTTTTTTTTTTTTTTTAAAAAAAAAGTGTTTTTACACAAGCATCTCATGCTGCTTTAAAGGCAGCAAAGCCCTGTGTGAGGAGCCAGGCTCCACGGCGCTGCTCCCACACCCGTCCCCATGGACACACGCAGCATCTCGCGCTGCCACCAGCCAAGGACCTTTAGCTGCAGCAACAGCAAGTGATGCCAGTCAGTGGCTGAGGCTCCTCATGCCTCCATCTGTCCATGCAGGGTGCGAGTAGCTTTGAAGCAATGCTGACTTGCTTTGTGGACATCACTGAAGGGTGTGCTTAATGCCATGGGGTCATTGTGAACAGGCATAGGTATAAACCCCAGTCTCTTTCTAAGTGAGGCCCAGGTTTTTATTCTGCAGGAGTATGCAAGGAATTTAGCTCAGGTGTCAAACTGTTTTTTTTTTCCCTTGAGGTTTTCCTGTTGCTGTCCTATAATCTGTCTGGTTGTTGGAGGAGAATATGCACGTTCTGTTCAAGTCAGCCTGAGTCCCTCTGAAGCTGACACACACGCTGGGTTGCAATAGTCTCCTGCTGATATCTCATGAACGTCACCCTGTCGCTGTCTGCCGGCAGCACGCTGGAGGCAATGGGTGTCTCAAACCACACTGCAGTCATTTTTCTGAAAAAGCCCCTCCTTATGATGGTGCTTAGGAGACTGGGTCTTCTCCACCTGTGGCTTGGAGTCCTCTGTCCTCACTCCTTGTCTGCTTGTCACCTGGACCTCATCTGGCCATGGGGTTGAAATGGGCAGCCTCTCAGGAGGAGGTTTTTTGTCAAAGCCACAGGGAAGAGGGCAGTTAGTGCCCCTGCTGACCTGGTGCATCATCCCCTCCAGGCAGCAGGCCGGAGGGCTTGGAGAAATCCTTGCTTGCGTCAGCGCTAATTAGCACTGCTGAAGGACTTGTAATCTCATTGAGGAACTTTTCATGGCCATGGCTAGAAAAGAACCTGGGCAGTGCTGGCAGATGTAGCTTCCAGCCCTGTCTGATAAACAAGGGACATCCTGGTGGTTCATTTACAGAGTGTGTCCGTGCTGGTGGTGGGTTTCTGGCATTTAATTTCCTGGTCTGGAGTTGGCTCTGGCCAATGCCTTTCTGGCTGGACAGACGCAGAGACCTGTCTGTCCCTCTCCAGAGCCCAGCTCTGCACTGGGCTGGGCTGTAACGAAGGGTCAGATCCTGTTGCCACAGATATCTTATGATGGGACAGCTGGTTGTTTGTGAACGTGATATCTTGGCGGAGAGACTACTGTCTGGGGATGCCCAAAATGTACCCTTAAGACTCATAGTATTTCCAGAATATGTAATCTGGAATTGTTCTGTGTTGGTTTTCTATACTTTCCACTCTTAAACCTGTTAGGCACCATGCAGTGACTCAGCAGGTAATTTGTCACTTGTTTGCAGCATGATATGTGCCGTCATGAAAATGCAGGAACAGTCTGTTTGCTTCCGCCCTGCTGCCAGTTTAATTTCTACGGCATTTCAACAGCTCAGGCCGATATTCCAGATCATATTTATTTGGGCGGTAAGGTCATTTGCCGTATACTAAACACCTGAAAAAAGGAAGGTTTTGTGCCTTCTTGGTGCTCAGCTCCAACCTTTTCCCCAGCTGGCATTGGACAGTTGCTCTGTGGTGCGGATCTCCAGTGCTTGTAGTGACATTTTCTTACTGCTCCAGCATTAGCGTGTTGTTATCCGGAAGCCTGCCCCCCACAGCCCCTGGACTAAACACCCGCTCTTTGAGATGCCCCCATATCTGCAGTGGTCTGAGGGAATATCTGAAAGCAGGGAGCAGATGTGACTCCTTTCAGATGTGTGTGGATGTGCCTGTGCACAAAGACATGATGACACGTGCCTTGTGGCGCCGCTCTCAGAGCAGAGCAAAAGCTGACGCATTTCTGCGGCTGATTGAGCTCCAGCATGGATCTGATTTGTGTCTCTTCACCTTGAACAAGCTTATGAGTGCCCCATTTTCCCCATCAAAGATGTTTTGAAAATTTCAGGTTTATAGTAATGATGTCAGCAATGCAAGTTGTGGGGTCATACGGCAAAAGTGGAACTGGGAGACTTGCATGAGAAAACCACAGCCCAGCAGGAGCTGTAGATACATCTAATCACAGGCAAAGGCTTCACTGTGAAAGACGTTGGTGTTTGTTTTGAATTAGTGACACAGGAGTTGAGGAACTCCTGGGAGGGAGGGTTGGGAGGCTTTTGCATACCTGCATTCAGGGAGTTTGCCATCCACGTGCAGGAAACAGGACACTTGTGTCCTGGGAGGCTATATCACCACCCAGAGTATTTTTCTGAGGAGTCTCAAACTGTTGTTCACCTGCAGCACAGCAGTAGAGGCATTGTACTTGTTTGTATTGTGGAGCACCTCTTGTCCAAGGGGTCTCCCGAAGCAGGTACAGGCAAGTTCTCAAAGCATTGGTTTTCCCAAACGATATCCTATATCTGGAGCTTGGATGTGGGTGTTGGGTTTTGGTGTGTCACTTATGTGGAGAGGCTGTATTGTTGTGAGGTTTGGCAGGGTCCACCTGAAGTCTTCACATCCCACCTGCCGCAGTGTGCCAGGACAGTTTCAATTTCTAACTGACAGTATAAGGAAGCAAGGCTGCTGACACAAGACAAGTCTGGATGTACAGCTGCTTTTCACCCTGTCGTAGCATAAGCTACCATGGTTGGTGTTCTCCCGCTCAACTCTCTGGTCCAGGATGAATGAGAAGGAGCCTGAGGTTGCCAGCAAGCTATACTTTGGATGAGACATGTGGAGAGGAAGCTCATTCTCTGGCAGCTAAGCTGTGATCTTTGCTTTTCCTGATGCACCTTAAAGTGTTTGCTTCCCAACAAGGCTTCTGTGGGATGCAGAGAGTCGTCAGGGTGATTTTCAGCTCCTCCATCATGGAAAATGTTGGTCTGAGTAATCCAACAGCCAAGTAAATGGTCAGGTTTCAGTTTGCCTATTTACAATTTTCTTAGCCTGAGCACAGCAGTGAGCAGATGCAAGTAGGTGGAGGAGATGGGCTGTAACTAACCCTCTGCTTTCCAGATGGTTCATTTCACCCAGGTCACTCAATGCAGGTTATAAACGAGATAAACAAGAAAGTGCTGTCTGTATGTAGTACCAACAACAGCATCTGTAACAGGAGTTGGGAAGATATACTCTGAGGGTATATATAGAGTTATGAGGAACAAGGCTGGGGCCCTGGGCATCTTAATTGCAATTTCAAGGAAACCGGGATGATGATTTCCCTGTTTGAAATAATTGTAGCCAAATATCACCCATATTCAGATTTGAATTAAAACTGGTACATGAAAAAAGCTTTTAGGCTGTTTCTGATTATCCTCATGTGAAGTGATTGAAGGATTTGCCCATTCACCCTCCCAAAATAAAGACTTGAAATGAAAGTATTGATTGCAAGTTTTCAAGATAAAGAGGGTTTAACTTGAACTAAAGGAACTGAATGGTGAAAGACCACATGGATCTCAGATGCCCATGAATACCTTTGAGCTAGAAACAAGGAGGTCTCTGGTTATCTGCAGGGTGAAGCTCTAGGCCCGGGGTGTCAAACTCATTTTTGCCAGGGGTGACGTGTACATTTATACAGTCCTAAAATTACATTTGGCCCTTTGAAGGCAACCACGAGGCTGATGTGGCCCCTGGTGAAAATGAGTTTGACACCCCTGCTCTAGGGGCTTCGTCTGCCTTCTAGAGCTGTAGGAATTTCCCTCACTACCAGCTTTTGGAGTCTTCAGCCTGAGACCATTCATCAGATATGGTTGGTTGTGAGATGACAGACTAGACCTGGTTAGCTCAAGTCCCTTCCAGTCCTCATTTATGTAGATTTTGGATTTTTAGTAACTTCTATTGGGAGATCTTACCCTTAGGAGCTGGGATAGGAGCGAGTCCAGAGAAGAGCAGCAAGACTGGTGAAGAGACTTGAACACAAGACTTATGGGGAGAGGCTGAGGGAGCTGGGGTTGTTTAGTCTGGAGAAGAGGACGCTTAGAGGTGACCTCATCACTCTCTATAACTACCTGAAGGGAAGTTATAGCCAGGTGGGGATTGGTCTCTTCTCCCAGGCAGTTAGCAATAGGACAAGGGGGTATGGGCTTAAACTCTGCCAGGGGAAATTTAGGCTGGGTATTAGAAAGAAATTCTTTACAGAGAGAGTGGTCAGGCATTGGAATGGCTGCCCAGGGAGGTGGTGGACTCACCGTCCCTGGAGGTTTTTAAACTGAGATTGGACATGGCACTTAGTGCCATGATCTAGTAAATGGACTGGAGTTGGACCAAGGGTTGGACTTGATGATCTCTGAGGTCTTTTCCAACCCAGTCCATTCTATGATTCTGTGATATGTCATACCACTTAAAAACAGGGCTGGACACCTGGCTGGCCTTGCAGCAAGGGAAAGGGCCAGGAGATGCTGATGTGTGCCAAAAAGCCAAAGCTGTCTGGGAATGGTTTGAGAGTGGTCCCCCTGCCCCTGTGTGTGTGCATAGACATCCTGGGTCACACTGGGGCTGACTGTGCTGACCTGGCACCACTTCTGGAGGCATGGCTCTTGGTCAGGGTATGGCCAGGTCTTCTCAGCAGTGCACTGTGCCGATGGTGTTACAGGCTGTTGGGAAGCTTGTAGCTCCTTACATGAGGAGTGAAGCGCAGGTCAGAACCTGGTGCCCAGGGGCTGTGAGTGGGACAAGGAGTCCTGAGCACAACTGTGCGTAGCGAGGTCTGAGCAGCTCTGAACTGGCTTCTGGAGAGGCAAACCTCTGCCTACCTCCACCTGACCCAGCAGATGTCCTCCTCATCCACCAAGCATTGTCAGTAAGGCTGCACAAAACAAATTACCTGGTAGGAGCTATGATGGGTGGTCTGTCCAGAGGGTCACGATCCAGCTGTATCCGAGTTTGTCATTGCCCAACTGTGCATCTTGGCAACCGAACTTCACAAAGATATGGCACTGGGAAACTGATGGCACACAAATACTTTAAGAGGAGATGCAAGAAGCCCCTGCATGATTTGGAGCCAGATCTGTTCAATAAAGCAGCTTGAAAAAGCAGAGATGCTGAACTTTGTTTTTCCCAAAGAGAAAACCACAAGTTGATTTAAAGAAAGGTTTGTTTGGTTGTGTTTTGGTGTGTGTGGGGGTTTTGTTTGTTTGTTTGTTTGTTTGTTTCCCAACTATTTTTGCACAGTCTCTTCCTATTGAAGTTATCAGACCTGAATAGTGAGTGAGCAAGGTCTGATTCCCACCACTGCACAGCTGCGGGCAAGGTACCTGGGAGCAGAGCAGACCCCGTGCTGCCTGCAGCCACTGGAGGTGCGAAACATCTCTGCAAGAGACCCACAGCCCCACAGTGCAGCCGCAGCCCTGAGCCTCACTGGTCCTCACCAACCCATGAAGTGTGGCTTGGGTCTTGGTCCTGTGCCCAAGATTGACTCAGCAAGAGTCATATCCAGGCTGGATGAATGTCATGCTTATGCCCCGGCTCTGGGGCAAACTGGGGCTGTGTGCTGTGCAAAACCAGTGACTGAAATGAGGTTTGCAAAGCAATTTTGCTGTACCCTGAGTGACCCCTGGAGAAGTCTGCACATTGACCTGTCGGGTGTGGCAGGACAAGCAGCGGGGCCATGTACCCCGTGGGAGGTGACCCTGCAGAGCTGCCTGACCCCGGGTGGCTCCCAGTGCTGCCCCTGCACGCAGGGGATGTGATCATCGCCTGCCTGTCTGCGAGATAACGTCGGCAAGACCCAGGGACCCACAGCGGGGTGGGAGATAGCTGATGTCAGAGCGATGGACCCGTATCTGTGGCAACCAGAATAAATAAATAAATAAACAAATACAGCGCGTGTGCTGGAGCAGGAGGCGCACAAGCTGCTGCTCCTGAGCATGGCTTGGCTGGATATCTCTTAAGCAGCTTAGCACCCTTGCTCCAGTTTATTACCTGAGCGCCTTTGTGTCTGCTGGGTGGCTGAGAGCATCCTGCTGCCGGGTCCCTCGGCAGGGACCCAGGGAGCCTCCTTTTCCCTCCCCCCACCCCTCCCTCCCCGGTGCGGGCAGTGGTTCGCTCCTGTGCATCCAGAGCTCGATGCAAAGCCGCTGCTCGGCGGCAGATTCTGGCCCTGCTGTGCCAGGCCGGAGGTGTCTGGCCACATCCCCACAGTGGGCCTGTCCTCGGGTGGGTGTTTGATTTCCCAGCCCGGCAGCCGGAGCCTGCGGGAGGCGAGTGATGCTGGAAGTGCTGTAGCCGAGCCAGAGATGGATGGTGTTGGCAGCAACAGGACCATGTCTTACAGTAGATGGAGTTACAACAGGTATGGTCTGTCTTGGTTTGATTTGCCTTTTTTTTCTTAATTTTTTTTTTTTTTTTCTTTCCTGATGTTGTAAAACTGGCAAGCTGTTTATATAAACTGAGACTGAGAGCCCTCTTCAGGAAAGCAAAAACCTATACTGGTGTTGCTTTTACAGTCTGAAAGACACTTGAGGCACCCTGGCTTCTGAGCGACTTGAGCAGCAGCGTTTGCTGTTGTTTAGCAGGTGTTTTTCTGGAAGCCAGGGTGGTGTTTTGTTCTGCTGAGGGGACTCTGGGGTCACTCCCAGCCCTGATCGGTCTAACACAAAGATTTTCTGGGCTCTCTTCTCTGAGTCAGGCAAGTGAGCTGCAGTGATTGCCCCAGCAGTCACCGAGAGTTCTGAAAGGTGTTCTCTAGTGACTACTGGTCAAAGCTGGCACCTAGGCGTTTTCTGCAAATATAAACTGAAGCTTGGGAAAGGAGGGGCCAGGGAGCCAGGCTGTTGCTAAAGAGTGATATTTTCAAGCAAAAGCTATGAGGAACAATGTGTACAGCCTGGGTACCACATAACTGAGGGAACTGAATTAGGTGTCTCACTGAGACAGCTGAAATATTCACACTGTGTTTCATACCAAGATGTATGTGTGTTTTTACTCTTTCAGGAAATGGAAAATTATTGTAGTATTTGTTTTGCTTTCATATGATTCACGGTTGTGATTGACCGGTTCTTTGAGCCTGGATTAAAAAAAAAGGTACAAACAAACTTGATACTATTTTTTTTTTCTTTTAGTCTGTGTAAACATTACACCTGAAATGGAACCAGATGCTAAGCAGTATTAGCATCTCACTGAATTGCTACTGCAAACCACCACAATGTTCTGAAGAAATAACCTTTGGAAGTGGTTTTCAGTACTTAAACACATATTTGGTGTCTCCCACACACCCTGGGTGTGTGGGTTTATATGATTTGTACATGTATCTAGTGAGTTTCACTTATTTTTAGTGCATGCATACTGCCTTAGCAGAAAATATATACAGATACATACAGAGGTGGCAATGGGAACAGTGTCTTCTTTAAAAAAAATGTGTGTATGTTTATGTATGTGCAAAGCTGAGTTATACAACAAGCTGTAGTTTTATGCATATATTCTCACACACAGAGGATGCTTCCCATCTGATGCCATGTCCTCAGAAACAGCAGCATTGAGACCATGTAGAGCTCAGGTCTGTCCCATGAAGTCCAAGCTTGCAGCAGTTTTTATATCCTAACACTGTAGTAAACAACCCAGAAAATTCATAAAAACTCCTCTTGGATACTTTCTCCCAGTGCTATTGTCTTTTGATTTAACCTTATGTATTGCTTGTGATCCAAAGGCCCCAGTTCTCAGTCTTCCTTACTGTGACAGAGGAGTCACTGGTTATTGTTTATTAGCCTTGCACCCTGGACACATGCTGCACTTGTGTGTCTACCCTGCTTGGCTTTCATATTGCATCTGGGGTGAGAAATGCAGTATTTCAGTGCCCAGGCTGGTTCTTTGGTGACCAGCTTCCAGATTTTGAGATTTTTCCTAATAAATCCAAGTTCCATAAACTGATGCCTGCATACTATATATATATTTTTTTCTAGTGCCAGGAGGCTGAGGAGTGAATTGCTGCTTTTACTCGTGGTCTTCCCTTTCTGAGAAATGGTGCAGAGTTGTTCCTGCAAGCTGAGCCTGTCCTCCCACACCCCTCTTCCGCCCAGGCCCATGACAGAAGGAGCAAACTCTTTTGTACCCAAAACCCTGGAGGCTGTCTTTTGCATTTGGAACATGTTCACTGCCCCATCTCTGGTCTCACTGAGCAATGACAAAAAAAAAGATTTGGGGGAACTTTCAGCCAGGGAGGGAAGGAGACAGGAGGTGCTTGTTTTGAGCATCTTTGAGCACCTGTGGTACATGCTGTGACCTGGGGACACAGGGTCTGTCCCCAGGCTCTGCACAGTGGGGCACATGGCCCCTTTCTAACCACAGGCTCACACAAAGGCCCCATGGGCTGAGATTGTCCCATGATGACTGACGTGACTGTTGGGCTTGGATGGGAACATGAAGTTATTGCAAGATTTCATTGAAGTTGCGCTCCGGTGTAGCAGGTTGTAGGAGCTTTGCTAGGCAAGTTGAACAGTGTAATTTGCTTCTTCCTCAAGGGGCACTTGTAACCTTGGGCAAAAAATGCTGCTGATTGTACAACAGGGTTAATGATGCTTACCTTGTTCACAAGAGTCCTGTGAAACCAAGTTATAAAGTGTTATTCCTCCTTACCAATGGCCACAGAACATGACAGCTGCTCTGTGGCACAATGTTTTGGACTGGGGCTCCTGCAACATCAGCTGGCAGCAAAGAGAGCATAACTGCTAATTTTTGTTGTGTAAAAATGTAATGTTTACAATTCCTAGTTCTGTTACTTGTTACTGAGTGACCTGCAGAAGTCACGGTGCTTCTTTGCTTGTCGTGTCCCCTGTTTCCCTGGACCAGGAGAGGTTTGGGCGCACACCTGTCTGCACAGACGTGTGGGGCAGCACCATGAACAGCCAAGCACTGTGCAAAAGCCGATGCCTGCTCCTGTGGATGCACACACAGGTTTCTTCCCTTGGTGATGGCCTCCATGAATCAGCACTACAGTTATAGAGGGACGGGGCTGATAAAGCAGGTTCTGCCTCCCGTAAATAGAATTGCATCTATCATTTTTAAAAATAATCCTTGTCAATTAAATGAGATTAAGGGAATTAAACAGAGGGTTTGGCTTCTGGACTCTATCAGATACGTAGATACCCATGGAGAAGAGGAGAGTTGCTACATTCCTTTGTGCTAAGTGGCCAAGCATGTGCCTTGCAGGTGACAGCACCTGTCTGCAGCACTTGGACATTTTCCTAGTGGGTTTTATCCAGCAGTTGTCTCATATCTCAGAATTTGGCTCTGTGACTGCGGTCTTTCCTTAGGCTTGTTGCACAGGATTTATCTACAGGAAAACCACTGCTCCTTCCTGCAGGGCTTGTGCAATGAAGAGCAAGTCTAAACACTTGACTGTAAAACTCAAGGTGAGGGAGCCCCATGTAATGATAAAAGACTGTTCAACAAAGTTCATCTCAGCTGCTCTCTTAACCAAAGAAAAGTGTTTTGTTTTGGTTTGGTTTTCCCCTAAACTATTATAGATGAGTGTGTACACGAAGAGGAAACAGGTACAGTATGAAAAGGCTCTTAATGATCAAATGTGTCATACCCATGACTGACTTTTTGTCCTTCTTAAAAGGTCGGTGTTATCTCGGGGATGTCTTTGCCTTCCCCTTGTTTCAGTGCTGTGGTAATTTCATTGTTGCTCTGAACACTGACAGATGAAAGCAGAGGATAGGAAGCAATTTAAACAAAAACTGGGGGTATTTTGAAGGTCTTTGAAACACTTGGGGCTTCTAGAGTCAGCCAGCTGATTCCTAGAGTAAGATAATGCTGCTTTTTCACTCTCTGCCCTTGGTGAGGTGCTGTTTTCTGGGTAGTTACTGCTCGTTTCTATGGATTTTCTTTTCCTCCTGAGCAATGTGCTACCAGCTCACCACGCACATGGCCCCTGGGTGTGCAGAAATGCTCGTCTTCCAGAGCAGAGCCAAACCTGCCCTTTTTCATGTCCTTGGTTTTCAGTGCTGGTGTGGGTTTTGGCAGCTGGACTGTTGCCCATCAGTGCTCTTGCTGCCTCTCCTCAGCTTTACTTTACTCTTGGGGATGCTGCAGGGCTTTTCCCCATCAAACTCTTCAGGATGCATTCACCCATCCCAGTTCACTGATTTTGGTTGTCATCCATATGGGCGTTCAATGCACTCTTGTAGGAGTATCTGGTGTGCTCTGCTGTGGCAGTTGCTCCTGTTACTCAGCACTGATCAGGTAGGACTTGAATGCTGTGTGAAGCTGGCTTCTTCTAGGAAACCTGCAACCGAGAAGTTACTGCAAACATCCAGCATCAGGAGTGAAATCAGCAGAAAATGGGGTATTTAGAAGCCTCCTTGTGCTGGCAGTTTCTGGAAATGGAGGTAGGAAGTGGAGGTTTTACATCACGCTTCCTGGTGGAACTGGAAGCTCAAAGAGCTATCATTAATATGATAGGAAGGTGAAAATGGAGAACAGGTTTTGGCTGGTATAAGACTGAAGAGCTGTTCTCGTGAGCTGGGCCACCTGAGTCCTTCATGGTACTTCCAGTAGCTGAGGACCAGATGGACAGAAAATTCTCTCTCAACAATGCCACCCAAATTTGACGACTGAAGTTCAAAATTATGCTCATGAAGTCTTGAGAGAGCTCTAATACCATGGACATAATTAAACCCAAGCTCTAGGAAGGCAAAATTTAGGAAAATGTGCAGAATTCAGTCAGCCCATGGACATGGGAGACCATTTTGAAATCAAATATATGGGCAAATACTGCAGATTGGGAATCTGTGGCATACATTTGGAAAAACTGTGTAGGGCACCAGTAGACTATGTGATTTTGCAAGGTTTTTCAGGTGCCAGTGGATTATGAATATTTCTTATGAGAAGGGTCACAATAAAACAGCTCATGCAGAAGGGTTTTCTGCAGGACCTGTAGAAAGTTTTGCAGCAGCAGGAATGGGTGACTGCAGATTAAACCTATGCATGAACAAAGAAGGTAGTGTTGCTGACAAACCACATCAAAATGCCAGCTGTGCAGGCAGTAAAAGCTGCAGTTGCTTCCCTCCTTCCTCAAATTTCTTCCTGAGACCAACATGTTCACAGTTTTTCTCCTCTATCCTCTTTGCTTCATTTCCATACTTATTTTCATTTTTTTTTCCTGGGGGACCTCAGTGCAGCCATATCACGTTCACAAATTACCATGTTGTTATTGTTGTGGGTTTTATCCACTTGCATTTTGAAGTATATTTTGGGGAGCTTTCTCCCAGCATTTTTCAATTCTTGGAGGCAACTGAAAACTTCTTTCTATTGATCTAAATCTTTGGTCTCTTCTAGTTATCAGCATTGTTCATGGCTTCCTTTTGAAGCTACTATTTCTATTTTGCCTTTTTTTATCCTGTGTTGAAAAGCTGGGCTTGTTTTTGGGTCACAGTGTTGGAGGGTTTTGATCTTATTATAGATCTAGATTTGAAAGTTTTTAAACTCCTCTACCTTGATCTTTTCTGGGACATGCTGTCATCAATGACAACCCTATTTCAGGGTTGTCATCCAAACTTCATCCAAAAAGGGCTTTCTTAGGGAAACTGTAATTCTTTTTCCTTCTCTTCTTTGAAGCAGCAGCTGTGAAATCCCGAAGCATGTACCCTTCTTACCTTCCTAGGTCTGGTGCAGTGAGTGCGCTTGGACTACACCGCAGAGCAGCTGCTCTCTCCATCCTCAGCAGAGTTGTCTCAAGTTCTATGTGCTGATCTGCCATCAGGAGATGGATGGCACCTGATGACTTGAACCTCTGTTGATAGTGATTACTAAGTCTGCTCTCAAAGGGAGGGAGCTCATTGAGGAGGGAGTCCCTTAGCCACCACCACCCTTCTCTCCTCTGCCGTCTTGTGTCTCAGGTGTTTCCTCCTGGAGAAGATACTTTTATAGCTGTGGTCATTGGACAAAGCACCTGGGACGATAAGAAGTGGGAATTGTTCTATGGGACAAAAGGAAAGGTGAATCAGCCAACCCTCAAGTTGAAGCCAGAATAAAACATTCATGTAACAGATAAATTTCTGAGGATTTATGTATAAATTCAGCACATTTAGTTTGCTTGAAATCTGTTCTTTATTTTTCTTTCATACTAAAGCATCATAATATCAATTACGTGGGAAAACCTAGAGTTTGGGAATGATATTTTCTTTCTTGAGTCAAGATACCAGGAAGGATCCTTGAGTGTGTTCATGTGCATCCTCCCGTGCTTGGGATGAACATCGGTGTTGGTTGCTGGCATGTCTTTGGGGTGTGTGAATTCTCCAGAGACTGAGTGGTGGTTTGTGACAGCCTGAGGTATGAGAGAGGAAACTTCAGCTCCCACTTCTCTGAAGGAGAAATTTTAAAGCTTCTTATGCAGAAACAACCTGAGAAAATATTTTAAACTTTTTTTTTTTTTTTCTGTGGGATGGGGGTGATGGGGTGGTGCAGCCTAGCAGGAATTAGCAAGTTTAAACTAGTTTTAAAAGGCATGCTATTAAAATTGTAAATTTTTCTTTGTGAAGATGTGGGGTGAGCAATAAAGTCTCTAAATATGAAGAGAGAAGGGCAATATAGCAAATGATGTCAGCACTGTGTTGATAGTCATCTTTCTACATGGTTGGAGAGTTTGTTAATAAATTCCCATTAACAAATTTTGTGGCAAGACTTCTTTTAGAAGAAGGTGGAGAGAAAAATAGAGACTGAGTATATATATTTTTTGTCAGCACATTTGTGAGCTCTATAAAATTTCCAAGGCCTCTGTAAGGCTTTATGCTTAAAACCTGTATTCATGGTTTCTCTTGAACCATAAAGCATTTCTTCAGGGTAGAAGGGGCGATAGGAAACCAGCAAAAATGGCCATAAAGAGAATGGTGTGTGATATGCCATAAGAAATGCTGCTCTGGTATCTTATTAGCACTTTTTTCTTGGTCTTATCACACACTCAGAATGAGTCCTTTTTGTTACCATGTCCAAAATACATGTTAAGTGCCTCATCTTCTGTGCTGGGGCACAAAATTGACAGTCTCTGCCATGCCTGAATATGTGCACCATAAAAGGGAGATTGAACATCGCAGCTCTGAGCTATCAGATGCTCTCTGTGCACTTGCTGGAGCTTTCAGAATTAAGTTATATCTTAAAGAAAAATCAGCCATGTCTTGCATTATCTGCATTATCATAAAAAGAAAAAATTTTATCTTTCCAATACATAGTTAGTGTAAATGTCGCTACTAATGGAAGTCTGAGAAATAATGTTCACAGCTGAAAACCCTCCCTCAGAAAAGAATCAGGACAGAAGACAATCCTGCCTGTCGACACGGTGGCACGTGGTGGGTGCTACTTGTGCAGCCGGGTGGAGACCAGCAGCACTCGTGGCTGTGGCAGGCTGGTGGTGTCTGGGGAAGCCTGTTCACCACTGATTTTAGGGGTACTTCTGCAAAAATAGAAAAAAAAAAAAATATCTATTATTTGCAAAGGCCAAAGCTGATATTTGTTTTTGCTGTATCCGGGTAGGTAGTGTCTGCCAGATTACCTCAAATGTTGTACCACTGGGCTCAAACCACAGCCTCACGCAGTCGTGTTCATCAAGTTAACATGCACCTTTTGTTTCAGTATATCCACAACCACAGCTTCCTAGAGAAGGTTGAAACCGAGGTGGCAGACAGTTTGTGTTTCCAGCACCCTGAAGCCTGTTGCCTTTGGCGCTGTGCTCCTGGCTGGTGGCCAGGGCAGGACTCCCGGCAGGGGTGGGATGTCCCGGTGAGTGCAGGGAAAGCATGCCTGGTGCCTGGCTAGCCCCAAATGCCCCAGGCTGGCAAATGATGGCAATTTATACCTGTTGAGTTTTGTTTATTCTTTGTGTCTGTGAAAAATAAGTATATCGTGGGGCTTTGAGATGACCCGACTGAGTCTGCCAGCAGTTGCCTGTTTTTGTAAAAGAGAGGGATGTTAGCCAGCAGTTGGATAGGTCTGAAATACTCAAACACTGAGGTCAAGAGCAGGGGAAGACTTCAACAGCCGGTATGAAAACAGATGCTCCCAGAAGAGTGCAGAGCTTTGAAGCGTAAAATGTCAACAAATTAGCTCAAAATCAATTTAAAAACATTTTTAAAGAGTAATTGGTCTCTAGGAGCCTCCTACACGGAACATAACAACCAGGTAAGTTATCTTGCTTGGAAAAAAAACAAAAGTGCCTTGTTTTTATAAGCTTGCTGTGACGTGTGTTTGATTCCTTTTATCCTACTGGTGCTATGCTATGTTGTGGTCATGTTACTCTGACAAACTACCACTGTTCAGGTAAATGTGTCAGTTCGAATTCCTGCACCAATTTGTGGGTACTCAGGGAGAGAAGATGCGTGGCAATCATCTTCCAGTCATACTTAGATGCCATTATTCCAGAGATAGTGCTCTCTGTTTCACAAAGTCCAGTTTATTTTGAAATCTCACAGTTTCCTGCTGTCCTTTTTTGCTGTCTATGAACACAAACAGTGACATTTTGCAGGACAGAATAGTTCCTTATAACCCCTGCAGGCACCGACAACGTCAATATTAATGTTAAGCTATTGATCTGTTCTTGGTTAATTGTGCAAGCTTACCTAGATTAATTCCTGTCTTTGCAGAGTTTGCTGGCAATCCTTTAAAACATTTCTTGAAGATAAAGTTTTCCAACTTAAAATCCTACTCGAAAATCCCTTTCAAACATCTTTTGTTGGGATTCCTGAAATATCAAAGCCAAATCCTTAACGCTTAATGTGGCTTTTCTGTGTATGTTCTTGAAGGTTGTTTTGCAGAGATGTAATCTAACATCCTAGCAAAACACAGGGAATTTTCCTGGCCAGTTAAAGGTGCTCCCAGAGCTCTGGGGGAGCTGCTCCTCTGCAAGTCTGGGGCTGCATAAGGAAGCTGCTCAGAGGGACTCAGCAAGGGGTGTCCACCAGATGGTAGTTTCAGGAGACGCTGGCTCAACACAGACTGCTTTGCTCATCTGCAGGATGCTCCATTTCCTAATAATAAAACTGCATTTGTACTTTATTCCTCTCTTGATTTCCCCCCCCCCCCCCCCCCGATATAGTATAGAGTGTTTCAAGAAGATGGACCCGATTTCAAAGATATGATGATTTCAAATGTGGTCTATGTTTTTGAAACACCCTGTACTATTGAAGTACGACTGTATGGGCTTTCCCAAGATGAAGTTGCTGGCTAAGTTCTCACTCCACCATTTTTAGCATCTTTGGTGGAACAAATTAAGTATTCTGTTTTTGAATATGACTTGGCTGGCTTTTAGAAGAAGTGATGAAACTTGGGCTTTACAAGAGGATCTAGTAGTTTTGAACTGGGTTTCAGAATGAACTTATCATCTGTATCATGAAACTGCATTCAGAACTGAACAGGCTTTTTGGTGGGAAATTGAAAATATATTTGAAGGAGGAAATAGAGGGACTAGTAGGGGAACTGGTAGCTGTTCATTATTAAACAACTGCCATGTCTCACCATAGAGAGAGCTGATTTTTACGTACATGTGAATCACCGGTGGCTACCAAGAATGGTGTGTGTGGTCAGTGGATTTAGTTGGTTTTAATTAGATGGGTCTAAATGAATCTCAGAAGAAATAACTTGTGCAATGCAGCTTTCTGAAGATGAAGCCCTCTGAATAATGAATACTTTATAGTCTTCTCTTACTAGAGACAAGTGAGTAACAGGTAAATACCAAGAGGAATCTGGGAAGCAATGGGGTTGGAGCTGGGCTCCAATATACTGTGTGAACAGAAACTTTTAAGGTATCCGCAGTAACTCTTCTCACATGACACGCTGTGTGTTAGGACTAAAATCCAGATGCTGATAGACAAGTGTCGCCTTCTCACAGAAGCTGTGATTTTGCCCTGGACACCAAAGGCATCAGTTGTTTGCTTCACAGGTGTGTTCTTCAGTGTGCACAGACATCTTGACACAGTTTTCCAGTAAGTGCATCACCCACACCACCACCTAAAATTCCATCCCTTTCCTCCCAAGCATACACAGGATAAACTACTTTGTCTCTCTGGCATGCTTTATATTTTTCTTCTCTCCTTCCTAGCAATCCCTTAAATGTATTTAATTAGTGGGGATTTTGAAATTCAGCCTGGGCCACTCACACAAGAAGCGTAGAAGCTGGTCTAGGCTATGAACCCAAGTTGAGGCCAAAGCCCATTTAAGTCCCTCCTCACAACCCTTCTGTTCTGCTAATCACAGTAAGAGGATTACCTTGAGGAGCATGGGTTGTTGAATACTACAGTCAAAGATGTTCATATCAGACTCTGGGCTATTTTCATGTATCTTTTTGCAAACGTAAGATGATTCCTAAAGCAATGAGTGAACTGAGATCCAAGGAAATTTACTCATGTATGGAATATTTGTATGTATATATAGCAAGAAAAGGAACTTTTGACTGAAAAATTACAACTATTCTCAGATTAGAGCTGATATTTAATGTTCCAGACCTGTTAAAAGGCAGAGTTTTTTTCTGTTAGTGTCCACTTGTATTTTGAAGGAGTTGTATCACACAGATGTTATTTCTCTTATGAAAAATCAGCAACCATATAATATTGCATTGCTTTTGTTGGTGTGTGAATTGCACCTTCTGTGCACAGGTGGGCTGCTCTTTGCAAGGGAGCTGAGGCTAAGCTACAGCTATTTCTGTTCATGATTTTCAGAGCTCCCAGAACTGAGCTTCAGTCTAACTACAGAGATTATTAAATTCATCATCTTAAATATGGTATCATTAAATGCAAATACATTGCCTTTTGCTTGGGAGGCTAGGAGAGAAGACAGAGTTATTTTCCTGATACTTACTGTCTCTTCTGTGCATCAGCTCTCGGTCACCACTAAGGCAAAGGGAGACACTGGCCTTGCTTCATACAGCCACTCCTGAGCAAGTGAAACCATAATTTGTCCAACAGGCACCTTCGTAGGCAGGCCGGGACTGCAGGCATCCTGAACAAACACCTCTGTGCCTGGGCAGGCAACTGAAGCTCAAATCTAGTGACCAAACTCTGTTCACTTCGCTGTAGTGTAGTGCAGAAGCTTTTGTTTTACTTATCCGTTGTAGCGAGGCTTTTCTGTTGTCTTGATTGTGCTGTAGATTTGCTAATGTAATCCAATGAGATGCTGAATTGAGAGTCAAACGTAAGGATGCTGTATGTTTGGGAGATAAGTTGTGTCTGTTCCCATCTGAGTACACACAAATGCAGTTGTTCGAGTATGTTCTTAACAAGTATGGGTGCTCTGCTGTGTTTTGTCTGCTTGTCCAGCACGAAGCATCCCTGCCAAGCCTGAGGGAGCTGTGCTGTGGGAACAGCCCTGGATCGTGGGCGCAGAATGATGCTGAGTGCAGTTCCTGCTGTGATAAAGCTGCTTGTTGGAGAAATTTATGCATTTATCTTTGACTCAGCTTGATTTCTTTTGCATTGACAATTATCTTTCTGCTAAAAATCTCTTTGCTGTCACATTGTCCATATTAAACTGTGGGATTATCTGCATGATTTCAAAATGTGCTTAAGTCCCTTTTTTGTGGATCTTACAAATCTTGTTGAGAACAACATTGTAAAGAATATTAGTTTGCATCTTATCAGTTACCTTCCTGGCTGGTTCTTGAGTCCAGACTCTGTCACAGAGAGCAACTACTGGTATTTTATAGATTTATTACTCCCATGTACTGAGCAGAATAAAAGAAGTTGTGCCTCCAGTAGCGGTATGAGCTCTGGTAGTGGCATGAGGCTCTGAATGGGTTTGCAGGTCTCCGGCTTCTTTACCATAGGATTTATCTTTTTCTACAGCTGTAACATCTGAGTTTACCTTTTGATGTCATTTCTGTCATGGTGCAGCTGAACACATATTCTGAATTCTGTGTATGGTAAATAAAAGAACATCTGTCGGTGTTCAAAATGCAGAGAATCCATTTTTTAACTGAGTTTCTCTTCACCATTCTTGTGTAGGTAGTTGGAAAGTTCAGGGCAGGTGACTGTGGTAAGAGTAGGCAAGGAGAGAGGGAGTGATAAAACAGATTATTTAGCAGAGAACAATACCAGAGCCCTTTAATGAGCCTTTTCTGAAGTATCTAAGATTCAAGCTTTTAATATGGTGCAGAAATTATGCAGAAAGTTTTCTAATGTTACTTGGATTCTGTCCATGTGTACTGTCAATTTTATCCATACGTAAGTTACAGGAGATCTGTAAGTTGTAATTTACGCACCATTATAAATTATGCACTGTCAAATTTTTCCCTGCATAAGTTACAGCAGTTCTATAAGTTATAACTTTGTTTGAGACAACTGAAAAGCCCATCTCTTTGCAAGGAGCTATTCAAATATGGACTCAGATCCCACTGCCTGTGATACAGTGAGACTGTTCTTAAAAGCTTGTTAGAATAACTTAAAATTCACCCTCACCTGAATGTTATGCACAAGGGTGGCCTCACTGCTCAGTTGTGCCAGAAGTGAGAAGCCCAAAGGTACCAGGGGAGCATCTTACTGTAGTGCTACCAATTTGTTTGAGTTCAGCTTTGTTTCAGTTACAGCCTTGTGGGCTGACATTTAACTGCAGCGTTGTGCTGTCCATCCTGGCCCCAGATGGCCTTATCTCTGATCTGTGGATGTAAAAAGAAAAATAATCTCATCATATAAGACACAGAACATTGCTGAGGAAACAAGAAGTGTTAACCAGTATGTTTCAGGGAATTCGGTTGCTGAAGTCAATCAGCTGCTCTCCATCTTTTGCTCACCCAGGCATAGGAAAGATGTTTCTTGGATTTTGGAAGTCTCTAGAATTAGATGTCAAGTTCTCACAGTGACGGTTCCTGAGGGCTGTCAGTGTGCTCTGTGCTATCTCTGCCATTTTGCCTGTCCTGTAACCATGAACTTTACTGTCCTGGTTTTGTTAAACCTTAAACCTTAAACCTTGACATTTACCTTTCCTTTGATGCTTTTCAGACACACTTCGGGTATTGTAGGAGACTCTTAGGGCCACCAGATGAGTTCTTTTTTTAGCCAAAGCCATATTCTCATCCCTCAGTCTGGAAAGGTGTTGCCAGAGGAAATACCCCTTGAAAAATACACGAAGATTAGAAAGATGATTTGTTTTCTCCCATCTTTTTCCAAGTCCTCTCCTTTGTATTCCTTTTTTTTCCTGCTACTTTACTGTCATGTCTTTTCATTCCAGTTTTACTGCAGTTACATCCCTAGTGAAGGACTATCATAGAAAAAAAAAAATAATCAGGCATTATTTTTGTTGCACCTTAGCAGTGGACGAGGCCAGAGAAAGCGAGGGTGGATCTTCACAGCTGTTCACTTGGTTTAGTTCTTGCCTGAGCTGTCGCATGGAGGATTCAGCTGCCTTCTGAATTAAATCTGTGCTGCCTTACTAGCGTATTATTTGACAGTTGGCCAGAACAATACGAGCTGTTATTCTGAAGCAGTATTACCTTGTGGTGGTTGTGCAGTGAGCACAGCTTTGCAGGGCTGGAAGCCGTGCATGTGCAATGGTAGGGTTGCAGCCAGGCATCTCTGTAGTGCAGGAGATTTACATAATGACTGACCTTTTCTTGAGCAATTGGGTGGTTTTGGTGTTTGGGTTTTTTTGTTTGTTTGTTTATTTCTGTGTCTTTTTTTTGTGTGTGTGTTTTTTGTTTTTTGTTTTTTTTATATATTAGAAATACTTCTGGATTCCTTAATAACAAAAAAGTAATAATTTTATTCTTTTAATTTAAAATATTTTAAAATGTCAAGTAAGATTCTTTTCTTTAAAAGGCAAATGAATTTAATTTCATTTCAGAAAGAAGTCCTAGTTCGTAAGGACAGAGATGTCATTGTGTTGTGGTTCATAGAGCTGCTCCCTCGCTTGCCTTGGCCTGGGTAAGATGAGGAAGAGGAGGAGGAGCTCCCTGTGCCAGCAGCCCAGCTCTGCGGGCAGCAGGGACTGGAAATGCCCATGAGATGCCTGGAGCTGCTCCAGGTGAGCACCACGAATCACCTACCCCAGCAGAAGACACTGTATGGCAAAGGGAGGCGGGATCCCTTGATATCTCTCCAAAGTACCCAGGACTGGGCTCTATTGGAAATGGCAGACTGGCATGCCTTATTTTTTAAGTTTAATCTGAAATAATATGATTTTGTAGTGGTAACTGACAGCGTGCTGCTGAGGGGTTGCACAGGCTTTCTCAGGAAGGCCTGCTTTTGGTGGAGATGACTCTTTGGTCTTAGGACCATGCTGGCCCCACTCTTTGTTCCCTTCTCACATTGCATGTACTGTCACCCCAGGAGAAGCTTGTTTTAAAACGAACTCTTTTGCAGAAAAGGGAGCAAAGTGTGTATACTAGGACTTTTCTTTGAAATACCATTCTTCAGATAGTTCCTCTATTCCCAGAGCACATGGTTTCTGTCAATACAGAAGAAAAAATATCAGCTGTAAGGTGTGCAGAAGATGAGATTGTATCTTATTTTTTTTCCTTTTTCCTTTTCCCTTTTTCCTTTTTCCTTAACCATGCCACCTAAAGTAGAGCATGAGCAGGAAAAGGCACCATCAAATAGTGGCTGCCGTATGTAGCAGTGTAGATGCTGCCAGCAGAGCCATCTCCCGAGGACTTGGCTCCAGAAGCTGGAACAGGCTCAGCTCATTCCAAATTTCCTCCCGTGCTTATGTGCAGAGCTGCAAACTGCTCTCGAGCATTGTCCTTGGCTGTGAAATCTGTCTGGATGGGAGTGCTGGTGGCATCCTGAGAGCTTCTTTCAAAAGAAATACAAAGGAAAGACCCAGTACCTCGTTTAGGAAATCAGGTGGGGAGAGATGCTGATGGCATTCACCCGCCTTTCCTCTCCCCCACTGCAAAAATACCTGTTACAAAAGGGCAGAGGGAATGCAACCAAATCCAGCTTGTGTATTCAGCTGCTGTAAGCTTCAGTAGCTGCCCTGCCTCAAACCCTGCATGGGCATTCTCTTTTTTCCCCTCTGCCTGCCAATATATATCATATCCAGCTGCCTTGCTAGGTGGTGCAAGGCATAACTCCTTCACATTTTTCAATTAAATCGATTTCAAAGCTTTATTTAATGGAATAAATACACCTTATTGCTACTTCCTGACTTAAGGCACTCATGAGAAAATATTACTCTCGTCTGGAAATTAAATCTCATGCCCTGGAATTTACGTCACGAAAGATACAGTCTGTGCCTTCAGCAGCCTGATGGACTAGAACACAGGCAGCCCAGCTCTTCAGCAAACATCAGGGCTGCTGCTGAAACTGCTCAGCGCTGTTTGTAGCAAAGCTGCTTGGAAAGTTAGGAAATTTGTCTAGAGAAGATGGACTGTCTTTACTTTCTGGCTATTGTGAAGCTTTGGGGAAGCCAGTCCTGGGCAGTTTTCCTGCACATTTCCCCCCATTTTGGGCCTGTTTTATGAGCAAGCCCCCGAGCAGCTGTTTGGTTGCCAAGAATAAGTGTTAGCAAGAAGTGTTACTCCTGAGTGCTCAGTCACACAGCACTGAGCGCCTGTGGCAAAAAATAGCTTTTTGTAGATTGCTCGAGTTACAAAGAGGAAGCTGAATTCCCTGAGGCTCTTGTAGGAGGGGGTAAAAAAAGACTTTTTTGTCCAACTATGTCATACTCACGCAGTCATGCCAAAGCATGATGGTGTGCTGTTCTTGCTTTTCAGAGGCCTCCAAATTGATTGCTTTTCTTCCGAGAACAAGCTATCTGACAGATATAGTGATTAATGACATTGCAGACTTTCCCTGCTCCCTGCAGGTCCAGCCTTCATCAGCAAGAATGAGGCAGCTGCTAGCATGGGGCTGGGATTTCTTCCCGAAACTTGCCAGATCCAGAAACAGGATTTGTGTATGTGTGTTTTGGTTGGTTGGTTTGTTTGTTTGTTTTCACTCTGTGCAATTTTTCTTTAATGGAGACTGTCATTTGTAATTGAGACTATCACACTGAAATGTGAGGATAGTGCAGAAGTGTATGTAATTTAGCTAATTCTGAGCATGTTCATTCCCCTTGTGAACACAGACAGCATTTTTAGCAGTCCTACACAGTGCTTTCTAGCCAGCAACATTCTGCTATAAAAGCAAAGTTAACATCCATCACTTCTCGTGACTGGAACAGGCTGCCCAGGGAGGTTGTGGAGTCTCCTTCTCTGGAGACATTCAAAACCCACCTGGACATGTTCCTGTGCCACCTCACCTAGGCATTCCTGCTCCAGCAGGGGGATTGGACTAGATGATCTTTTGAGGTCCCTTCCAATCCCAAACATACTGTGATACTGTGACTGCTTATCTCTTGGCTGGTGCTACAGAGCATCCAAAACACTCTGTCAAAACTAGAGTCTCCTTGTGCCAGATCCTGTACAAACACCTTGGCTGGGTTAGTCTAACCAGAGGAAACACACAGAAGTAGAGACTGATTTTTGTGAGTGCTGGGTCCAAGCAAATGCAGCTGGGGAACATGGTTAAATAGTTTGCATGAGATTGTACATGCACAAGCCCTGGAGTTGAAACTACCTCCTGGTTTCTGAATACTCACAGAGTGAGGTTTCCAGCTGGATGAATGAAACCACAAGGCAGAGGAAGGATGGTGGAAACTGCATCACCTCCTTCAGCCCGGGCTGTCTCTGCTGTCCTTAGCAGTGTTGTCCTTATGTGGCACACTGGCCCAGCGGAAACTTTATCATTTTTTTTAAAGTGTTGTTGCATAAGTTGTGGTTTGCATCCTGTGAATTGGATGTGTGGCCTTTGTATAAGCAGTTGAATACACCTGTTGCTGTAGGTAACTGAATTTGATTTGGCTGACTTTGATGTTGGTAAAATGACAGGCATTTTCTACACCATGTGCAAAAGAACAGCACAGATAAAGTAGCTGAGCCAACAACTTTTCGTGGACTTATTACCACTCTGGTATTTATGACCCAGCAGTGTTTTCTTTATGAGAGCCCCACAGGGTGCAGATTTTACACCTTGGTCAAGGTTTCAGTGTATTTTAGATTTCAAAGAAGTGGTCTTCTAACTCTATTTCTGCACTGGCTGCATAAAAGTTGTTTGTTACTAAGTCATCAAAAGGAGAATTAAGATAACTCACATACATTATAAATTCATCTTGAAATACCTTGGAAGTTCTGCAAAAGGCAGAAATCTTGGGGCAGGTAGAAGGATCATGGCTATGTCTTCAAGGATTGATGACATTAAAAAAAAAGCTTATTTTAGCTGTCACAAAATAATTGAGAAGCTTCTGAAATATTTTTTCAGCTTTTACTCTTGTGTGTTGAGTGTGAAACAGCTCCTCTTATTAGCAGTTACCTTTTCTCATAAATAAATCTTTAAACTCTCCAAGACCTGTTTGCCATATATACATGATAGTGCCTTGTTTGCTGTTTAAACAGCACACTGATGAGATGGTAGTTACTTTACTGTCACTAACGAAGTACTTACTTCATCTGGGAGATAACTTGTTTATTTTCTCTGACTTAATTTTTCAGATAAGTTGAGTTTAAACCGAGGTCACTTGATTTTACTTTTTTAAACCATGGTTGATTCAACAAGATTGCAATCATTGGCCCTTTTTTACATAACCAATTCCCAGTCTTGTTCTGATTAAGCTGTGATTTAAGCAGATCGTCAGTCTGCCAAGCAAATCCAGGTAGGTATGTTTATCAAATTGTAACCCTGGCATAAGTGACCTTAACCCAACTAAGTGAGCTTAGTTGGCCAGTCTTCAATAGCCTTGATACAAAAAGCCCATTTATTAAAACAGGTGTTTGTGTGTATATATATAGAATGGGAAATCCAGCATTTTAGAAGTCTAGGAAATTAGTAACGTTTTGGGTGGATGCTGAAGGAGTCTCAGTGTGTTTAGAGAAGTGATTAAATTCCTTGGCCTCCTTAAAATAGTGCATGCAGCTTTTCATTTGTGTACCATTATGGATCCTCTAATCAAGAAAACACAAGCCTGATATTTGTACACACAAGCTAGGAAGCAGAAATATAAAAATAGCTGCAGGTCTTTGTGGAGAACTGAAATCATACCAGTTCCTCCAGCCTTGTGGCTGGTTTGGTTGCTTGTGGCTCCTGGGGCTGGTTGGTAGGACATCAAGTTATGGATGGTTCTCGTATTCCACGGGGCGACAAAATACTGACTAGAAAATGATCATATTAAAAACCTCCAGTTCCTTGTATGTAGGCATATGTTTTTCTGAGACACTCAAGTTACTTGATTTAGGGCAGAAATCTTGCTTTTGAGCAAGAATCACTGCTCCCAAAGCAGAGCACCCCAGTCCCCCAGGTTGTCCCCAGGTGCCATCAGTGCCCGGGGCACACAGGAGGGACAGTCTCACTTCCAGAAGCAAAGCTGCGGCCATACTGAGCTGGCCTGAGGCTCAGAGGTGCAAAGGGGCTTGGAGGGGCATGTTTTTATTATGGAACATTTATTTGTGTTATGCAGTCATTTTGCAATATTGGCAAAGGTTGGCAGAGAAAGGGAAGCGCTGAGTGTCACAGTATCACAGCATCACACAGTATCACAGTATTACAGTATGTTTGGGATTGGAAGGGAGCTCAAAAGATCATCTAGTCCAATCCCCCTGCTGGAGCAGGAACGCCTAGGTGAGGTGGCACAGGAACACGTCCAGGTGGGTTTTGAATGTCTCCAGAGAAGGAGACTCCACAACCTCCCTGGGCAGCCTGTTCCAGTGCTCTGTCACCCAACTAAACTGAACTGAACTAGTTCAGTTTGGTCCAGCAGAGTGTGATTAGCATTTTCAGAGCTGGGCTTGCCAGATGCCTGGATTTCAAGCATTCAGTTTAAATTGCAGTCTGAGACCACTGGAAATCCAGGGAAGTCTGGTTCATAGCAATTGCTGAAACCTCTTTGCTACTGTGCTCAAAATCTCACATCTTCTCCCCGTCCACACTAGCCAGGGAGCATTTCTGAATTATATCCTTCTTACAGAGCTGGAAAGAGCCAGATATCCCCCAGCAATGTGCTTTTTTCATACTTTGACACCTATTGGGTAAATGAAGGGTAATGGGGCAATCAGTACAGTCACAGCTGTATGTATGCTTTGCTCGGATGGCCCTGTTGGAAGACACTTGCAAGCATCACCCTGTATTGAAGAGTGAATGGCTGCGCCCTGACAACTCTGATGGTCTTCTGTGATGGACTTTGGAGCAACCAAAAGTGACTTAAACAGGACTCTGACACCCAAATAATGCTAAGTGATAAGAAAAATTGTGGCAAGTGAAGTTAGTCTAGAATGTGACAACATTCCCTGACTCCATAGCAAAATATTTCACAAAGCAGCCTCTCTCACACATTAAAAATACAGGGACTTTAATATTGTAAGGTTAAACAAGTTTGTGCAGTCCCTGATCACATAAGAACATTTCAATCCAAGTTCTCCATTATAGTAGAATAGGATCTATATGAAAGAACCAAATATCTATCTAGAGATTTCTTTAGGACACTTGGAAGCAGGGGCATGGGGGAATTCAGCAGAAAGCAGAATTTGTCAGAAGTTTGGGAAAGCAAAATAAAACAAAAGCTTTAGCCCCAAACCCCACATCCTTAAAAGAGCAAAAAAACACTTTAAAATGGGAACTCCTGTCTTTAATTCTATGTAGTTAAGTGATGAGATGTCTTCTCTTTTAGTCTTTGCAGTGAACTCAGTGCTGGGGGTTAGATAGCCAAGTGCATCTGGTCAGGGGATGCTCTTTTAGGAAAAGGAGTATAGAGTTGGATGAAGTGGATACAGAAATAAGGAAGCCTGACATAGCCTGGACAAGCACAGCAGTATAACTCTGAAACAAGTCTGAATAAGACTTAGAAACCAAGCTTCCCTAGTTGGGACGGGCTTTGGATCTTGGAGCTGGAAAAGTGTATCTGATGTATAATAGTTTGTGGAGAGAAAATTAAACTCTCAGCTATAATTTTCTTACTCCTTAATGAACTTCTCAGAGAGATGAGATATGAGCATGTGCGGCATGCAGAGTGCAAGTGAGGGGCATAAAGATATGTGTTCAAGAACTCAGTATTCTAATTTGTACATTGGTTGAGAGACTTGGTAAAATAGAATAAGTGGGTATATTATTCAATTATGACTGTACCATTTGAAATACAATTGGAAAATGAATAATTAATATCTCATAGGACTGGCTAAGTTCAGAGGAAAAAACTTCAAATATTTTCAAGATCCTATAACAGTTTAAATAATAGACGACTACATGTTATGGTGATTCCACCTCCCATCCCTAACTCCATAATACATTTGGAGTATGTATGAATTTTCTTAAAGTGCAAATATTCTAAAAGAAAGCATGGTGAAATAAATATTATAATTGGAAATCTACACGAGTGGCTTGCTGTAGGCCAACAAGAAATGGAGAGTAAATTTTCCATGAAACAACACAGTGAACTTCTCCCATGCTGCATCAGTGATATCCCCCAAAAAAATGGTGGTAGCATAAACAAAGTATGCTGCTTACAAACGGTTATAGGGCTGTACATAGTCATGTTATGTGGATACATAATATGCGGAGATAGGACTATTTTCTTTGCCAAAATGCTTTTCCTTCCTTGTGTGGAGTAGCTGTACTCATTTTTTTTTTTATGTGGACAAGTGCAAAGTATCCATCTTCAGCTTAACAAACAGATGTCCCAGTGGAAGCTTTTACCTGTTAAACTTGCAGTGTTTTTGGGGTGGCTTTCTATGTCTGGCAGCTGCTTCTGCTGCACAACAGTGCTGTTCAGCACATACCAGGTATGGCCAGGGACGGTTGCCCTGACAATTCGTTCCTGATGAGTCAGACTTGTTGTCTAGGCAACTGCCTTCAGCTCTGGCTGGAGAACGATGTGTTAAGACCATAGTCTGAAAACAGCAAGGCCTCCAAGGGCGGTCTCATCACACTTAAGGCTCTTCTAAACAATCTTTACAGGCATGTGCTGTGAAGATGCAGTCTGGGTACATGAGGGGGAATATGGTGTCAATGAGAAATGTCATTATTTGCTGCAATGGAGAGTTGCTGCCTCCTCCACAGCACGGGGATGTGGGGGACAGATCTGGTGCCCGGGCACAGGCTCCAAATCCCCACGAGAAGATGCAAAAGGTGGAGTGGGAACAGCGGGTGCCCTCTCGTGCAGATGTCTGCAATTTCACTAAATGATGCAAAATCGTAACTCTTTCCCTACTGTTAAAATTTCCCTGCTGGGCAGAACAACCTTTCATAACGTTCAGCACAGACAGTGCCTGGAGAGAAGAGTGTTTAGGAATAGCTGTGCCTGACTGGTGGTGGTGCTGTCACTTACTCCTGAACATTGCCAGAATGAAAGGCTCCAGTCCCAGTCTTGGGGCCATCCTGGTGTAAGAGAAGATGATAGAGGGCACAAACAGATTTCCTTTTTCTTCTTGGATATGTACATCTTCAACAAGGTTTCAAATAGACTAGCTCCTTGTAATAGCGTGGTGGCAAAGTTGCTCATTCAGAATTCCATTCAACCAGCTCTGACATGAGAACCTAATTGCACATATTTGAGTGCACATCTGAGCAGCTTCTAAATAGCATCAGCCAGGACTACTGAACCCAGAACATTTACAGGGAGTGTATACGTGTAGATGTTGATCTTTGATAACTCTGGTTAGCTTTAACTATATACCAGTGTGCTGAATTGGAAAAGTAATCAATTCAAGAATTTGTGTAAATGATGAAAAATATTACCCTCTCCTGAATCCCTAGCTGTGGTGAGGGTGTCTTTTCTAGACATGTGCTTTGCATGTGAGGATGCAACTGTGGGGACTGCGCGTGGTTTATACTTGGGAACTTAGGAACAATGGTGTGAAACAGAAGTGCTAGGGAATAGAATATAATCAAAATTGGTTTGGTTTTGTTTTCTAGTAGAGCAAAGACCATTGCTTCTGTCTAGTTTTCCTTGGAAGTCTGTGAAGTCTGCATGTATGAGGGTTGTAGATGTTAACTACTAAAATTATATGAAGCTTCTTCCTTACAGTGTTGAATTTTATAGGTTGGTATACACAATATAAAATCTATCTACTGCTAGACACAGTAACAATTTCTCTGTCAATACAGACAGATGAAATACATTTTCTTTAAACACACAGAAATGGTCACCTGAGACCTCTGAGACAGAGCAGCTTTCTGTTGCAGTGCTTCAACCAGAGCCATCAACAATCTTGACAGTTCCAGTTTCTTGTTGAAATTGAAGTGTTTTCTGGGAATAGATGAATTACTGCTAATAATCTTGACAGAATGCTGTCAAAACATCTTGTTTTGATTTATATGGAATATAGAATGCGAGTCAAAACAAATCACTGGTGCTTGAAACAATGTATTTTGGAGTACTAAATTTAATGTTCTCAATTCTCAATTCTAAAACAAGTTCTTAGCAAAGAATCTGGAGTTTCTGACATAGAAAACTGTTCCTAATCAATTCAGTTCATAGTTTCCTTTCCTCTTCAACTTATATTTTAGCAAAGTATAGCCAAGTTATATAAAGAAATACTTAAAATGGTGATTATTGATGTTTGTAAAATCTCTATATGAATATACTATTTGCTCTATATTTAAAGCCTTAAAATATATTGTGTATTTTAATTGATGCTGAGGGAAAATGCTGTATGTGCATTGCAGTTGGGGCGAATAAACACTTCATGCTTTTCTTGGTCCCATCTACCAAAACTTTTGTAGGTGCTAAACAGGAACGTGCTATGCTTGAGATACTGAGAAAGACTTTCATTCTGCTTGCCAAATACTTCAAATTCTACTGGATTTTTAAAAGAGAAGGTGAAAACCAAATGCTTCGGCTCATTGAATTGAGTCAAGGTCCACAGGAGAACATTGTTTATTTCCCTGGGCTGAGAATGAGGCATTTTGTGATTATTTGCCTTCAGCCTATGAACAAAGATCTAGAAACACCTGGCTCTTACTTTTTTTTTTTTCTTTTTTAAATCTCCGTGAGAAACAAGAATTATTTATGGCAGCATTTAATTGTAACTATATACAAGATTTATTCAGTACCTTTACAGTTACTTATCTTTTTTAGGCTTTCTTTATGTGACATCTTTGCATCTGTAAATATCCCAATTGTGTTTCTGTGAACTGCGAAGCTCCTTTAGCACTTCAAGACTCCTCATAATGGCAGCTAAAGAAGCCAAGCTAGTAGCTGTGCAAATACATGTAAAAATCACTGTAGCTCACACATGAGATTGGCAGGCATGACAGGGCAGGTATTATCAACACATTTCCTGATATTTAGCATGTAGGCAAATGCATCCAAACTTGCATTCCTGCTGGCATTAAATGGCTGAGGGAGCTATTTTGGACCACTTCTACAAACACTCTGAAACTCTATGTGCTAAGGATTACTAGAGCTAGTTGTTGTAATCATAGAACCCGTTATTATTCACATTGCTTTTCCCACTTCATTGCTTTACAGCTTTATTTACTTTCTACTTTGTAGTTTTCTATAGCTGTAATGAGCATTTTGGTTTTCTTGGTTAGTGTCAGTTTAAATTATTCTAGCAGAAAGCTTCCTATGTAAAGACAAGTTAGGTGTAGAAGCGTAATTTGTTGGATGTAGTAGGCTAACAACTAAGTCAAGTTACAAGGTGTGATTCAAGGAATTTGCGGTATATGAAGTGGAAGAAGAAAATATTCTAAAATCCAGTCAACACTTCAAGGCAACTATCACTTGTGTTGTCTGCACATACATATTGCAAGACATTGGTTTAGCAACTAATGTAACAGGGAAGGTAGTCTGCATTCCCTTAAAAATTAAGATGTTAACACCTCTATTAGTAGAGAAGAAAATGCGGTGCCAGTTTTCTGTTTGAAGACTAGATACCATGCTGAAATACACAAAATAATTAATATCCCTATTTTGAATCTTCTGATGTCTCTAAGTCTTCCAATAGTGCCCCAGCTTAAAGTAGAAAAATCTCCTTAATTTTCCAGTTGAAATAAACAGCACTGTTCAGCGTAGCACCAAAGTGCTCCCAGAAAGTGTTTAGCTGGAACATTTGCCACTCTTTCCAGCAAAATTTGCTTTCATGACACAGTCAAGAGCTAGTTGAGGGTGTCAGTAAGTAAACTATCAGGCAGCTTCGTGCTTACAAGTTTATGGCAGATCTGTCTGTAAAGGACAGTGAATGGAAACCCACACTTTTGGTGGGAGGGAGGACGAGGGGAAGGTAGGAGGGAAGGAAGGAAGGAAAAGCTGCTGTGGGGTCAAGAAGTGGCACTCTTCTTGTCAGCTGCACTGAGTCCATATTCTGGCATTTGGAAGGGGCTGTAATGTTTTACTTGGGATTCTAGGTGATTATTCTGAATAAATAATAAGTCCTCTGTGTGTCTTTAACTGTTAAAAGCAACATTTTGTCCAAACTTCAGCTCATGTAATTGAAAGAGGACTTTTTTTTTAAGAAAGCATACTATTTTTATATAAATACTTGCTCTCAAAAGATTTGAGGGGAGTTACCAAGGTCTGTTTTCCTCTCTGATTTGGTAAAAACAGAGAACCCTACATATGGCAAGCTTTTCTCTTTCCTCCCATTTTCAGTGTGTCCTTAAGTCTCAAACTATTTTCTAGTACAAGAACTACTAGTCAGCAAATGAAGCTAGTGGGAGATGTGATCAAAACAAGGCAAAGTAAGTGGTTTTTCACACAGCAGGTGACAGACATGGAGCTGCTTGCCAAAGCAAGCTGTGGATGCAAAAGCTTTTTATATGGATTCAAGGAGATTTGACTCAGGAAATTCCCTGAAATGAAAATATTTAGAAGCTGGAAGAGAGAGCATCCTTCTTTTAAGGCATGTACCTGCCTTATTAATTAGTTTCCCTGGTTGTCCACATATTGCTTCTGCTGCAGACAGAATACTGAGCTCTGTCTGAGTCTGCACCACTCTTCTGCTGTTCTCACTGTATTTTGCACTTCACACTGTTAGTGCTCCTGTGGCTTTTATGGAAACAGAATAACACCCCAGAGGTAGCTGCATGGCAGCTTTTGCTGATGTAATCCCTTTGAGATGAAAAGAGCTCTACACATAACTATACAGTAATGTCCTAACCTAGCATTTCTGATGAGACAGTGAAATGATTTAGAGACCACTAGATACGAAAAACATTCAGCAGTTTTCTTACAGCCTTCCACACTTAAGGCAACAAGTGTTATATTCTATAGCTCATAAAATTCGCACTGAAATTATAGTTGAAACTGGTAAGACTCTTACCTGGAAATCTCTGGGTAGACAATAGAAGGTGCCCATTCTCCAGACATAAATAAAGAGCCAAAAAACCTGTCAGAGCTGGGGAAGACATATGGAAAGCATGTACAGAGAGTTATTCTGCAGCACTGGGTAATGTGTCTCCTTTCTAGCTCCTTGGGTTTTTTAAAGGCCCTCCATGAGCTCCCTCACTCCCAGCTGATTATTCCAGTGTCAGCAAGTAATGGTCACAAGGTGGAGGCAGAACTTATCATCCCAGAGAAGGAAAGACTCCTTTCTTTCTCTGTCCCTTTGACTTGTAGCCTGGCCTCAGACCAGGAAGGCGCTCACTTTGTACTTCAGCGCAACTCCAGAGGAATTCAATAGCCCTGTATTTGGATTTACAGAATTACAGAACTGCTTGTAGCCCAGCAGGACCGAGTCTGCAAGACTGTGCACCATCCATGGTTGTTTCCCACTCACCTGAACGGATGTCTAAGAAGTATTTTTTTGTCTTAAGTATCTTTGATTAATTGTTTGTGTCATACATAGATAAAATAAGTTAATGATACATGTGGCCTGGCCTTGTTTTCCTGTCTCTTGCATATAAATAGGGATGAATGCAAGCAGACAAAAAAAAAAAAAATAGGAGTTGTTCCTTCATCTTGAGGGTACATTGTAGAAAAAAGTACCTGGGCTCCCCTTTCACCTCCATCTGCTCTTGACTTGAGTTCTTAATGACATTTAATCAATGAGTGTGTTTGCCTGCCAAAGAATTAGCAAACTTTCTGCATAAACTGCTCTTCATCACACAGCATATGTGCTATGTTGACCCTGCCAGTGGAAGCCACACAGAGCATAACAGAAAAAAAGACAGGGGAATAGATCGTGGTGTGGGTGCATAGGCAGGGTGGGGGAAGAGGTTGTTGGGTTTTTTTTTAAGATTTATATCTTAAAGCACTTTATACTTTTATACTGTTGTTGCAGTATCTCTGCCAGCAATTAGCACACATGCCTCCCTCAGGAATAATAAGAAATAAAAAGCTGTGAGGCCAATAGGATTGTCAGTCAAGAAATCCAGTATGTGAGGGCATTTTCCTACTTGCTGTTACGCTGACTAAATGCAAAAGGCTCATTTTTGGATGGCCACCCAGTCATGTAAAGTTACCCAGTTTTGCTTTTATATTTCAGTACTGTTTTTTCTTTCTTCAGGGTTCATTTGCTGCTTTCAAACAGTACCTGTACTTCAAATACATCAGTGATTTGAGTACCTTTCTCGAAAAAAAAACAGAACATCTGCCAAATTAATGATATATTAGTGTTGCAATTTGGTGCATTCAGTTATGCCTGGGAAGAAATTGAATACCTTCTATGTTATTAGTTGTAATACCCTAATTCCTTGGCAGTAAAAAATATATATATTTATATACATATAATAAAAAACCATATATAAAAAACCAAAAATACCAAACCATCTTTACATGTTTCATCAGCCAGTCCTCCTTTAAAGCTGTGGTTGATCTTCTTTCTAGAGACATGCTTGTTTTTTTCTTAAGACTGGGAGAGGGGATTAGTTACCCAAAACTACTTTTAAAATGAAAATGTTGGACTGACCTCATTATATCAGCAGAGAGAGATTAGAGGGGTTTTTTAAAGGATATGTCAGAAATTATGGTGGGTTGTTTCTTTGTGTGTGTTGTGGTGGTGTGTGATTAAGTGATGTAGATATAATGTATGCTCTCACAAAAGTAATATTCCACTGCCTTGATGCCATATAATGAATCTTGGTGTAAAATTTAGGCTCAGTTCTCAGCCATCTCAGAGAAAAGCTCTGATTCTCCTGTGTTTTAAAAACTTGCCTAGGGCTGGCAGCAGAGAGCACTGCACTCGGTGGGCAGATTGGGAGGGCTCTTCCATCTAATGGGGAGGGGAACCAGTGAAGTATGTGGGTCCTGAAAATAAGATGTAATAAAATGCAATGTTTCCACAATGGGAAAGTGGGGAGGTACCCAGGACTCGTGCGTCCCAAGGACACCTGTGGGCATGGCAACAGTGGTGAGCAAAGAGAACCGGTTTCTGAGTAGCCATCCCTGCTTCTTGTCTGACAGCAGGGTGCCTCTGTGTCTGTGTCTCACAGTGTTTAGCTCAAATAACCACCCACATAAGCATGAGGATTTGTATGCTCACATACTCCTATCAGCTCTGCAAGCTTAAATAAACACTGAAACATGTTCAGTGATAGAGCAACACTGCTGTGCTCTGTTAGTGACAGAGCAGTAGTTTTACCAGTGGACCACTGGTTGCTCTCTATAATCAGTGAAATTCAACTCACTTTCTCTATGCAGCAACTTGTGTGTGCTACTTCATTTGCATTGCAGACAACCATGAAAATGACCTTTTTTAATTGAAAAAGAACCATTTTATAGTCAAGTTCAATTAACTTAATCTGACAAAGGCATCTGCTCTGATTTGATAGTAATGACAATTTTACAAATTCATCAGTAACGTTATCCCAGTGTGTGTGGTTTTTCTTTTTTTCCCTGGTTATAAAGCACATGCAATAAGTGTTTGCTAGTAGAGAGAAGCCTGAGGAGCTGAAGAGTATCTGTTCATGATCAAACTAGGGCATCAAAGCAGAGACAATGTCTGAAATACAGCTGGTGTCACCAGGCAGGTGATTGAAATGGACTTCTGTGTTGTAGCAAGTAAAGATGTAGGCCTAGCTCACCACAGCAATTAAACTTGTTTCTGACCTGATAGGCCTTAAATCATGTGAGTTAGGGTGTTCCTAAATTAGGATCAAAACAGATAAAATGCCCAAGTGTTACTGACGTTGATTAAGCAAACAGCAATCAGATTGCCAGTATGTTGCAGCTCTGATTTTAATGTTTTCTAGACAAATAACAATATGTGGTAGCTGAGTATCTGTCTCTTCATATCATTCTGCAGTAACACAGATGTTTACTGCAGGGCTATTCTGCAATCAAGTGCCCTTAGAGCTGACCATGCTTTATCATGCTCCTTAAATGAATCACAGCTGAGCTGGTCAAGTCCAATACTATTTCTTAGGAAGTGGCTGACTGATTCTGTCTTTGTTTGTATGAAGAGGAGGAAAAAAATACAAATCTGTTCTGTAAGTAAACTTTTATTTGAGCTTGAACTTTGGTCTATAACTCTTCTGTCTGGGTTATGGCATAAACACAGTCACTTTGTGTCACTGGTCAGATAGGCATGGGTGCCTCACAAGTAAAATTTTCACAGATGAGAAAGGCTCATGTGTAAGAATGGAAAGGAAACTTTTACAAGAAAATGGAGCTAGGTAACTCTTGTGTCCTGTCAGGGTATCACAAGAGGGGGCTTGTCGGTAGAAATGAAGTACTTGTATGTGAAAGTTCAGACTTTCAGAATGGTTGGATTCTTTGGCTGCATCCTAATTCAGAAATTGTGTGCAGTCTATTGGGGAACACAAACTCAAGAATATTATCCTATGCTCTTCTTTGGAAAAGCATTTTAGCAGCAAAAATTACTGGAAGAAACAAATGATTTTGCCAGATGAGGCATTTCTGTACTTAAAAGTTCTAGGTTGTTGTGGACCTACTGCTTCTACCTTTTAGGAATGTAGTTATCTAAAGAAGTTCTGCTCCCTCTATATTGACCTAATCGCATGATGTAAACTCAGTGAAGGGAAGCTGTCTGTGTTTTACTGTGAAATAAACTTAATCAGTTCAGTTCTGTATTTTCATCAAAGGCTAGAGTCTGTAAACAAATGCAGGCAACTTCTAAGCATTTTCTATTTCTGGTATCTAGCAGGTGTTAACTGACTGAGGTGGAAAAACACTGCTAAGAGGGAGGTACGTCAGGCCACGAAGATATGTCCTTAAAGCTTGTTGTGTTGGCACAGATGTGAAAGAGTGTTTGGAGATTTGGTCACTTCTGTTGTGTGTGTGTGTGTGTTTCAGTATTTTCTTTTTGTTGAAGTGGGACAAAGTATAGAAAAATACACTAGCTGTTAATTCTTGCAATGATGTTGATGCTTATGAATCAGCAATATATGTTTGTGCTGTGAGCTCCTTTGACAAAAAGACTGCCTGTAGTAAGCTCTGTATAAGCTTAATTTGTACTTAATGACTATTGCAGCTTGATCAGGAATGTGGATGAAATTACAAAATTGTGGTAATGCTGCACACAAATGCTTTATTGTGGAGATTTGGTATCAGAAACCAGTGTAACAAACAGCATTTTCTTGTCCAATACTGTCTGGAAGCACTAGAAAAGCTGCCCTTACCAGGAGGGTGGAAGGATGCGAACACATCCTATAGCATGGTGCTTTGCATCCCTGAGGCAGGAGAGAATTTTCAGGAAAATCTGGCACATTTTGGGTTTTTTTTGAAAAATGTATTTTCTTAAATTTTGTGCCTTAGAAAACTCTAATTATGAATATGTGCAACACTTTACTGTGTTTTTAAAATTGCTCATCAGACAAATATGTCTTTTAAGATGTTCTCATCTTCTACCAGTGGACATGATAAAGCGGCACCTTGCAGAGTCTGACGGTGACTCTGGAAGCTTGCTTGGAGGCCCTCAGAAGTTAGGGCTCTTGCAGGTTTCAGCCTTCTGTTACTTGCCCAGGACTGTGACTGTGGCACCTGGTGGTGCAGAAAGAAAGACTGGAGGTGGCTGCTGCTTTGTGCAACTTGCTTGTGGAATAGAGAGGATAGATGCAGGACAAGAAGACATAGGAGAATGTACAGCCAGCTGATGAGGAAATGAGAATGGCATTTCTGTATCTGTGTGAGTTTGTCTATCATTAGAGTTACAGTGGGACACACACACAGAAGGATGGGGCAGAAATGGGAGTGAAGAGAATGGGAAGAAGAGGATGATAAATAGCTGAAGACAGCAAGAAGCCTGACCTGAGGGAGGCTGAAATGAATTTGGAGAAGCTGGAGAAAACAGGGAGAGGTTCGGTCAAAACTAATTTCTGACAGGTATTCTCTGATATCTTCCTGGTCATTTTTTCGGGGGGTGTGTGTGGGGAGGGGGTTGTCTGTTTATTTTGTTATATTTTTCTATAGGAACTGAGCTGGCTTTGTTCCCTGTCTGGTCAATGCTGTCTCATGCTCCCATGTATCCCCAGGTGCAGACCCTGTCACGCCCTTTCTCCAGGGTAGCAGCACTTGTTCAACCGCCTGTTGTAGCGAGATCGCTGGTTGCACTTTCCGGCTGTAAAATTGTAACTGGGAATTAGGGTCCCATTTAAAAAAAAGGCATATGAGAGTCTGTCACTTGAATGCATTTGAATGTGAATTAAAATTCTCATAACAAAGTAATCCATTGCAGGAGGTGTTCATGACAGACTTCAGCTCTGTATATCTGCTATAGGTTGATTAATTTTTTCAATAGTCAATCTACAGTAAAAACCTGCCCAAGTCAGACCACCATTCTCTGGATGTCTTCTTAGAAACAGACCCTTATAAACATGATGCTTTTGCTGAAGTTTTCTAAATTCTTCCCTTAAAAATCCAAATTCACTAATTATTTCCTAAGTTATCAGAGCCAAATTTCAGCATTATAGGTTGACTGTCTTGGAGCTTGCTTAATCCAGTCAATAAAGAAGTTAGCATTTTTATCATTGCCATTCAATCCAGAATATAAATGTGAATACACTTTCATAGTATTGTACCTATCTCAAAGGATTTGAAATTATTCACTGAGGTCAGATTTCAGTACTCAGTGAAACTTCCATTCTGTAAATGTCAGTGGTGTTTCTCTTTGAATAGAGTTGCAACTTAAGCATGCTTGCAGTAATTTGCTTTCTAGTCCTTTTATGCTAAATAAGGTAATTGAAATTCTTCTTTCTTTAGTCTGAAAATATTTTCAATAAAACAAATGTATTCTCTGTTGAGATTTTTGTTATCACAAATGTGTTCAGAGGTACTGATTTGATCAGGAAAAGCATCACCAATTACAATCTTATAATCTAGTGTCCTTACCAAACATGAGTGGTGTTATCTGTGTTGTTATTTAGGAAACTATTTCCGCCAATTTTTTTATTTTCAAATTCAGATGTAGTTGGAGTAAGAAAGTGAGCATGGGGTTATGTGGGGCACTACGCATTGTTTTGACCCTTAGCATCCTTGTCTCTGACTTATTTCACTTCTCTTTTTAGTTTAGTTGCCTTATACTTTGTGTAACTAAATGTCATTCAGATTCTGACCTGTTTCTCAGGGTCTTCACAATGGACTAAGTCATTGCAGAAGGCAAGAAACCATATGAATAACATCTTATGGTTCACTGTAATTTTCTGCATAAAGTTTCTGTGTAAACTGCTCAGTCAACAGGAAGGAGAATGTTCTACCAAATGCACAGGGAGGCCACTTTATTAAAAATATTTGTGCACATGCACAAAGGAAGCCAAGCATACATGTGAGAGGAAAACAAACTTTGTCCCTGGGGGAAAAAATATAGACAAAGTGGTTTTGTAGGCAAATAGGCTTTAGGGTGGCCATGTGCTTTTTAACTATCTCTGAAGGACCTTGAGAGCTTTAATGTCTGGAAAGAAACTGAAAGGTGTAACACATAAAATGTTTATGATAAAAGGGGAGCAGGTGTTTTTTCTCTCTTGGTAATTCATTATTAATGTTTTCATGGCTGGAGAAGGTAGAGCACTTTTTTTTTTTTTTCCTTCTCTTTATAACTTGGGGAATTTTAGTACATGGTAAACAATGGGTTTTCCATTCCAGCGAACAAGCTGTTCTGAGCTCTCAAGCTGTAGCTTTTAGCCCATTAGATTGAACGCTGCTGGAGTGATGGATGCTGCAGCCACCATTCAGTGTTGGCAGTCTGGTGTGTCTCCATGCTTCATTAGTCAGTGAAATCAGCTTGAAAGGCAGCAGTTGTCTTGACAGAAGCACTGAGAGAGGTTACTTGTCATGTGTTGGGTTTTTTATGCAGTAAACGTTTGGCTCCCAGGGAGTGACAGTTGTCTGGAGCCTGAAGGAAAGGAGGTGGAAGAAAGAGTGAACATTTAGCCAAGAGGTGTGGGAAATGCCTCACAGTAAAGAGCAAACAGGATTTGGTTCTGCTGGCCCAAGCCTACTTAACCACAGGCAGGATTTCAAGAGCATGTAGGAGCTGCGCAAATGGAACTCTGACCTTGCTTTCTGAGCAGCTGAGTGCCTGCCTTTCCTCACCATACCAACTAGCTATGAGATAGCACTGTGATTAAATAAGATGATGATTTGAAATATTCTCAGTACAGCTCCTGCACCAGACACCAACTGGTGCTGGTGGTTGGGCTACCTGAGGAACCGACTCAAATTCTGCATCCTTTAGAGCAGGCAGTGTCCCATGCCCACTACTCCTTGGCCTTTTTTAAGGAAAGACTGCTCTGTCCCAGTGTCTGTGAACTCAGTATCAGCTCTGATGACAAGAAGCTATGATAACAGTTTGGTCTTGTTGCAGATAAGGCAAACTGTGTTCTGGGGTGCGTTAGGAGGAACATAGCCAAGCAGACCAGGGGAGGCATCTATCCTCACCTCCTTGGCACTGGTGAGACAGCACCTGGAGTGCTGGATCCAGCTCTAAAGAAGGTGATCCCTTGCTAGCTGTCCCTGGCAGTGGCTGCAGTCTCTCTGCTTTTATATGCTTTGCAGTGGGTTCTGTTGCTTGCACTGGGCTGGAGAAGCACAAGATTGTTTTGCGGGTTATGTGAAGTGCTTTGTTTCCTGGCTAGCTGCTGCTTTTTGATCTTCATTCCCTACCTGTTTCCACTTCAAGTGTTCCATAGAGACTTTCAGCTAGCTCCCAAGAGCTCAAGCTCAGATGCTGCAAACTGTTGTTTAAAAACAACCAAAAAAGACTCCCTGGGTTCAGTCCCTGTGTGGAGTCCTTGCTGTTAGATACTTCATGGCAGAAGGCACATCTGCAGTATAAGCACGACAGCAGATATAACACACTAATTAAAGCAACTCTTCAAGTGATGTCTCTCTAAATTACACTCTTGGGTAACTGACTCTTTATTGTTGTTATACTTTCTCCATAACATCTCCTCAAAAGAGAACTTCCTTTTGCCTTTTTTTTTCAAGAAGAATGATTCTTTTGTGGATTGGCAGGCACTAAATTAGAAATAGTTCTTGTCCATGTTCTAATAGAAAATCACCTATTACTAATAAAGTTCCCTAAGGTGCCTGGATTTCATAAGCCTACCAAGCAGCGTGAAATATTTGGGAAGCAGTAAATGGGAGGGAAGGCAGTTATGGTCTCTTAAGTGAAAGAACTTAATGGATGACTACAAGGAAAATGGGAGAAGGAGTGGGTGATGCAAGGAGTCAGGCATTGCTAACTAGACATCCTCTGTCCAGGAGAAACGCCTGCTAACCATGTCTGAACAACGTCACTCCTTTTCTGTCCTCCCCATTGTCCTAGATGTGCATTCTGTGTTGTTGAATACAAAAATACTCTATCCAATGTGGGGGTTTTGTTGCTGTATTTTGGGTTTTGTTGTCTTGGTTGGTTTTGTGGCATTTTGTTTGTTTGTCTTTTCTAGCGTAAAGTCATCTAAAGACATTTAAACTGGTTTTAAACTGGTCTGAAATGGTAGCAGTAAGAATGAAACCAACAGTATAAAGCTAAGGAATCAGAAAATTCAGGATTTTTTTTTTTATTTTGGTAAAGTTCGGATCTATTGTAGTAATTCAGGAATATAATTACCTCAAGTACCATGACCAGATCCATAATGGAACATCTAAGAAGTAGTACCGAGTACCTACAATAGGCTAAATGACTGCTCAGCATTGGGATGTTTTCCCTTGCACAATATTTTTGTATCTTCGATGGGTTTATGCCAGTGAGGTGAGGAGCTTTCTCAGTCTTCATCAGCCTCATCAGGAGTTTGGGTTGCTTAGCAGCTGTTGGAGTGGTCTACAGCTCTGACACAGTATTTTCATGCACCACAGCATGACTACTTTTTACAGTAGTTTTGGAGCAGTGAGTAACACTGCAGTTAGGCTTGAGAAGCTTTAGAGACTGAGAAACACATAGGCTCAAGTCCAGGTCGGTCATCATCTGAATGAGAACAGGAGTTGCCTTCAGCTTTGAGTGTAGTTATGAGAGACTTATAGCTCAAGGGGCAATTCAGTCTGCCTAAGAATTATCCCCCAGCTCAGATCCCTTGAGCCACATGAACACAGGTGGGATGAATCCAAGTTGCAGCTAATAATGCTCAAGCCTCCCTTGATCCTTACCTTGCTTAGTTTTCTGAATCAACATGTTCTGTTTATTGACCTACCTTTTCTATCTTCCTATCGCTATTATAAAAATATTGACTGCGTGAAGTGGGGATTACAGCTCTCCATCTGTTTTACCCACAGCCCAACACAATGGGAGCAAAGCTTGTCTGTGCGCTGTTGTGAGTGGCTCTGAAGACACAAGTGACTGAACTAAAAAAGCATCTGTCTTTTGGGTTCTTTGTCTTGATCCTGTCAATTATTTTATTAGATCCCTAAACAAGTTAAGTACTCCAGACGTGGTGCTAGTCCCAAGTGTCCTTTTCCAACAGGGTTTTGCTACATCGCGAGCCTACTTCAGCTGCTTGCTTTCTTCAAACAGTTCACGATCATATTATGAAGAGCAACATTCTGAAACCTTAAGTAAAAACCTCTTCAGCTAAGGAAAGCTCCTGAATCTCTTCAGGACTTGAAGGCAATTTTAGTAATTTGTGCTAGAAACACTCAAGTGAAGACAGCCTAATACGTTATACCAGAAAGCATCTGAATAACACCGCATACAAGAAAGCACCTGAAAGCCTGCATAGTACAGCATCCTGGTTTAAAACAAGGAAGATAGCTTGTGGCAATGCTAGACTTGAGCTAAAAAAAGCTGCAAAGCTGTCACAGGCAACAAAAGATGATCAGGCAACAGACTTCCTTGAACACGTGCCTTGTAAGGGCAGCTGGAAATGGCAGCTATAAAGCCATGCTGTTTGGTGGCAGTTTGACTAAATTTTGTTTGCTTCTATAGCCTTCTCATGGTTATAAAGGTTAATACAGGCAGTTCACAGTGACTCAAGACAACTGCTAACAGAGGAACAGCAAAAACATCCAGAGGAGCTGGGGGACAATTACTTTAGAGGATATTTGACAGGATGAGCCCTTGTGCAGGGAACAGGAGCGACCTGCAGACAGACACCAGGTTTACAAACAGACCTTGGAAACTACAAAATTGTAAGTTTCCAGTGCTTGAGTTCTAGCTGAATTGGCTCCTGGAGAAAACAAGTTCATATCTCATATGTCCAAACCTAGCTGTGTAACATTTATTGCTCACAGTGGCAGCTGCCTGGAAGTAAGGCTTTGAACAAAAGCTGGCTCTTTTGTATCTCTTTTGCACAAATTTGACTCACAATCTTATGATTTGTACGTGGATGTTACAGGCCACAGCCTGTCAGTGTTGTCACCCTTTGTCAGCGCAAAATCTGTTAAGCACAAATAAAAACCCTCACTGGAAAGAACTGATCTTCCCTGCAAAACTCTTCAGGCCTGGCTTGCCTCTGGCTTGGAGGGGTTCACATGAACAGCACTCTCCTTCCTCAGATCTACTAATAATCTTTTTTCATCAGTATCAAGTAATGTTTTCAACCCTTTGTGTTGCAGAAATGCCATAAGGACTGCTTTCCTAAAGAACAACCAAAAAGTGCTGTGTTGCTCACTAGTAATGTAGCCACAGGTCATTAAGGGCTGCCACCCTTCACAGCAATACGAAGAGCCAAAGGTGGTAAAGAAGCAGTGCCAAAGCTGTAGCAACATCACGTTACATTTTAGACCATTCATGAATTTGTTTCCCTTTGTGATTATTTAATAAAAATTCAGGAATGGGACAGTATTTGTCTGACAGGTTTGTTTCTGTGTGTGCTGTGCTCCTAAAGCACAGTAAAAAGCAAAGACTTTTCAGCTTTCAACCCCTAGCTTTGGCAAGGAGTAATTTAAAGAGCAGTGTGTTTCGGTAGACTTGAAGCTTAGCACTAGGTGGAATTACAAAATCCAAGAAAGGTCTTGGGACAGCATGATGGAGTGAGGAACAGGAGATTTTGGTAAAAGTGTGCATTTTGTTCTTGTGTGGTTTATGGGCAGTGTTTATTCAAAAGCAATTCTGAAACGAATACCAGTAATAGTTTTTGTCCTTTGGTTTGAAATGGTTATTTAGTATTCAGATACACATTAAGTTTCAGGTTCTTGTTATTGTTGTTGTTGTTGTTTAGTTTTTAAATTCGAATGGAACATCTATTTGTAGATTTTGGGGGGTTTGCTCTAGATATATTTCTAAGTAAGAAAAAGCATCTGACTTTTAATTTTTTTTAGTTTTGTTCTGTGAATCCGTTTCAGTATGACAAACAAAGGACTATGAAATTAAAAAAAAAAAAAATTGCTTTGAACTTCAAATTATTAAGAGAAAAACAATTTGGAAACTCTCAAGAACCGGAGATACTATTACTTTGTAGTTCAAGTTCACTTTTCTTTTATTGTGAGGTGCAAGACTTGATAATGGCAGTTAAGAATCTTTATCAGAAGGATATGCAGAAATTTCTGGGGGGCAGCTACACCTTAATGTGCTCAAAGAAATTCCACCTTATTGCCTTCAAAATGAAGGATGATGCTTCAGTAACACCAACTGCCAGCCCAGGCTCTGAAAAGGGAGAAATATCGCCATCTTGAGGTTACTGTTCTGCATGGTGACTAAGATGAGGTAATGCGAGAAATAATGAGCTATAGTTAATTAAAATTAAAATATATGAAGTTCTACTTGAAAGACTCTGATGGAATACAAAAATAAAGTTACTGCAAAAGAGAAATTTTTCTTTTTCTTTAGATGTACCCTTTTCTTCTAAAGAAAAAAAAGTTGATGAATAGCATTTGTCAGGCTGTCAGAATCCTATTAAAATAGTAAGTGTTCTTCTGTTAAATAGAAGGAAAAAAATTCAGATGATATGTTAAACATATTTCTTAATTTTAAGACAGCCTAACTACTACTTTTGCCTTCATATAAAAGTTCTGCATTCATTTTTACAGGTGTAACACCACCGTAGATTCAAGTTCTTAGTAATTGTTAACGTGTCATTTTGTGTGTTTTGACTGTACAAGTTGTTTCTTTTTTTTTGAGAACTGTAACTGTGTGTAAATTACACTATGCCAAGAGCCACATACAGAAAAACTTGCTAAATTCTACTTTTTATCATCCTAACACAGACCTATTACATATATTTAGGGCTTATCTAAGCTGAGGTGACAGGGGAATGTATTCTGAAATGTATGCTTATTCCTAATCCTTAAGGTTATTGAATTGAATGATTCAAGATCTAGGTGGACAAATAGAAAAAAAGTTGAATTTCAGCCCTTAAAAAGCCCTCGAATTTCAGCACAATGTTATGGGAGTTGAAGTCCAACAGAATTTCACAATACTTAAGCAGCAGGCTTTTAGTGCTTACTGCCAAACAAAAATAAAATATCATCTGGGAGCAATTTTATAACTCTTGTGTTCTTGACCTGGTCACTGGCTTTCTGATTAACTTTGGACCTGTTGCTGAGTGCCTGCATTCTAGCTGCTTTGCCCATAAAAGAGGTGATATGTAAAGTGAAATGCACAAATGCTATGAAATCCGCAGATCGTGGAAAATACTCTCAGAAAGCTGCTTTGCTGTGTAGATACCAATAGCAGTAACTGGCAGGACGTTCAGAGCAGCTGGGGAAGGCAGGGTGTCCCAGCCTGCTCTGTGCTGGTTCTCTGGCACACCTCGCTGCAGGTCTCTGATTGTGGAAAAAGTGCCGACTGCACGGCCCTCAAAACCACATCTGCCGTGCTAGTGGGCGCTGTTGATGTTATGCCGTGGTATCTTCTTAGCTTTAGGGGAAATCTGTATTTCTGCGGTTATGGCTGTGTGCATACTTTGTACTGTGTTTACAGTTTTATTTTTTATGGGCTAAGCTACAAAAATAGTATCTCGGCTTCGAGACATATTCTATGGGAAAAAATCTATGGATATACAGAAACTGTATTGGATTTCACAATGGAAGAGCTTTTTTCCTTCCTTCTGTTCTGCATCCCCCGGACTTGCACATGTTAACTACAGTGATTTTTATTTTTAATGAGGAACGGATTTCTTCAGTCTCCCATTTAGTACTTCTTTTTCTGGTTTTGTTTGTTTTTTTAAAAAGTAGGTCAATAATAGCGCTCAAAATAGAAGCTTCACGAGTCTTCATTTCCAAAGGTTTAGGGTTGTTTCAGGTCAGGGTAGAGGTCTGACTAGTCCAGTAATTTTTTTGACAGCAGCCAGTAGAAGATGCAAAGGGAACAGTGTGAGAAGCAGCCAAGAATATTTCACCACCTATTTTTTCCACTCAGATTATCAAGTCTAATATTAAAAGAGCAATGTGGACATACTCACGTGTTTATCTATATTCACATACACAAGACTTTGTTGCTGGGTTAAAGAAACAACTCAGCTGTGCCAAGAATCAACCTCCTGGCATGTAATTCAAAGAAAAACAGTTTTTACTGGTATTGTGGGAGCTGGGGGGGGGGGTGGGGGGGTGGGGTGGTTGAGTGCATCTGCCACAACTGGTTATAGGCATTAACACAGAAAGCTATCAGGTATGCTTGTGTAGGGTAGAAAATACACATCTCATGACTGGAACTGTGACAAGCCAAGAAGAAGAGGAATAATGCTTTAAAATGCAATCAAGCCTAACATGAGGAAGAGACAAACCATTTATCTGATACCTTTCCTCTGCGATTGCTGGTCAGGTGGCAGCCCTCTCCTCTGGAACGTACTGAATGACTGGTGACTGTGAATGTGAATATTGCATATTCCAGAAGAGCAGCACTGGCTGGGGTGCACTGGAAATTGTCTATGGTCCATAGTGGAGCTCTCATAATTTCAAATTATATTGGAATGCCTGGAAACAGAATGGAACCACTTCTGAGTGAGAGCTAGGTCTTTTGAGCTTGTCACCTCAGCTACGATGAAGACTCAATAACTACTGTGGCCAGCAGGAATAGGGAAGATCATCCCCCTGTACTTGGCACTGGTGAGGCCACACCTTGAATCCTGTGTTCAGTTTTGGGCCCCTCCCTACAATAAAAACATTGAGGTGTTGGAGAGAATTCAGAGAAGGGTGACAAAGCTGGTGAGGGGCCTAGAGCACAAGTCTGACCAGGAGCAGCTGAGGGAACTGGGGCTGTTTAACCTTGAGAAAAGGAGGCTGAGGGGAGACCTTATCACTGTCTGCAACTACCTGAAAGGAGGCTGGAGTGTGGAGGATGTTGGTCTCTGCTGCTGAGCAGCAAGTGATAGGACAAGAGGAGATGGCCTCAGGTTGCACCAGGGGAGGTTCAGATTGGATATTAGGAAAAACTTCTTCATGGAAAGGGTTGTGAGGCATTGGAGCAGGCTGCTTAGGGAAGTGGTGGAGTCACCATCCCTAGGGGTGTTTAAAACATACATCTTAGGGATGTAGTTTAGTGGTGGACTTGACAATGCTAAGGTAATGGTTGGACTCAATGATCTCAAAGGTGTTTTCTAACCAAAATTATTCTATTATTCTATTTGTCTGAGGAGATACACAGCAAAGATTAGTGTCACACCTGTGCAGATGGGACTCAGTTTTCCCTTTTAGACCCCTTTTGACACTATAAATCAGAGTGAAGCAGAACTGACTCATGAGAATGAAATAACAGAAATCTCTTGTAATTTGTAAGAAAATAAACTAAATGGGTCTAGCCCTTTGATTACTCCTATGTTCTTGCTTTCTTTCCTCTGAGAAGAAATTGTGAACCCATAGCTGTTCTTGGACTGTTCCCTCTAGATGGCAAATATTGTGATTTAGTCCTAAACTCCAGTATTGGGAAGTCTGAGAATTTACATATCAACAGTAAGGATTTTTCAAAAATCTGAGTTTAAAAATTAGTTTAGATACTTTATTTTCTTCCAAGACTTTCAAACATTTCAGAGGTCATGATTTTCAAGATTGCTTCCATAAACTTGACAGCAAAATGCCTTTATAGAAAAGTGGATCTTGTTAATTGGAAGCCTTCCTTTAAGAAAAAGGTTAAGTGTCCTAAGAATCTGGATAAATATGTTGTTGTCCATGCTCATGACTGTTACGAGCATCCTCTTTACCCTTTAGAGGAAACTGCTCATACTCCTCATTTATCAGACCACCTCTGCTCTAGTTAAAGCTGAGTCTGCTCTTAAATATGCCTCCGTGTTCTTGGTTCTCCTTGTCAGCACAAAGACCATGGGATCTTAAAGGACTGTGCTGAGGATCAGAGGTTTGGCTTAAGCCTGTGGTCTGTGTCAAACTTCCCTGCTGCCTTGGTCAAGTCCTTTAAACACTTTGTCTGATCTCAGTGGGTAACAACAGTGATGCACTAACGGTGACCTGAACAAAACTTCATTAACTGGTAACAGGGCTTTTCCTGTATTAGGGAAACAGAAGGCATTTTGGTACCTCAGCTGCTTGTGCCTTGGTCTGAGACTCCTGTCCCTTCCTTCTGGTAACCCAGGCAGTGCTATGCTCTGGTTTGTATTTGAAAAGACTTCCTGTGTGGGGGTGTTTTCCTTCTGACAAAAAATAGATGGAAATACAGCTTGCTTAGAAAAAGTGATAAACTGGCCTCATGAGAGCATCAGCTGTGCAACAAAGGTAGGAGGGGAGGAAAAGAGCCAAGTATGCAGTGCTATTGATACTCTTTCCAAGCTGCTGGTTTTGCACTTTTGGTTTGGTTTGGTTTTGGGTTTTTTTTGGCTTTCTTGTCAAATTACAGATCAAAGTACAGGCCTGAATGTGCATGTTAGGAAAAAGTGCTCAGATAACTTCTATTTAATGATGTTACAGCCCGTTATTGCATTAAGACATAATTGTCGATTTCATTAGAGTTAATTGTTGCAATTTTAATGTCACTATCGAAGTGAAGTATCCTAACTGTAAGAAGCAGTACATCTTTTTCTATTGTGTAATGGCCCACGTGTTACTACATGCTCAAGATCAAGACTTGGCTGTCTTTCTAAAAACAGACTTGATTTTAACAACAACTGATGGGGCTTGGTGCAGCAATTATGGGGTGATGCTCCAAGTCTCTTTAGGCAGGAGGTCAGAATGGCTCTCCAGGACTAATGAGTCTGATTGTGGTAAAGCTTTAAATACCTATGGTTCCTTTTTTTACTGCATTTGTTTAGGGGAAGCCGCTTAGCTACACTCGTGTGGTATTAAGCAGTTAGGCAAGCAGCTCTGAGATCTGTTCATGGATATTGAATTGCCTTGGTGTGGAATCATTACTGAGGGGATGAATTAATGAAACTAATTGATGAAGATACCATTATTGAGAATAAAGTTATATCCTCACCTTTGCCAGACTGGCTGTTGGGCACAACGGGACTTACAGTGCTGAGTTGAGGTCATTTGGTGTGACTGGGCATCACTCAGGAGTTCAGCTCAGCTGCCCCCAGCTCCCAGAGAAATACTGAGGACAAGCTGGAGTGCAAGGGAGTTTAACTTCTGCTAAATTAACCCTCTCAATGCAACACCTGGGTGTGTGTTCCCAGAGTATGCCTAGGGGCCATTTTGCTTTTGGATAGTACTTCATGTGAGCAGGAGGTAGATTCTCTGAGTAAAGGCTCTTACACCAAAAGCTGTCTCTGGCTCATCATCTGTAATACGCAATGGTTTGCTTCTTCGGATCAGCATGGGGTTTTGAATGATTAAAAAAAACCCCAACATAGTTGAAATGAATGCATGTGTAATTTAGGCAGTTCAGTTTATTATACTATATAATAATTATTTTTAGCATTGTTGACTCTCTACAAAAGACAGAATAACCTAAGTGCTATCTTTGTTAGAGTCTAATGTACTACTACTACTTCAGCTTCTTTACCGGGAGGGGAAAAGATGCTAAATATGATTTAGGAAGTACTTAAAATTGTACAGCAGAGCTGCTCTGAGTGAAGGCTGTGATAAGGCAGTCACTTAAGGCTCAAATTAACTGTTTTATCTCTATAAAGGCCAGGATTTGCTCTTCTAATGGCTTTTAGTGTCCATTTCCTTCTTGACAAGGCAGGGAGGCAACGGAGAGCAACTGGAAAATGCTTTTCTGAACTGAAAGAATTAGCAGATGTTACTGGGAAGATGTAACTTGTTTTGTGACTGATTTTGTTGTTTGGTTTTAGTGTGTGAGTGCATATTGAGTTGGTTTTTTTTAACTGTCTCTGTTTTGTGTGGTTCTTTTGTTGTTGGGTCATTTTTGGTTTGTTTTTGTTTGGTTGTTTTGATTTTTTCCTCTTCTCCTCGTTGACTGCTCTGGGCACTTATTGCTGAAGGGGTTTTACCTCAGTGAGGTCCCCAGAAGGATGCCAGTGGGCAGCTCTTGTGTGAGAAGGAGGGGAGCACGCTGCGTGTTCACATCCAACAATGGAGGAGCTCATGGCCTTTAACGGGCATCGAGACAGGGCAATGTGTTTCTCCAGCAGTTTCAGTCTTTACCTATAGGGTCTAATAGTGTGTGCCTGCCAAGGGCCCGGGGGTTGCGCGGTACCCGCCGGCGGTAGCGCCCCGCGCGGCCGCTGGAGGCCGTTAGCCGGTAACGGCCGGCCGCGCGCCGCGTTGCCACGGGAACGCCGCGCCGCCGCGCGGTTGCCATGGGAACGGGAGCCTCGCCGAGCGGGTCCGGGGCGGCTCGGCCGGGCCCCGTCCGACTCCCCGCCGGCCTGGGGCGGCCCCGGCTGCGCGTCCTGCTGCCGCTCCGACCGCACCCCGCCGGCAGCTCCCGCATTCGCCGCGGGAGAAAAGCGGCCGATTAGGTGAACTCTGGCTGGTTTTGTCCATCCTTTGGGCCCCTCGGTTCAAGAAGAACAGAGAACTGCTTCAGAGAGTCCAGCGCAGGGCAACGAAGGTGATTAAGGGAGTGGAGCATCTCCCTTATGAGGAAAGGCTGAGGGAGCTGGGGCTCTTTAGCTCGGAGAAGAGGAGACTGAGGGGTAACCTTATTAATTTTTATAAATATGTAAAGGGTGAGTGTCACGAGGATGGAGCTGTGGTCTTCTGGGTGACAACCAATGATAAGACAAGGGGCAATGGGTATAAACTGGAACACAGGAGGTTCCATTTAAATTTGAGAAACTTCTTCTCAGTGACGGTGACAGACACTGGAACAGGCTGCCCAGGGGGATTGTGGAGTCTCCTACTCTGGAGACATTCGAGACCTTCTTGGACACCCTCCTGTGTAACCTCATCTGGGTGTTCCTGCTCCAGCAGGGGGAATGGACTGGATGATCTTTTGAGGTCCCTTCCAATCCCTAACATTCTGTGATTCTGTGATCCGGCTCAGTCAGGAGGAAGCAAATGAACAAGCACAAAATGTCTCCTCAGCTTTAAAAGGAGAGTGGGCACCAGCTGTGCCAATGACATCACCCTGTAACACCATAGGTGCACCGTGGGCATGAGGGGTCTGTGTTCCAAGAAAGCAGCAGCCAAGCAGGTCAGGCCTCTCTCTGAGCCACTGCTGCTGGAGACCAGGTCCAGAAATGCAGGGAACAGACTTCAGAGAACCGAGATGGGTTTGTAAGATGCTCCTAGTTCAAAGTGTTTCCAGGTGTAGTTCAAAGGTCAGTGGATGGTCTCTGTTCAGTGCCAGCTCTGCTTGCTCTTTGTGAGGCGCATTTATGCCCCCACAGAGATACAGTTTCCTACAGCTTTGCCTAACAGGTCTGTGCTGCAAGAGCCAACAGCAGATGCTTTGGGAAGAGTGCGAGAGCAAGGCAGCATCACTTAACTTGGGCAGCAAAGGCTTATGTTTTGCAGTCCAAAAGTCCTAAGTTACCTGGGCTGTTGATGACTGATCTGTTTTTTTATTGTTTACAGCAGTGGATAACTGGGAGCAAAACCTCCTTGTACTAGGCGCTATCTTTCCTTGAAATAACTGAAGACGAGCTAAAAGTAGGGGAAGAAATATAATATTGCTGGCAAAAAACAGTACTGGCTTGTGGGGTGGGCTACCACTGGCTGACTAGCGAGCCATACAGATCCTTCCTGCAGGCCTGGGTGCTTGCTGCATTGCTTGCTTCAAATGAAACCCAGCACCAGATTGAGATTTTTGATGTCATACCTTTGTCAAAAGGCTGAATTAAGACAGCACAATCTGGCACAGGCATGGAGGTGGCTTTTCAGATGGAGTCCTGGCCTGTAGCCAGCTGGACTCCTGATGTCTGTGTACAGCCCCAAGCTTCAGCAAGGCAGAGCAGAGGGAGGTTGTGCCTTGAGCCATGGCAGGTTATCTCAGAAGGTCAGCGCTGGTCACAGGGAAGCAAAGTTGCCCCTCTTGGAAAGTGGGGAAGTCTGTAAGTACCTTGCAGATCAGGAAGCAGCAGTGGAATAGCAAATCATCTCCTTATTGACAGCAATTGTCATCATCCCAATCAGCCCTGACTTAACCAGCCACATGTTTTGCAGCATCTATTTACAGTCCGTGGTTTCCTTCAGTTTGGGGTGTCACTCATTGTTGAAACTGCTCTGACAGTAGCTACGCAACACCCAGGGATGCCAGCGCAAGAAGGAAAAGTACATTTTGAGAAGGCTGTAATTTCTTTTTCAACACTGCAAAACATCCACCCATCTGTCATAAATGCATGTCTTCTTTCCCGGCACTCCAGCATCTCTGTATCAGTCACACATGAAGTGTAGTTCAGCACAGGGGAATATATCAAGTTAATGTTATCAATCATATGCCAGTTTGCATTACTTATGAGTGCCAGAACCACCTTCTTACCATGAGATTTGGGCTTTTATTTTAAGCTTATCTTAAAGAGCTAGAGAAGACACAAGTGGGGAGATAGCACTAGAGTGTCTCTGGAAGACCAAGCTGGTTTTCAGACAAACTGAATGTCTGTATCCCGAAGGAAATCTGCTGTCAGATTGCAGAATCAGAGTTGGCATGCTTAAAGCCACGTGTAGCTGATTGCTCCCTAGATCCTCCTGCTGCTCCTTTCCATTTTAAACTCAGGATGGTACCTTTGGTCTGTATTAGAAGATGCTGATGCCTCACCAGCAAAGAGGCCACGACTTGCCTGATGAGCTGCCATGCTAATAGCAAACCAAACAATCTTTGCCCTGTTGATTCTGGAAGTTGTGTTCAGCCTAGTAAAACACTGTTTGCAGTGTTGCTTAAAATCTTGGGAACTGATCTATGTTTTTCAGCGTCCCTCCATGCTGTTTAAAAATGGTACTTTGAAAAGCATTCAGTTAACTGTTGGTGAAATATATTCTGTGACTGTAATGAAGTGTCAGGTGCATGGTAATTAATAGCACGCTGCAAAGTTCTTGCTGCGTGAAAATACAGTATTAGGTGTGCCTATATTACCAGGAATACTTCCAGTTCAGATTGACTTGAAATTTGGGTTCATTAAACTGTCAGCAACTTGCAACAACTATAATGAGAAAACATTGATCAGTAGCCTCAGAAATTGCAGGCATGTTTACAAGAAACTGATCTGACTCTAAGAACCAGAGCTGGCTGTAAATTTTAGGTTTGGTTTTAAATGCTTGTTTACTCATTACTACCATATTGGTCTTTTATAAAACTCAAAAAAGTCCAAGTCACACTACTGCAGCACGCCATGTTAGAAAATGAACATTAGAGCATCATTAAATACATGTGAGTCTGAAACAGCAAAGTCCAGAGAAAAGCCAATCTAGTCTAATGTAGAATATGACACATTTTTGTATATAAATTGGTATTTGTAAAGTTACCTGGAGCAATTCCTTTGTTATGCTATTTAAGAAAAAAATATTTTAAAAGCTATAAAGAATACATGGTACACACACTCTTGCTGTAGAGAAGATCAGACAATTTGCTGTTTTCTCTGTCAATTATTTTATTTGCTCAGATATTTCTAGCGATGTCTTCCATCTAACCCCTTATTGCTGCCTTCAGAAATATCTCATTCTTTGAGACAATAATTCGATTTCCTTTATTGGGCATTTATATATATATGTGTCTTGGGCAACTGTGTGTCACCCCTGGCTTAGAAATCAGCCATAGCAATACTGAAGAAAATTAATTCTCCTTGTGCCTCCCTCAGTCACCTTGAATGCCAACTTCTAGAAGCGAGATAGCATTTGTCATTCTGAGAGTACTGCTACTTTGTCAGCAAGATAAGATGAAAACTGGGATTAGTAAAGGATGCATGTAGTTTATTGGGCTGTTCAGTGGATGCACTTTAGGTTTGGAGAACTATGAAAGGTGGGACCAAATCAGGAACTTTAATGCTTAAGCCTTTGCAAACTTGAAATTTTTGAAGCATCTCTATTTATCTATAGAAAAGACACCTGGACTTTATCTGACCACTGCTTGAGAAGAGACAAAACTGAAACAACACCCCTCAATAGAGAAGTGATTGACATAGGGAGCCCTTTTCCAGTCACTGGTGGCAAAAATGCTTTAAATTAAATAATTTTAAATGAAGGCACTGATTATTTGACTACAAAAGATGGAGGTCTCTGCTGTAGGCTGCTGGCCAGAAGGTGTGCTCATGAGATGGAATGCAGAACAGGAAAGGTACAGTAGCAAATACTGAATGGGGACATCAACCTGAAACATACTGGTAATTGTCTGTCAAGGGTGATGTGTGCTTACTAAGCAGGGCTATATGGTGCCTCCAAAGGCCCTAGGAAAATACCTCTCTTTTTTTTATTTCCCCCCCTCTCCCTTCATCCGCTTTTTGTCTCTTCCTCACATGAAGGGACCCAGTTCCTGCCACTACAGCCCCCAAGACTGAAGGCTCCCTTCCACAGGGCAAGGAAGAGGCAATGCCTACCCCAAGGGTATGTCCGTATGATAGTGCTGAGACTCTCATTGAGCACTGAAGGAACTGACTTAGATATGAGCATACATGATAGTAGTATTCCATGGCTTTGCTGCCTGGACTCATTTGTCCTGACGAGCAAGAGAGTGCTGAAGTCTGGAGGACCCTGTGGTATAGGACAGATGCTGTTTTGGCTGCTTGTGCACCTGAGCACCCTGGAATCATACTGAGCTTGCCTATGATTTGTCACTAAGGAAGTTTTGTAGATGAATAAGGAAAAACAAATTTATGCTGTTCCCAATTTGCTGACATGAAAACTTTGAAAAGGGGAATTGTTTTTGCCTTTCTTTGTAATCAGTATTGCAACTGCCAAAGTATTCTGCAACTCTTACTCCTTTCCATGGGGCACCACCATCAGTCACCACCACTGTCTCTCATATGACTCTTAGGAGACAACAGACTTACTTCTGTTTTCCTTTTTGAAACCTGGTAGTGCAATGACCTGTGTATTTGACTATGTCTGATTACTTCTAATGGGAAAGGTTTTCCAGCCATCACTAAGCTGTAAGCTTTGCTTCTCGTTCAGGGATTTGCCTTTCTTCTAGTCACCCCTTAAGTCTTCCCATTGGAAGAGGGAAAAAGCAGAAATTCAGCCCTATTTCTGTGAGAAGAGGGGATTTTCCTCGCGCCCCACAGACATGAAGGAGATGCACAAACAGAAGACAAGTCTGTCTTGCTCCTGTGGCATAATTCTGCTGGCTGAAAAAAAACTTTGCTTTTATCTCTTAAAACCTCTTCCAGCCAGACCAGCAGGGGGCATGGAGACGGGTCAGAAAATTCAGACTAGATTGCCTAGAGGTTTCATTACTGGGGTGATGGTTCAACTGTACTGAAGAGATGGGCAGGCTGAGTTGTGGCTAACCAATAAATGGCAGCACTTTGCAGTTCATGCAGTGCTACCTCCAAATGTATGGTCAGCTTGCAGTGTCATGAGTGTTGAACTATTTGAACCCTTCAGCTCAGCCTTTTAGTCATGACTGCAGATTTAAAAATAAGGTGAATTATCAAATTGCTGCAGCCAGAGAACAATTACCAGCTGTTTGTAACTCAAAGCCTGCCTGTGCCTTAAATTGTCATCTTAGAGAAAAACAAAACTAAACCACCCCCAAAACCCATGATCATTTTATCTCCAGTATTGTAATAAGCATAGCTGAGTTATGGCCAGAATGTAAAAATAGCGTACTCAGAATTCACTACTTGTTTTGTAGTAATAGGTCCGTTAGCAAACCATCAGTCAAATGCTCTTTATTTCAAAGAAAAGTGTGATGACAGCTTTTCTGCAATGGAAACTCCATTATCAATCACTTGAATATGCTATCTAAACAATGCGACATCCTTCAAATGTCCTGAATCCGCTTATATATCTTGTCTGGTTTTAGCTGCTTTGAAAATGATTTACTTTTGACTGAATCATTAAAAAAAATTTCTAGTGACCTCTGCTAGCAAAACACATTTAGTTTTAACTTGCAGAATAGGATGCAGCAGTTGTACTGCATGATAGTATCTTTAAAGATACAGCAAACGCTTTCTGTCAGGTTATTGAGAGCACCTTTTAATGAACTGAGTGAAAAACAGAAAGATTGGTTGTGGGGATTGACATTAGGTAAGTGCCTGTCAGGTGGAAAGCTGATTGTTTTGGGGAAGTGGTTAGTTGTCTAGAACTGTTACAGGGATCTAGAGTGGAAATATATAGAAAATGCTGGTTGTTATAAAAACCAACAGCAAAGGAGGGAAGAGGCTGGTGCAGGGAAATGATGTGGTGAGAGGAGGTAACGCTGGGTGAGTTCCCACGCCCTCATCTCCAAGCCTGCACTCCAGAAAGGAGCAGACATAGAGCAAGGCAAGGGGGACATAAGACCGTTTGGTCTTTCTCAGCCATTAACCTACTTTATTTTTGGCACTGGACTGGTGTTTGTGGCTCTCCTACCCTCTCTTAGGCTGGATGAAGGAGGACTATCAATGACTGCCGCAGTGGCAAGGTTCAGGCATTTGGTTTTGAACCTTTTTATAGCATTCTCAGAAAGAAGCTGTTGCTGTGCTGCATGCAGAGAGAGAGAGCATGTGTTAATAGGCAGGATCCCTGCAAGGAAGTGTGCAAGGGCCATCCCAAAATGTTACATTAGCAAACTTTTAGACCTTGACCTACAGCCAAAGGACAATCCGCAGAAGAATGTACTGCGTTACACAGTGTTGGAGTCTTGACTTCTTGGGATGGCAAGTGGAGGAGTCACTCCCTCATCTTGCTGGTCTGCAGAGTGTCCAAATGGACCAAGCCACTTTGGTGTTCTGAAACAGTGACACAGGAGGAAATGGCCCTCTGTTCATGACCCAGACACAATTAATGCCTAGCTATGGATAAACAGTTGTTACCAATAAACCTGAAGCCTGATGTCTGGTTCTGTTTGATAAAATAAGCTTGCAGTTCCAAGATTTAAATAACTCTGAAGCCTAGTCACACAGATTTCCTCTGATTTCCCCTTCCAGTTGGTCTGGAAGTAAAGTGGACACCAGCTTTCAAGCAAGCTTTGTGTTTTAGTTCCCTCATATTTATCCAGAAGCACTAAAAGAATGCTTTTTAATAGAAATAATTTTTTAGTTTGGATTTTGGAGGAAGGATGGACTCCCTGTGAGAACTTTAATTTACTCATGCTTAAGCACCTTCCTGGCTACTCCAAATGCTAAGTGAACAACTTAATTCAGAAATGACATCTCTCAGATGAGTACTGAAGGAATTATTTAAATGCCTAATCTGCTTTTCTAATTTGACAATGAACCATCTATGATCAAGGGTTAAAAGAAATTCATCTGAAGCTTCAAATGAGATGGAGCCAGTGAGGGTATGTGAGACAGGAAAACTGTCACAGACAGAAGGATCCCTATCAGTAAAAGAGGAGCGTGTGAAAAGAGATTCAGCCGGACTAGAAAAAAAGGAAGGTGTATCATGGGAACAAAGAGCTTTATCTGTTAATTTGGAAAGCAGTGTGTGAGGAGGAAGGCAGAAGCTCTCCACAGACAGTTTGGAAATGGAAGAACAGTCCCAAAGAGATAAGCAAATTACAAAGATCAAGTTGAGCATGGTCACTAAGAAATATCAGTAAAAGAGTTGATTTGGCCAATGTCAGTTCAATTGTGGTGATTAAAGTTAATGGGAAGGATAATATGAACGGGAAAGAGAGAATATGGCCGGGAGAATGAGATGAAATTTATAGAGCTCTATTTCTGTCCAAGTTCAAATTGTGTTACTGAATCTGCTACCTATTTTGCATAAACAGGAAAATGGTAGAAATTAATGATTGTCTTGGTTATCTATTTTCACTGTAAGTGGCTCGAAAAGACTTATAAAGTAAAAAAATATGGATTAAACTGTTTATTCAATCCTGTCTGGATTCCAAGGGTCTGTTCCCATTCATTTTATGTGCATCTCTCCCCAGTTGTCTCTATTTTTTCAAGCATATTAATAATGTTTTTCTATAAATGCTTTTCATTGGTTCTGGTGACAGGTCTTAGCATTTTCCGAAACACGACCTTAATTAAGTAATCCCAAAGCAATCTTAAATATAAATACATCAGGTGGGAATGTTTTTATTCAAAGAAATTAGGTAAATGCATTAGCCTTCTATGAAATACCATACTGCAGGTTCTTACTTTCAGTTTTCTATTGGAAATGTCTTGTTTACATTTCTGCTGCTGCCTGTATTTTTGTTTAACCTATTTATTTGATATTTCTCATAGCAAGCAGTTGTGTTGCTACCAAGAAGGCAGAACTGAGTGGCCCAGAGGTCTGAATGTGTGACTGCTGGTGTTGAGCCACAGTTTCCAGCCTGGGCTCTGCTCCCCGTGTGCCACCAGAGCTTCTAGTGTTCTGCTAAGGTGTTTTCTCTCTCTTTGCTGCACATCTAATGTACAACTTGTTGTCCTATCAACGCTTGTTAACTAATTGCAAATTAACTTGTTTTAATAAAGACAGTGGCAAATTCTGTGTCTGGACACTCCACAGAGTTTTGCCCCAGGATAAGTTATTACCTATGTGAGTAGAAAACAGATGTAAATGCTAGGCTAGGTGTAGACGCTACAGTGATGGAAAAAATGGCCTCAAGTTGCACCAGGGGAGGTTTAGATTGGATATTAGGAAAAAATTCTTCCCAGAAAGGGTTGTCAGGCACTAGAACAGGCTGCCCAGGGAAGGTTTAGATGAGGTTCTTAGGGACATGGTTTAGTGCTAGAGTTAGAATAGGGTATGGTTGGACTCGATGATCCTGAGTGTCTCTTCCAACTGAAATGATTCTATGATTCTATGAAAATGATAGGTAGATGATGAAAATGTAAACAGGTTTAAACACCATAACTTAGGTTTAAACATCTTAGTCAATTTCAGTAGGGCTGTGTTAAGGGTTTTTTTAATCCATTCTAACAATTAAGGAAATTTGAGGGATTTCATTGTGCTGATTTAGACATGCAAGTGATTAAAAGCAGTTAGTGAAATAGCTGGGTTTTTGAATGCTGGATTACAAACTGTGTAGGCTACCAGCACTGAAATACTAGGAGGGAAAATCCTTATCTGGCACATTTTAATACAACATACTTGAGAAAATCAAATGTGTAGTTCCTACAGTTTTCTTCATCTAAGAATATAATATAAAATGGTGATGTACTACAGATCAGAAAAAAGTTTTAGGTTCTTTTAATCTCATTTGTACAACTTCAAGCAGTATCTGATAATGTAGCCTCTAGATGTTTAGATGGTAGGACAACAATAGCAATTTAGAGTGAAAGTTATTATTTCTGATTTGACGAGGTTTTTTCTATAGATTACAGAAAAAAGAAACATTAAATACCTACTAATTGGCTATTCTTTTTTTTTTTTTTTTTTTTTGAGTTTCATTCTTGCATGTCATTGTTTGAACAGACAAATGATAATCCTGCTTAAAAGTGTAACTCTGCAGAGAATTATAGCACTTAGTTTACCTTACAGAATATCCAAAATTACAGATCAGTATCAACTGAATTATAACCAAAGGATGTAGACACTTATTTTCACTGTTGTAAACTTGGAAAGTTAGCAACCTGAAAAAAATTTAATTGCTTAATCTATGGAGAAATGTTTAAAAGAAAATATGTGAGGAAAATCCCAGAAGGTTTCTGAGGAGATATAAATCAGAAATAGTCATGATTATAAACCAGTTATAGCCAGTAGCACTGTGTAGGAATCAAAGCAAAATCACTCATGTATTTTTTTCAAGATGCCTCATGTTTTCTTTCTTTCAGTATGTTATTTCCAAAATCATCTAAGCCTTTGGATTTAAAAGGCATGCTTTGGCTGATATCCAGGTTTTTAAAAATAGTGTATGTTTATGAAAACATTCATTATCTGTGGTGAGTGACACTTACTGTAAGATTTTCTAGATACAGCTCTTGCCACTTTAAACTGAAAGAGCATAAGAACAGCTTGGCAAAGTGATTCCTGATTTATGTATGCATGTCAGCATTTCACAAGTACTAAAATATAACATTTACTTATTTGCATGATGATGCCCAAGCTGAAAGACATCCATTTACCTGCCACTGGTGTATTGGCTCTTGGATCATACTTCTAGATAAATTCGAAACAGTTTTATCAGCCTGGTGGTGTGTTTTTGTTGTTGTTGTTGTTGTTGTTGTTGTTGTTTTTAATTTGCAGACATCTGTATATGAAAACTAATATGAGTGTTTTCTTCAATATAGGATATTACTGTGTGCATGAGCATTGCCTGAAATGTGAATTTTGCAGTTGTCCTTGGCAAATGGAGAACAACATGGCTCATCTTTGTGTCTAAACTCATGCCCTTACCTAGCAGCCCTGCTGTTCAGTCATGACTGCAAAGGACACTAGGGCCAGCTGTGTAGATACCTTGTCACAGACAACTCAGAAATGTAGGGTGAGGTTTTGTTGCATGTTTGCTTATTACAAAACTGCTGATTATTCCTGATAAGGAGGTGCTTTTGCTAAAGAAAAAAGAGCCCTCTGCAGCAGTTTTGTAGCTTGGAGGTCGAGCATATAATTTTTCTTCAGCTGTGCCACCTGATGGTGCTTCATCAGGCAAAGGGCTGAGCTGAAAGGTTGTACAATTAAAACATGCCATGGAAGTGTTTATTCATTTGGCTTAAACCAAGACAGAGATTTAAAAAGAAACATCATCCAGGAGGTGGAGTGTTGCAAGGGGTGGTATGCCTTTCCATCTGATTGGAAGGGCAGTAACAGGGTCATCAAAATAGTCTGAATTTCAAACTCCAGAGTTCAGTTGAGTGAATTGCTTTAAAATATGTATGATAGAACAAACTCTTCTGAGTGTTCCTTATTTAGAGCTAATTAGGCTACCTTGACCTGCAAGAAAATTAGACTAAGTGTTCCTGGGTACGGAGAAAGTATTTTTATTTCAGTTTTTGTCTGGAGGGACAGTTTTTGCATGGCACCTTTCTGTAACATTGATCTTGTTGCATATATTATTTTTATCGTGCATGTATCATTTTGATTTACTAATTAGATTACTGTAGCTCTAGAAGGTAACCCAGCCACTTGATTATTCACTTTTTATAGATGTGGTAGAGTTTGGGAGAAGGAAACAAAATCGCCAAGCAATCCTACATCTTCTGTGCAATGCACTTTTTCTTTTGGTCCTATTCCTATTTACAGTGTGGTAGTCATAAATAGGGAGCAGAAAAATTAAAGAAACTAGATATTTTTGAAAGCTTGTTAGTCTCTAAACCACCCAACTGGATTGCTTAGTGTGGCAAAAATACAAAATACTGAGCTTAAACGATATGGGGTTTAAAACTGGAATCTTCATACAGGCCAATGAAAAACATTAGAGCGCAGGCAAAGGAGAAATGTTTGCTGATGCATTTGTAAAAAGCTATTCAAACATTAATATACTTCTAACAATGTTGAAACTTTGTAGACATACATTTGTAGTGATTCATTCCCATAATTATTTGACCTGTTTTTTAAATATTAAATCAATAACTTTTTTTCTTGGGGTTGGGTTTGGAGTTTTTTTTCTGTTTACTTTTTACAAATGACAGTGAGGTAGAAGTGTTCTGCTTTACTTCACTCTCTTATTCTGAGAAGTCAAGGGCATGAATTTGCCCTTAAATATATTTATTTTCATAGATATCTTTCACTATTTTCAAGGGCAAGTGAAGCCTTCATTATCAATATTGAAGTCCTTTTTTCTTAATCAGGTTTTCAAAGGCAGAAGTCTGAAACAAATTCTATCATTTTTCAACTCAAATTTATTTTCTTTTGTTGTGAGGGAAGAAATATAATTTGGTGTGGCTCTTTGGAGGGTTGGTGAGCATCTTGGAGTGATGGGCAAAACCAATCTTTTCTAACAGCATGGTGAATGTGCTGGTTGCTGAGCATGTACTTGCCTGCTGCTCTCAGGGCATGTCAAGGAGGGAGATTGTGTGCACATAAGAGTGAAATACTGGCTTTGTAAAGGTGGTGAGAGTTTGATTTACAGTCAATAACATGATTTGAGGTCCCTGGGGAATTTCAAAATACATTTCTTCAGTTGGGTGACTAGTGGGAAATGGTCAGGGTCTGCCTGGGGATGCACTGAGTCCCCTGCGCTGTCAACAGCAGCACCCACAGCTGATGAGCAGGAAAAGCACATCTGCAGACACATCTGCATGTGGCTGATGATTCTGTTGGTCTGAAGCCACCTCCTCTATGGTTTCAGCAGCCACATGTCCTCTCTTCCCACACACAAAGATGGGCAGCCATCCACTTTGCTTTTGGACTTGTTTCTAATCATTCTTGGAACCTGAGGGCCTGGAAGCTCAGTGAATTGTGAGGTGGCTGCCAGGGTCCCTGTATTGATAGGGCCTGGAACAAATGGCAGTGAGGTAGCTCATGACATGGGGAGGCCACTGGGATGGGGGTGCATGTGGTGAAATGTGACTGTTCTGGGAGCTGATGGGCCTGTGACCTGAGAGATGTGGGAGAAGGAGGAGGGTTGGTGAGCTGAGAGCCCCTGTCCTGGGACTTACTCCCCTTTGCCCTCCTGCTGCTCCTTGGGCACAGGGACTGCCCTCCCTTCCCCTTGTGTGCCTGGGCCCAGCCCCCTCCTCATCATCCCATGCTTGGGCTCCCCTGGATGAAATGGTGACAAGAGTGTTCCAGGAGGGTCAGGGGGTCCTCAGTGACTCCACACCAATGCAGCTCCCTGCAGGTGGTGCAACCCCCGATGCTCAACACTGGTGAGGGGGGTGAAGCATCTGAATGTTCTGCCAGCAGGCAAGGAAGGCATAGCCAGCCTGCACAAGGGTTCCCAGCACTTCATGAAAGAATTCCTGATTTAATTTTTTTAAATTTTTTTTTTTTCCTTTCAAATATATTTTCTTGTTTGCTATGTGCTTTTGGAAGTGGGAGGACTAGGACTACACACAGTATTTGAAATATGGCTGCAATAAGTATTAAATTGTTGAGATAAAGGTGCTTGTATTTTGTGTTCTATTTCTTTCCATTAAATTTCAAACCATCTATTGGCTCCCTCGTCCACAAAGTTTCTTTGAAACTTCACCAACTTATAATCATAAAAGTCTAATTATTAATGTAAATAATGAAGTATTTCGCAAAAATCAGATTCTACTAGGTCTCACATTCACGGCCCGAACAGGCTGTTGTGACACTGAAGAGGCTGCTACACCTTATTTTGTGTTCACATGAGATTTTTATTCTATGTCAAATTGATCTAAAGGCATGGCTATGAACTTATTTATTTCTGAAAATGTTATTTAGTCCTTAAAATTTGTGTTCCTATGCTTGGTTTACCTGAAGTGACTGTTTTTAAGCAAAAACAATTAAATATTTTTCTAATGTTAATGCAAGCAGCAGAAACTTGTAATGAGTTTTTCACGGGAAATTAACAGACCACGAACAAACTTCCTGGCTCTGTGAAATAAGCAGTAATAATTCCATGGGTTTCAGGGATGTACTCCCTGCGAGCTGCTGAGTAATTTCAAAATACTGAATAGATTTCAGACCATTGTGGCTATCTTAAAATGCAACTTTTGAACAAAGGAATGGCTAATATTTTGACTAAATACCTGAGTTTATCTTTCTTCTCCGTAGACCTATAGTGAGCACACTGACTAAATCAAGCAAAGGCCCAGTGAATATGAGAGAGAACTGTTTCTATAAGGACAATCAACAGCTTGTCACACTGCTACCTTCTTCTCTGTGAGCCCAGAAGCCTAGTAGCTCAGCACTGTCAGACTGAATCAAATTAACTGCAAAGCATGAGATGATATTTATTTAGGGCAACTCTTGGCATACCAGTAATTTACATGTTCTATTACTTAAAGATTTGCTCTACAGTGGAAGGCAGACTCATTAGAACACTAGGGAAGATTTTGTATTCTTTCTTGAAACATGTTGAGCATTTTGAATAAAAGAGTAATTATAGTTGTTATAGTCAGCAGAACAATGTGAAGTAGTTTTACTTAGAATGATATGCAAGCACTTGTCAGCTTGCCATTCACAGGGACCTTTTAAAATGCCACAGTAGTTACTTTCTAAATGTGTAAATATTAAGTCACTGGAACACAATTAAAATAACGATATTCAGGCAAAGATATTCTTGCCTTTGGATTTTGACCACACAATTCATGGCCGAAAATCTACGTGCTTCCAGAAAAGTATTAAAATAATATTCCCTGCAAATTACATTTCTTGCTTAAATTAAATTGATATTTGAAAAGTCCCACACCAATCACACCATCCAGTCTTGGTATAATATTGTACTGTCCATAGTATTTAACAATGACCCATTAAAAAATGTAAGCAAAGGAGAAAAGAAAAATCTTATGGTAATGCATCAATTTACAGCCATTACCACAATGTGTAAGTAAAGCTGTATTGTGGTCCAGTGATTTGGGGGTTCTCCATTTGCAGGAGCTTACTACCTTGCAAAGGATCTCTGCACCATCCTGAGTCAGTACTGGCAGGTACTGAGACATTTTGAATCCAACGTGCTAAATAGTTACCTTGGTTCTAAAGTACTTAAATGCCAACATCACATACTTGGCATTGCTGCACCTCATTTTAACAAGTCAGATACTTGTACATGACACTATCCATCTGGTCGTTGCTGAGAGCATATACTACGGGAGGTCAGACTTTTAATTTCTGGTTTCTCTGGGTAAATCCAGCAAAGGTTTATTGATTTCAGTAGACTTCCTGGTGAGATTTTTTTTTCTTGTGTAACAGGGCGGAATTTGGGTTATGTTCTCGTTTCCAAGAACAGTCAGTGCTCCTGCAGACTCCTGCACTGCTCCATGCTGGCTGCAATAAAGGCACCGCACAGCTCAGATAACTGCGTCCCAAAAGCTGAAGTGCTCCTTGACCTTTGAGTTCCAGCTCATGGGGTCTTTACTGCCTTTCTTCTCTCCGGCTCCTGCAGGCTGATTACGAGCATTCACTAGGCTGCTGTATTATAAAAACAGACTAGTTACTAAGACATCAATAAGTCACTTAATTTAGAAACAATACATGGATTTTTTTCATTGGTGATTTTGGAGGAGTGGATAAATTGCATGATGAAAACCCTGGGGCTGATTTGGTAATCAGCTGGGCTTTCAGCTCAGTTGATTATGAGACTGGGTATGTGAGAAAAGTTGCCGTGCTTCTTTTTCTGTAAAACACGCTCAAAGTCTTTGACTCTTAGAGGATGTTTGCCAAAACACACCCTTTTTGGATGTACCCTTGCTAAAACCACCTTGTTCTCAGCTACAGGACATCATACACAGTCTTCACCCCAGTGAAAAAGGAAAATATGTAGTTCAGACACCTCTGAGCAGACTGTCAAGACATTGCTGTCAGCAAAGGTTAAACCAGCTCCATATCCAGAGGGAATATACCCTGAAAATGGCTGGCAACTGAATTTCCTTCAGTGGCTAGCACTATTATTGTTGGTAGTACAATGTTGTTTTTATCTTGAATGGTGATACAAACATATTGACACATATTTGTGTAGAGATGTGAGAGTACTTTCCAAGGGACAGTATAGTCCATGGGTCACTGTGGATAGCTTGAATAGGATTGCCTGCAGGCATCAAGTTATTTCTTAAATCATATAAACACCAATCAATGTTGACTGCAGGAATAAGGAGGTTCTTTGTGAAAACATGTTGAAAAACTGAAGATTGTCTTCACACTAGAGAGCCTGCAGCAAATTACCTGACACTCAGGCTGTTATTTAAGTCTGAATCAAGGTACTGTGTTTAAAATTACTAGTCACAATATTAGGGACCTAATCTTTTACACAAAAAGCTCAAAGAACTTCACTATTGACCAAACAGGTGAATGAAAAAATATGCTGTTTAAGCTCATGGCTTTTTCTCTATTCATTGGAGAGCCACTTTATACTTTTGATAATTTTCACAAAATTACCTGCTTTAAAGTTAAACTAAAGCTTAGATTTAGTTTGTGCCTCTATGTTTTCTGCAGAAATGGTGGGACTGACAGGAGAAGATATGAAAGCTCATTGACCAAAAGAAATTGGAAAACTGGCTATGCAAGCAAGAAAATAATATAGTAAGGAACAAAGCAAGGTCAGCTTATCACGAGGTCAGAAAGGTTATTTTAGAGGGATTTGTTTGACAATGATGTAAAGAACAAATACTTGTAAGGAATACTGACAACTAAGTGTACATGGTATGTGCAACACAGCAATTTCTTATATCAAGACTGAAACCTGTGGTGTTTTTATCTTGGGTGAGGGTTTTTTGATTCATTGAACTTTTTATTTGTTTCATTGGGGCAGTGTCTTTTGATATGGTGAAATCTGTCTTTGTGAAACAAAGCAGCAGGTGTGGTGGGGCATTGAGAACAATCATCTGTACAAAAGCAAGGAAGAACTATACTTTTAAACTGCATGTTACATTATAAGAGAGAGCTAAATGTGGGCAACAGTACAGCAAGTGTTTCTAGCTCTGGAAACTATGTGAGACTTGAGAATTTATGGACGGTCCCACAGCTATGGTCTATGGCTGCTTTTAGGCACAAGAAATGTATCCTCCCACCTACTGCTCAGCCATTGGTAGGTTTATGCAGTGACACACTCCTGATTACAGTAATTGCTTTGAAAAATATGTTGTATTTAAGAGATTACTTTCTTTGTCCCAGGGGCCAGAATATAATAAACTCAAGATTTAAACAGAATATACCTCAGTATTTAGCCCACCAGTCTTGCTTCATGAGAGGCTTTCAGTAGCTGGAATGTCAGTCAGGTCAGGAATGAACCTGGAGCAGAACACAAATAAATGAGGAGTGTCTGAAATACCCAGGGGATGGTTGGGAAAACAGTATCAAAGCTGAAGTCTGTGGCAGTCATCTCTCTCTTCTCCCATCTGCCTTCTCTCTCTCTTTCCGCTTTTTGTTACTATGTCTCCACTTTGGGATATGACTTTTTTTGTTTAATTAAAGTGTATTAATGCTACATTTGAATTAATCCTTGAAACAAAACGTCACACTTGATTTTCTTTTTGTTATTATTATGTATGTTAATTTTTCAGTCTGTGGAAAGTTGTGCTACTCCTACAAACCTGTCTGAAAGTGGTGGTAGCTCTTTAGGACTGTGACAACTAAATTAGTAAGGCCCCGAATAAAGAGGAAGTAGCCTGGTTTCGAATATTACCTTTCACACTGTATCTTTGCTACCAAGCTCTCCTCTTCCACTCGGTCCAAAGTAATAATACTGTAAATTGGTCAGAATACAGCTGATGAACTGAAGACCTGTCCTCACTGTGGATGCAAAGCACAGCATCATGGGGGGCTCTCGAATCACTGAACTGCAGCAGTGGTTCATGAAGGAGGCACAAATTCTTCCCCCTGAGCTCTTAAAAGCGTTCCTCCCTGTAATGTGTGTATTATTCCCCCTGCGTATTTACAGCTTGTCTTAATGTGTTGCATAAAGGCTGGGTTACACAAAGCACTTCGCAGCATTAATAGTAGCAGAGACCAACCCGGTCCTGAATGAACAAAATGGAGAAAATTAAGATTAAAAACTTGCTCAAGGTCAGTGTCAGCCAGTTGCTGAGCCAAGAGAAGAATCTAGGTGTCCTGATGCACAGTATGGTGCCTTTCCATTAGGCCCTGACATTACTGTTGTGCAGATAATGCAGTACGAGAAAAAGAAAGGGGAAAAAAAGAATGACATATCATCTGGACTGTGACCCACCTTCTTTTCAGCATTGAACAAACAGCAAAATACTCTAACAATGCAGTGAGACAGTAGCGCATGATGAGTGTTTGTGTTACGACTGGTACTTTTAAAATACACCATAGAAAAGGTCATGCAGAATTATCTTGAAGCTTATGCTCATTTTTAATGTCAACTGTATTTTTGATCTGTTACAATTCTGTGTATATTGATCTTGTTTCTCATACTTTCTCAAAGATGTAAGACTTATCAGAATACCTGCTGTTATTGTACAGCTTCTATCACAATTTTGCAATGGGGTCATGCTACCACAACATTTCTGGATTATATTCTAGAATCTGAATAGGAACATAGTCTTTCTTCCATATCTTAAAACCAAAACCAACCAACCAACCAAAAAACCCCCCAAACAAGCAAAAAAAAAACCACCACACACAAAAAAACCAAACCCCAAACAACTTTATAGCAGGATAGGCTTTCTAGAGCTATATTCCCATTCACCTGGCACATTGATTTGTGCAGAAGTAGGACTTCTGCTTTGTGCCTCATAGAGGAGACTTTTGTGGGATTAAGCAAGCCAGACAAAGGTGTCTAAAAACGATACCATGGCATCTGAGCTATCTGAGGATGTCTCTCTCTCTCTGATCATGTGTTTGCCACAGAAACACGTGAGGCCACATTGTAGCTGTGCCTTATAGTTGTGAGGTTCAAAAAACCTGTGTCCTGAAATAATCAGTGACTCACCTGTATCTGCAACGCTTGCCCTTGTGACCACAGCATTTTGTTATTTTAGTGTCTTTCTAAAACAGCTGCCAGCAGTTTTTCCTCAGAGCTTCTCATTTGATCAAAACGCAGCTGTCTGCTTCCTTGCTTAAGTCAGCAACTGTGTCTGTTTTGCTGTTATTCTGACAGATTGCCTTTAAGTTGGTCCTTGTTTCTTTGCAGACCTTAATGGATATGCTTGTCTTTGTTTTCCTCTGAGCTTGTACTTTGAGATTTGCATTCCAGCAATGTCAGAACAGTAAACATCCTAAAGTTGTATTTTAGCATGGAAAAACTGTATTTTTGCCTTCTGTTGCTTCTAGGAAAGTAATTTCCCTTTAACACAGTTTTGGTGTATTCTCTCTAATCTCTGCCTTACACTTTCTTTTCTGTCTTTTGACATTGAGGATTGCTGCATGATGTTATGCTGAATGCACAGAAAGTTTAAATGTAAAACATGTTTTGTTCATACCTTAAGCATTTGACAGAGAGGAGTTTTAAAAATCCAGTCATTACATTTCATAATGGCCATGTAAGCTGGAACAGTCCTTCCAGACAAGAGCAAGGGGTACTGTTGGTTTAGGAGATGGGGCCATGACAGTCAACTTTGACTCAAGTTTCCAAGAGGCGAAGTCCAAGTGTGATAATAGATGTGAACGTTAGCCTGGGAACTTGTTAAATTCTGCAATCATTCTGTTCCGAGAAAGATTTGAGGTTATTTTAGAACATGTATCTCTTGAGGGGAAACAAAGTACTTCTGTAGAATTTTGGTTGATTGATTGAGTAACGGTGTGAAGCCTGGTTTAAAGAGGAATCTGGAAATTCTTCTCTCAGAGCAGGAAAGAATTTTGATTCAATGAATACTATCCTTGAATGTTCAGATGACAGGAACAGTCATTGTAGCCTTTTTAAGTTTTCACACCATGTGAAGTACCCACTACCCTTCATGCTTCCTTTGTTTCCTGCATTCAGTTCAGTTCCTTCAGGCTTTTACTGAAGCTTGGAAGCACCTCAAGCTCCTTAGTACCTGCACTGTGTTAGCATGAAAAGCATATGAATGCAGTAAAGCATTTGAATAGGCTTGAATTCTGAGTTTAAAACAGGAATGCTGAATGCCCAATTTGGCAGCCTTTGGGAATTTGGAGGTAAAGCCCTGAGCTGAATTGCCTTTTTGGGAGGTTGGCATCATCATATGGGTTTGACCAAAACCTACTAGTCTAATGGATGCTAGATGCCATGTCCTCCAGAGCAGGAGACTAGTTCACTCGTAATTAAAATTCTGGTTTTAATTTGTGTGAAGATGGGCCAGAATAATTTTCTCATTTCCTTTCTGCCCTTTCTTAGTGTTTGTGCTGCATTTCTGTTTCATTTACTCTGCCAGGGTCTGTTCAGAGGTGGAGCAGGCAGGTGGCAATCTTGGGAGCCCAGACATGCATTTTGTTTGTGAATGTTTCCAAGGGAGCAGAACTGTTTCTTGCTTCATAATTCTACTGCAGGAGTCCCTCTACTCAATTTCCTATTTAGGAAGAGGAGGAACAAACTGTTTGATGCACAACTGAAAGATACTTGCTTTGGTGGTGAAACTGTACCCATCAAGAGGACCAGAGTGGATTGAGAGACTGACCATACTTTGAACCTGTTTCTTAGATCTGTGAGTAACCTCCTGAGAGGTGACATATTTACAAGAGTAGCTCTTCTTCTTTATTGCCATAAGCACAGACTTGCTGAAAATAGAATCCTCAGAGAGGAAAAGTGAGAGACAGTGGTTGCAACTGCTCAGAGCCACCTCATGCCATACAGGAAAAGTATAAAACCAAAACGTATGCTCAGCTGCTGGTACCAGCTGTTACATTCATTATAGTAATTGCTACCATTAGTGTGCTATTAATATTTCTCTTACAAACTTGTAAAAGAAATAAAATGAAAATGCAAAGTCTGCTCCATCTGCAACCATTTATGTTCTTTGTGGGTCAAGTCGCAGAAGCAACAATTTCTAGCAATGCTGTTGTCCTCTGAGTAAACAGTTCTTAGGAGAAGCTTCGTTTCTCTGAGTTACTTGTGAAATTTCCATTTTGACAGCATGTGGATTTGGGAGGGCATAGGTATAGTTGCTACAGGATCTGCTTGCCTATTGCAGCAAAAGTCTAATACCTAGCAGCAAGCAGCAGGAAGCCTTCTGGGGCTGTTCAGCCTTTGATGTAGCTACATACAACTGGAGACCCTGGAGCTGAGAGCGAATGCAGCTTTTTACCAAACGGGCTGCTCATGCCTAGGTCTGTACAGGTGGCTTAGCCTCCAGATTGCAGGCAGCATGCTAAACCTGCCTCAGATGCTGGCACTGGCACAAATCGGAGGTAACATCATTCTGACAACTGCAAGGTGCTCCTGTATCAGCTCCTCATCATCAGCGTTTTCCTAGAACACCTTTATTGTGGGCTAAGATTTGGCCCTATGATGTGGGATTTTTTTTTCTTCCCTATCCCCTATTTTGTTCATTTTCTTTGGGGAAATTCTCATCTATGAAAGTGCTGTTGAGTCAGCATCTTTCAGCCCAAGAGTGCCAATGCTGTTAGTAGCAAGTAACTTGAAAAAATGTTTTAATTTCAAATTTCTTTTTCACTAAAACTATTAGAATGGAAAATGTTGCTGATCTAAATGACACAATCATTCAAATGATAAATACTGTAGCTGAGAAAATAATGCTAGATAATTTATCTAGTTTACCTCACAAGAAAATACAAAGTAAAGGAAAAAGTTGCTATATCGATATCGTCCACTTTCAACTGTCATGGAAAAAAAAAAAAAGGATTAATCAAAAATATATTGGTGGTAAAAGTTAATTATTTAGTGATCAGTAAATGACTCAAGACCGTATTAGTACTGTTTTCTGTAATAGAATGAATACGCTAATGCTGCGTACATACAGCTATAATATGTACTGTTTCGTGGTGACCTGTGCACACAGACACTGCTACATACCGAATACTCGCACTGAAATCAGCTGGACTTTGTATTTGCTCAACATTACTGCATGCCTTTGCAGCACTTTGAGACTCTCGTGGGATGCAGCCTAAAGTCTCAGCACTTGTGATTTCTGAAGCCTGTCCATTTACAGTGAAAATACTTCCAGCACGCCCTGTTATAGACAAAATGTGAATACCGGAATCCTAAAGCTAAAATCGAAGAGGCAGCTCAAAATTGCCTCAGTTTATTTGGGAACAGTATGATGTTTCTAAAGGCAGATCTGCAGCACTGGATAAACATGGTATGGTTTGTGGATGCATAGGATCCTCGGTGCGGGTGCCATTTTCACAAGCTCCTCTGAGAAAAGCAACCACTCCTGCATCACACTCCAGTCAGCCACCTGTGGGCCCAATGTCTTGGAAAGGCTGTGGCTACGCAGAGCACTGAGATGGGATGGGTTTCTGCCTCAAGAGGCTGGATGGCAGGCTAAATATTCTCTCACTTCCCCCACATGCCTTCATATAAATGCATGGAAAGCTGCAGGTCTGCCCCAAAGGACAGTTCCACCACCTGCCCTTCATGGAGAGCAGTGGAAGAAATGTGCTGTGTCTAAGGGACTGCTGGAGTTCTACTTCAAAGCATTAAGAAGCAGTCAGTGTATTTTTTTTGCTTGTTTTACTTTTGAAGATGGTTGGTGCTCACTTAAAGAGCGTCTCCTTGCAAAAGCGGGTGCAGTTTTTGCTCCTGCACTGATAAGTGCCCATCATTCAGCAATACTGCAGGCAGAGCTACTGTCTTGCTGAGGCGTGTGAAAGCGCCATTCTCACGCTCTGCACACCCTTCTCCTCGCTGCCTGGAGGGCAAAGGATAGGAAAGCAGGTTTGAGGAGTTGCCTTCTTCATTTTTCTGGATTTCCCCTTCATCCTCATCTAGTGTCAGCTTGTTCACCCTCCGGGCTCAGTAAGAGCGAACTTGTTTGCCCATCAGATTACCCGACTCTCACATAAATTTCTTGCACCCTCAGAAGAGGAAGGCTGTGCTCTCAAAGTGAACTCTAGCCCAGGACCAGCAGAGGCGTGACTATAAAGTTTGTCCCGGCCAAAAACCCATCACTTCAAGGAGAGGCAAAAATATAAAATGTGATGGATTTGAAATGAAAGAGCAGTTTATTCTAGAAGTGTCACATATAGCGCTGATTGAAGCAGCAAGGTTTGAGGGAGACCCCGGTTAAGTTTTAGTAGCTCATCATTAATACTGTATCTGTCATGTTTTATGATGATTTATGTAGTTTTACAGAAATAATGGATCAAGCTCTCAGCTGATGTAAATCTTCATCACTAGCTCCAACTCGGTGAAGCTATGCTAGTTCCTTAGGAAATTTGGAGTTTGATTTGCAGTTTTTATTTTTACATGCAATTTTTTTCTGCTTCCACAGGGTTTGCAGTACATAATTCAAGTAACATAGAGAATGTTAATAAATCCATCTCAATGCAGAGTTTTCTCTGGAGATTAATAAAATGAAATTGATCTCACAAAAAGACAAGTACTTGACCTCACATTGCTAATGCAGTTAAAGACACTGAAGAGGTCTTGTTAGAGTATTAGCTCTTAGCATTGCAGCTCTCCCAGCAAAAAATATAATCTGATGTTTATGCTGCCACAGCAGATCCAATTCTATTAATTCCCAAGTTGCATCTCTTGCATGTGAGAATAAGCATCAATTTGCCTTTATGAGTTCTGTTTCCTACAGTGTCTTATGATCTGAGAGATGTTGAACCAGCCTGTTCGTTTGCAAAATGATATTTGATGTGACCTCTGTTTCACTTTTGTCATTATCTTTCCCCCCAGCTTCTTCCTACAGTTTGTTGATCGGAGCTAGAAATGCAGAACTTGATTTTCAGGGCTCTCTGCTTCTGAAATGTGAAGGGACAGAGATGTAGCCAGAGAGCCACCACTTGGTTTCCTTGTAGGGCAGGATCCTGCCTTGGCAAAGGGCCTGGGCAGCACACGACCTTCCTGGAGGCATCTGGAGAAAAAAGGGCTATGGGCTGCTATGCTGCCCAGGCTATGGAAACTGAAGTTTAGGATATCATTTTGACTGGGAGTAAAAGGGGGGAAAAAAATCAGTACCACTTACAAATTTTGCCTAAAGGAGAGACCTGAACATGTAATGGTGTGACCCGTCAGCTATTCTTTTGAATAGATCATACAGGTCTTAAAGGCAAAGGCTGTGTGCCAGTAATCTTGGACAACGCACTTTAAAAGCTTTGGGCTTGATATCTGATTTAAATTTAAATCATAATTGATTTTTTTCCCTCATTTTGATTTTCATGAACAGATGGACTATAGCTAGCAGTTGCCCTTGAGAAGTCTTTAAAAATGTAGTTCTGTGAACGGTTTCCCTGAAGATTGATGCAGCTGCTATTTCTTCAGCTATCTCTGAATCATCCTCAATTACTATATGTCTTTATAAAATAATTATAGGTTTTATCCAGGAACTGAACCTGGCTCTGTATTTTTCATAAAACACTTACGCAGGAGCAGTTAGCAAAAGAGATGGTTTTACCCAACCAAGTTTTCAATTATTTAGCCTTGAACTTCTATTCTCTTATTCAATGTTTTCCTACCATGCAGCAGCTAAATCCCCTTGGAACTGAAATGGAAAAGATTTTGGCTGCTCTATCCATCTCTTTACACTTACTAATTTGTCTGCCAGAGTAAATCACACAGAGAACGAACTTAGGAGAGTTATTAGTTCAGAAGAAGCTATTCAGACTTAAACCAATAAATAATTGATGATTTTGCCCTGGAATATCTCTGCTTGTGCAGAAGTCAGTCTGCTCTTTCTCTTTCCCTGTGCATGTATAATGGGGAAATAATTTGTAGGGGAAAAAAAAGTAATATGACAATGGACTGAATGAAAGTATGCAGAATTATCTCTGGATGACAGGGTCGAGGTTGGGTCATAGCCACATAGAATTGTCACCCGATGATGCAAATGCAATTTACAAGACCTCATTTAGTCCTTGCCCCTCTATATCTCCTGTTTCATCTTTGACAATGTCTTGGCCAATGACAGATGTGTCACAATAGGGAGGGCATCAAGTGAAACCAGAGAGACAGCCAACTGTTCAGGCAAAATCGCTCCTCACACGTTAAGGCTGGCAGGTTTCTTCCTTCTGGTATCCTAAGACTCTTGGGGTAGGAAACATTTTGTCAAGGAAAGGGTTTTTTTCCCTCTACACCTTCCGATTTTGCAACCATTGAGGACAACTTTCACTCATGGCAGAGACTGGGCTAAAGTACCAGTCTTTCTGCTGGAGAAATGTGAGGAACTGGGGAGCCGTGTAACTGCCATGTGCCTTTATATAATGGGACAGGAGGGGATTATTCTTCTTTTAAGATCAGTTAGCAAAGTTATAGATTATCAGAAGTGTTGTCAATAAAGCAGATTTTTCAACTCTGTAGAAGTTGTATCTCTGTCTTTGCTTTCTGTATTATTTTTATGCACTTAACCTGTAATTTATATGCACTGCTATGGAGGATTGCATGCATTAATCTTTTGCCTGAAGGAATTTTCAGCATGTACATCGCTGAAATGAAGTACGGAAGGAGTCTAAACCCTAGCTTGTCTGCAGTCCCCTGCGCTCAGTGGCTGCTGCTGGCATTTTCATGGCTTCTTAATAGTAGTTGCCTCTTCCAGACAGATGTGTTCCTGAATAACCTATGAACTCTGGCATTTCTAGTGCTGGACAACTACATAACAGTCAGGAGTCTGGCTGTTCTTTGGGGATATGATTAAAACCACTGCATTTCATTTGGTTTAATGAAGAAAGTTTCATTCTTCCACCTCAGAGTGCACAGTCTGTTGTAAGTTGATTTAACAGACTCTAATTTGGAGTACAAAACTTTGCATTAAGCCCATGTGCTCTGTTTTCTTAAACTTCCCTGCTGAAGATGCTTGTTGTGAGGCAGTGAGAGAAATTCCTCATGCCTATGAGGGTGGGGTGAGGCTCGTTAAGTGGCAAATGATTCTGTGATGGGGAACAGGGCGTTTAGTACCTCAAGACTGAGTGCTCAGTAGGCACTTCAGTGACCTGGCATTCCTAAAAACCCTACAGATTTTAACTCAAATTATGATGGCTCATAAGTTCAGCTTAGTGTAAACTGATTTAGATTTCTTCTTTTTCCACATTTGCTTCTTGGTAGAGCTCCTCATCCAGACAATGGCATGGCTAATGCAGACAAATACATCTGGGGGATGTCCCACATAACACTTTGACTGCCTTGCCTTTACACTGTAAACCTTGCACAGGAAAGAGAGACCTGAGGGTGAAGTGACTCGTTCAAAATCAGGTAATGGGGCCCTGGATTCAGAATCCCATTCTGCTGAAATTCAATCTCATGTGCTTTTGTTAAATTGCAGTTTCCTACTTTGCTGCCTCTTTTGATGCTTTGCTTTGATGCCCAGAGCTCTCTTCTTCTTCAGAGGCTACAGGTGTTCATAATGCCACCTTTGTTCATGAATATTTTCCTCTAAATAAAGGGGTGATAGATTGCTTCAGGGATGCAGCTGATCACATGATAGGAAATGTAACTTGAGCATCTCTGGAAAGGAATTTGTGATGCTGAAAACCTGACATTTTTCAAGATAAATATATTTAATCAGTTCTGCTCTTGAGATTGCAATTGGGACAAGGCTCACCTCCTTCTGTACCTGCTTAGAATTAATTTTATGTCAGTGGGGAATGAGAATAATTTATATGCAGTGACACAAATCATTGATTGGTAGGTGTTAAGAGCCCAGAGTCTCCATTTTATGTTTAGTCAATGTGTGTCTGTGTCATGGAAGCAGGCAGGACTACTCATAGTACTTGGTATTTTTTACAACTTCTATACTGAAGGAGGAAAGTAGACTTGTCTTGGAGTAGGGGCAATATGCACAGAGGTACCCTCTGGTTTACTGCCACCCTAAAGTCTCTCCAGTGGACAGTGTTTTTGTTAAGCAAGATGCCAATATGAAAACCTAAACATTTTCTAGTATTCTTTTTCTGATTTACAGTTAAGACAAAGGTTTCATTTTAAATGAAAATATATTACTGATTCTTTCAAATTTTTAAACTTACGAACAATTTTATTTAAATATTCAGTTAGATTGAATTGCAAACAATTAAAAATTGCATCAAGGCTGGCACTTCTTTGCATAAGGAGAGCATGGTATAATACATATTGAGCCTGGCTAGTATAATTGTGTTTTCCTCCTCTCAGAATCTCTATCTTGATTATATTAGGTTGGCCATAGAATAGATGTGCATAAATACTTCCACCCATTCTGATGAACTTCTGGAAATGTCTATTTGTTGCCAAGTATTTCCTTCCAGAACATAATTTGCATCTGAGCCACAGTCTGCCCTACATTATCTTATTTCAACGTAATAATACACTTATGTCTGTTGAAGTGTCTCTGCACAAAGTGAGTAGTAAAGACAAAACCAAGAACTCTTCAACTATTATTTGCCAGCTCAGGCAAACAGCAGGGAAACCCATCATCTCCAAGAATGGCACTTGCTGAGGCTGGTTAGTTTCAATAGAAGTTAGCACCACAATATATTTTTATAAAGACTGATTTGTTTTTAAAAGACAATTTTAAGTAAAATCTGCCATTAAGAAAAATATACGGTATGTTTCCTTGCAAGTGTTGCTCCTTTACTGTATGGCTGCCATGTTTTGTGCAACAATATTCACTGCTGTCAAACAGTAAGAAGTTGACAAATAGGAATAAAAGTATCAACACCCACCATCTACTTCTGTACCACATACCTTTGCGTATTTCATCCGTGACTCAATCTAATTGACCATTGATGAACTTACTCCAATATCCTGTTACAATATATGGTATTTTTGTTGTTGCAGTGGTGGTAGTGTTGTTTTTTCCTCCCAGCCTGCTGATATACGGACCTTTTGTGTGTAGTTTCTCTGACTGTATTTAGTTTTCTAACTCTAACACTGTCTTCTAGACCTGAGTCTCCTGTTCTCTGGGTTTATTTTTTATTATATATCTTTCCCCCAACCCTCCCCGTCTTGTTCTCTCCTTTTCCACATCAGTTTGCCTGTCACCCCTTAGTGAACTTTTTCAATGCTTTCTGGATTGCCTGTGTTTTTTCTGCTTCTCCTTGACCTGATTTCCTTCACTGAGTCTTGGTTTTGCTGTGACATTTCTGTATAAAGGAAGGACCTTATTGTTAACTGGGTCTGCTTGAGAGTTACATTGGAAAATACACCGAGAGGCACAGAATGGAATTCCTCCAGTCTTTGAACCAGTGTGTCTCAACACATCTCATACTACAGTATAATACAGCGCTTGTTGTAAATGGGCTGTTACATTACCACCTTCCTAATGTAAGGGAAGACAGTGTAGACAAGGATCAATAAACAGCAATTGTCAGAATGAGGAAACTGCTCAACAGCTCCTGAGGAAGAGGCAGAAGTGGATTCCCAAGGGTGTTGTTACCTTCAGGACTCCGTGAGAGGGAGCGGAGACACAGAGCAGGTATCTCAGCGAAGAGTCTGTGTCAAATATCCAGCACGCAAAATTGCCTTGTTATGGCTGCACAACATGAATGTATATTATACATATATAGAACATATTTAAACATACTAGCATTCTCCAGGAAAAGGGCCATCAGTGTTTTTGGAATATGCTTTTAGGAAAAGCAGAAAATCTGGTATTTTCTTTTTAATCTCCACCCCTATTTCAAAATACTCTCTTCCCCCCAGCTCTTTTCTACTTCATCCTCGTCTCGGGTTTCCTTCTTGCTTATCTTCCAGTCAAAGTATGCTGACCCTCAGAGATTAATTGTGCTGTCCAGGGGCAGGTAGGGCAATACTACAGAGACAGTGAAAAATCCCTTCCTAAAGAGCCGAATCTCGATCTTTCCTGAAGAATCTTAATGGATTCATTAAATTCAAGGAAAGGAGACAGCTGTGAGAGTAAGAAAGGTAAAATGAGGCACTGCCATGTCATTCATGCAGGAATAGGCACAATGGGTGGTACCAGCAGCAAGGCAGTAACAGACTGATGTCCTGAGTTGTTTAATGCTCTTTACTTTTTTTACTCTTCCTCAGACCTCTCACTAAATCCAGGCCTGTGGCTAAGCTTACACAAAAATTAGGGTTTTCTTAAGTGAATGCATCATACCTTTTACCGATTCAGATAACCTCCCTGGTTTCACATTCTCCATAGTGTGTACTGTATCTGCATATTCACTGAAAGAATGTTGCACCGATCTCACAGCCTCCTTTTGATTTGGTCATAAATAATACATTTTGTGGGAATCTGGAATTATCCTTGCTCTTAGTCAGTTTGTCTTTATAACTTGCTGCTCCTGAAGGCAGGTTGAAGGATGTGGTTACAATCATATTACCAATATTATGATCCAGATGTGAATAACTGTGTTAGGCACGTGAATGAACCAGGGATGTGAACCCAGCTGAAGGACCCACTAGAAGGACAGAGAGAAAAATGTGGTATTAATGCAAGGAAGGTGCAGCAGGATTTAGCACGGGGTGAAGAAATCCCAGGGAGGCAAAGTAGTAATTCCTGAGTTTGATATTGGAGAGAAGAACAACCAGATAAATCTACCGGCAGTAATTAAGGCAAAAGAAGATGTTGTCTGAAAAGGGTATGACAGGCTAAAAAAGATTGGTTTATGCAAAGCAAAATTAATAAAAATAAGATAGATTTCATACAGTCATCTGCCTGTATGAAAATCTGCACAGGCTCAGAGAATTCTGTATCCACGTAATTTTTATACAATATTTACTACAAAGATGCAAACTATTTGATTTATTTTCCTTTGCTTTTCATTCTTATCCCAAAATTACATAAGAAATGTTGCTTTACCTTCTGTCATGCAAGAAAAGTCTCTTTGAATAATTTTATTTTTTTAAGTGGAAGTCTTATTTTAATGCATTCTTTGTGTTTTCTTTACAATGCTCTTTGAAGGTGTATGTTATACTTAGTAACTAATTGGTGCTTAAATACTCATAATTCTATGTCTAGAAGGGAAATTTTAAAAGCTTATCTTCCTGTCTGACTGCCAGGAAATATATTTTGCGAACAATAGTTCCTCCATTTTATTTTTTTTACAGAAAAATAACAAACTTGCTGGTGAGAGGCATCTGCTCAAACCACTGGTGAAGTTAATGAGGAAAATGTGCTCATGGTCTGCCAGATGCAGCTGATACCATTCTCACAGAAGAACTGTTCGTAACCCAGCATTGGGCTCCCCCTCGGAATGAAAAGTGTTGCACTGAGCACCACAGCTCAGCAGGGTCTGGCCTGATGCAGATGTCCTCCTCTTTGAGGTGGTGGGACCTCAACTGCTTCATGCCAGACCCTTTTTGGTGTTGCCTTTCAGAGGGGCTGGCAAAGATGCAGTCAGACAGGACCACTGAGTGCCTGGAGGCCTCTGCAAGGGGGTGCAGGAGGTCTCCACCAAGAGTGGGCTGGTTGAGAAGGTGTGCTGGAGGTGCGGCCGGGCTGCCCCATGAGCCCACGGACTTCCTCAGGCTGAAGGTGGGACTGGGCTGCCCCATGAGCCCCTGGACCTCCCCAGGCTGTAGGCAGGGAGTGCCCAGGTGCCCACATGAGGACCTACCTCTACACCAGTCCAAAAGAAACGACCCTGGCATTCTCCAGTGGAAGTTGAGGGCTCCTCAGCAAGCATCTGTTAAGCTCTGGCAGCCGAATCACTGAGAACCTGGTAAACAGTGAATTAAAACATCTTATAAGAATATGCTAAAATGTAACAAAAAAAGTCTCTTTAAGCTGGATCAGGTTATTGAATAGTATCTCCCATTTAGCTTCTGTTGAACTACCTGGCCACAGCTTCAGTATTCTGTTGAAGCAGAGTGAAAAACGGTGTGGTGAAATTAATAACACCAGCAGCTCTTGCAAACAGAAATTCCCAGCCAGCTGTTTAAGTTAACTTAGTGTATCTATAGATTTGAAATTATAATCAGTTGCATTAGATTGTAATTCAGGGAAAGCCTGAGTAGGCAATGCAGTCTCATCCTGTCCTTGTACTGGCAAATAGGGAGGACTCGGAAAGCGCCTGGCACGTGACACCCAGAATGTAATTTGTATGCTCTGTAGATGGATATTTCAGTGAATATCAACTGATCGGTTCCTAGCTTATCCAGATACTTTCTATATAGCTGTAGGCAAACTAAATAATCTAGCTGTTGCCTCGGTTTATCATCTCTAACATGAATGTGGCATTTTATTGCATTACAAAGATGATGTAAAGCAGCCATACTACAAATAGTGTCATATATTAGCCAGAAGAGCAGATGATTGCAGTAAATCAAGCTAATAAGTTGCATAAGTTCTAAAGGAAAAATCAGGTGTTTCCATTGCAAACTCAATTATCTTTAACCCATTGTCTTGGAAAGTGAGCAGTGAAACAATAATTCAAATACTTATTCCTGTTCCTTTTGTAAAGTTTTACTAGATAGACTATTTTAAAGCAAGCAAATGAAAATAATAACTTGATACTATTTAATCTTAGATATCATCTGAAGACTGTAAAATGTTTTCTAGTTATAAAAATGCTCAGGTATTCCAAAGCTAGTTTCCTATTTTTCTAGCTGCTTTGACTTCAAACAAAACCATTCAAATCTTTTTCCTTGTACGATGAACTCAACTCATTTTAATTTGATCGTAACTCTGTTCTTAAGTGTAATGGAACATTAATTCTTTCAAAAATTGTGTCTCATTTTCTTCTTTTTCTAAATAATCTGACTTCTTTGAGTAATCATGTTTGATGGAAGAAGAAATCTAGAGGGTATAAAATAAGGTCATTATCATAGTGTACGAAATAAACACCTATGGCAAAGCATTTCTGGTTCTACCTACAAGTTCTGCTGGGAGCATTTCAATTTTCTGGCTCATTGTCAGGTGAAGTTAATGGCTTTTAAGGGCAGATAAGTCATGTCTGAGTTTGAAATTTCTGTAGGTTGGAAACATCTGTGAGATTAGACAGGATTTTGTTTGTTTTTTTGTTTAGCTCCCCAATAGCAAAGCAAGAACATTTAAACCTATATCTTCAGCTGGGGTAGATAGTTTTAGATCTATAATGCAAATGGAATTTTTTTATTTATGTTAACTGGAGTTAATGCCTATGCATGCTTTTACAGAACAGTTATGAAGGATGTACTTTGCTTCAGATTAATCTTGAGGTTTTGCAGCATTAAGTACAGTTGCCTACTCACCATGCTGCACAGGAAAGACTATTTAATATGAAGAAACAGTTTGGGGTTTATCCTTTCAGCAGCCAAAGACTTGCTACCGTTTGCTAATGGCTTGTGAGAATTTCAGCATGGCTCTCCCAGTCTGATCTGGAAGGGCCTGGTTTTGTCCTGAAAGAACACATTAGGGTCCTCTGGGCTTGCCAGAAGGACAAAAGGCGATGCAAAATGTTTCCCTCCTGCTGAGTGCAAAATGATGCACCTTAGCTCAGAGGAGCAAAATGAGTAACAGGCACAAATTGAAATACCAGAAATTCCATTTAGACATAAGACAACATCTTTTGACTGTGATAGTGGTCAAACAGCAGCATGGGCTGCCCAAGGAAGGTGCAGAGTCTCCATTCTTGGAGATAATCAAAACTTGTCTGAATATAGCTCCAGGGATCCTGCTATAGTTGTCATGGCTCTGGGCAGAGGGGTTGGACAAGATGATCTCCAGAGATTCCTTCCATTGCCAGCCACCCTGGGATTTCACAGGGTGGTGGAACAGTAATAACTGAAAACTAAACTCGAATTTTAGAAGCAAAAACAAACAAAAAATGATTTATAATTTTCATGGCCAGTAAACTGGCATTTGGTTTGCTGTGAATTTCAACCTGTCTTAGGGGACAGCAACACATACTTCGGGAGAGAGAGTCTTTTTGAAAATATGTCTCTTTGATTTGGTATTCTAACCGCCTCGAGTGACATGTAAATAGTGTAAGTGGTTCAGAAAAGTTCAAAAAACATCAGTGCAGGAGATGAGAGCAAAATTACTGTGTAAAATTCGGTTTAATAATAACCTTCAAAGGGAAAAAATACCTTTAAAAGCAAAACCTATGCGAAATGGTATGCTGAAATGGCATAGGATTATCCAATTTTGTATTTAAGCACTATCATAGGAAAAATCATCCTTCATGAACAATCATTTTAGGTATCAGGAGGTAGGAATTATGTTGGGGGACAGTAAAAAGTGGAGTCTGAAGGGACTTCTAGCAGTCCCACTGGACATAGATGAGTGTTCAATGGGACAGCAATTCCAAAGATGACAGGAGCTCTAATGAGGATCATACCAGTTTCTTAGTCAAGTTTCAGTGACTTTATGCACAGCAGTCACGTAGGTTAGTCTGTCTCTGGGCAAGAGACTTTGTTTTGCCCCTAGTAACAAGGTTTATTACTTATAGTGGAGAATCAGAGCATCAGATATATCCAGCTTAAGATTTTGAGAGAAACATGAAGTGTTGTCACAGGTTCTGCTATCAGACTGAACTACAATCTTATTTAGCAGGTGTTGAAAGCAGACCCCCAGTGGCAAACACCAGGACAGGGGTGTACAATGTTTGATTTCTGGCACAGTGAACTTAACAACTTTCCTCACAAGTTAAGATTTTCTCATATTTATTTTATAGGAATATGCAGATGTAGGTGTCAGCTTGTTATTAATTGTAAAAACCTGATATTAGACAGGATCTCAGTGGAGGTAGGCAAATCCAAACTGAAGTGGCTAAAGTGAAAAATCACTCTGGGTGGCAAGGGAACTCTATACTGTTATTGCAGAATAGATTTTATTTCAGTGTGTTAACGATTGGTACGTATGCTCCACAGCCTCACAATAAACAGGAATGTACTTATTGGAATGAGAATAGATGAAATACAGTAAGAAAAAGCGAGCTTTCATGGAGAGATGGAAAGGATCAACCATGTAAAGGCTACAATAAATCTTTCATATACCAATTGTCTATTTCTCAGAGTTTCGTCTCCAAATTGTTCACCTTTACCACAAAATTTTATTGTTATAGTTGAAATTGGGATATAAAAAATAATAAAAATAATAATGCCTTTTTTTTTTTCCCCCCACAAGGGAAACAAGATCTAACCTGAGGTTCTTTCTTTTCAAGGCACAAGGACAGTGAACTTTTGTGAGCATTTTCTTCTTTTTGATTTATGGAAGTTTTAGCGCCCTTACTATCATCCCTGGAGTTTATTCTGAATTTGTTTCAACACATTCCAGAAGTCACTGCTTGGGAAGAAATCCACTGTACTTGCTGAATTTCAGCTCATTATACAAAACCTCCACTTTTGCATCTGGTCCTAGTTAGTTGCATGGTTTGATTTTTCAAACAAACAAAATATCCTAGATAGGCTCACAACCCATTTGAGCTTCATACAGAAAAGTTTGTGAACTTTGTTAGGCACTCTAGGTTTATAATGAATGCAGATAAGTTTTATTTGGCATGGCTTTACTTCAAATATGATAGTTGGATTTTTAGATATATTGGAATGGAAAAACTGAAATGCAACTACTTCTGTAGTTATGCCAGCACAAACACATCCCTATTCCTTGTCATTTGGAGCTTAAAATTAGAAGTGTCCAAGCCAATAAAGGAAAACCCAGAATCCTTACACATTTATGCCAGATCTGTCCTGTTTGTACTGTTATAAGAGTTAAAATGCCAGATAGAAGTGTTTTCTGCAGTATGCTTGAGCTGATCCAGAGACAAAAAACTGTCTGTTCTTGCCTGTTTAAAAGACCTAAAAAGTAAAGATTGAATGAGACTCTTGGATGTGTAATGAACGGTTAGGAACTGTGAGTTAGGACGTGTGTTACAGCACAGCATAAAACCAGGATGGGTCCGCAAATAAGAAAATCTATGCTGTTCATTACTATACTTTTCCTTTTTTCTAAAATCAGTCTTCTTTCAGGTCAGCTAGAAAGGCAAATGAGACAGGAATTTAATTCAATACATATTCTGAGCCTCCTATAGCAGCTATGAGATGTAGGAAAGTTTCAAAGCCACACAACGTGCAGACCGTTCTGTTTGTACCACACAGGCTCCAAACAGTGTTGTGCTCACTGGCCCAGAAGCAACAGCGGCTCTAGAGAGAGGAACAACAGGAACATAGATGGAGAACAATATCTCTATAAAATATACCCTCTGCACTTTATCAAATGAGTATATACATTTACAACTTTATTTTAGAACTTAATTCCCCTCTCATGGAAAATTAGACTTTTAAAAGTTATTAACCTGTAATTTAGGAAAGACTTTACATCAGTTTCTTATTTTACTACTTGCTTAGGTTCTCCCAACTCCCTTCCAGCAGAGTCCTCCTGCTTTGATGTCTTGCTCTCTACCCAGACTGCCAGAAGGCTTTCAGTTGCAAATGCAGGTGTTTTTAGCTATTAGATATAGTTGTGTTGTATTATTCACCATCTCAATCAAAAGATGTATTAATAGGAGACTTACGCAGAGGACAAAATAGGAATAATTTGAAAGGTAGCACACTACATAGAGGAAGGTGGTACTTGGTGAGACGCTTGGCAGTGGAGGAGCCAGGTTTGCATCTATGTTACCGCTTTCCTTGTGTTTCATGTATCCATCACTGAAACTTTAAAGCACTGTTTTCCTAGCAGACTACCTTGCCCATCAGGTGGGCATCTGAAACTAATTAAGCATGGCTTTTGAGAAGTGCAATTCTCTTTCCAGATAGCACCTAGAAATCATCATTACCCTTAAGGGTTATTTGTTACATACTGGTGTTTTTTTCCTAGTTTTTATTGTAGTAGTACTTGGGGAAACTGGCACCTGCAAAAGCCAGATCTTCCCTGAGATGCTGAAAATTATTAGAAATGTCAGTGAACAGATCTGTGAGGGCAATCTTGAGGCTTGTCACACAGCAAAATGAACACCTTGATCATCCTCCAGGCAAGGATTTCTCTTTAACTCTTGCCCTGTCATTCAGAGTTAGCTCTGTGTGCTGTGTAGGTAAAGCAGAGTGACATCCGCGGGAGGCTGCTGAGTCGGGACCTTGCTTGGGGTCAGAGATGTGCAGTGACCCCCCACTCACCGCTGCCAGTGGTGGAGGGCTGGTATTTACCGTTCGGCGTGGCTCGCCTGCTTCAGTAATGGGGGCAGAGCATTGCCAGGGAGAAAGACCCAAAGCTGGAGAGTGAGGCAGTAAAAAGGCAAATGGCAAAGGGATGAGGAGAATCAGGGCAGAGGAGAATATGGAAGAGGTTGGGAGTATAAGTAAACTCTACAAAAGCAGATAAAATACCAGATAATTGTTTTTCCCTTTTCCCCATACAATTTTCCTGATGTTTCTTCTCTGTGTCAGCTCTCCCTAGGTGGACATTATGTTCTGTGCACCTCCATCTTCCAGGACACCCTGACTGTCTCCCATTTTGAACACCTAGTAACCCTGTATGCTTTGTATTTATTAAGAAAAACATGCTCTTGGGCTGTTTAAATGACAGGAAAGCACTTCCATATTTCATATTCCTCGAAGTTCAGAGGGATCTTTTTGATGTGTGTGCATTAGCTCATCTATCAGACTTTACACTTAGGGCTTTTTGAAAAGAGATATTCTAATAATCAGTCTTGAGAGCTTTTGACTCTGAAGACACGAAACTCTTCTCTGGTTTTCATCTTTCTTCTTTCCTACAGATGCCTCGGTAAATGGGCATGCTGAAAAAGCACGAGCTTAGTTCTGGGAGATGGGATCTCTCTCCTGATGCCACCTGCTCATGCTAATAACACTGTCAGGTGGCGGTGAAGCCACTTGTTTTACAGTTCCAGATTGTGCCCAACTGGAACTGATGGTCTTTAAAGTCCAATGCCTGATGCTGGTCAAGAAAGCAGCGGACCATCTTTTCCACACGGATGTGAGATAATTATTCCTTAAAGGCAGACCTCATTTTGGCTTCAGGAAAATGTTTAAATGGTTTCTGGATTTAAAACAAAATAGCTTCTCAAAAGTTCATGACAGTGAACAACATGGTAACGTTTCTGTTATCTGGTAAGCATGCCATCTTCTGTTGACTTTTGTTGGCTTCTTGGCCTGGTCATGTTTTTTGGTGGTGAACTCTACCAAAGAGTTATGTTGTGTGAAAAAGTATCTCCTTCAATCTGTGTTCAGTTGGCTAAATGGTAATATTGTCTCCTTGTTTTCTATGCTACAAAACCATGGGAATCAAAGTTCTTTTTTTTTTTTTGCTGTTCTGATCTGCTATTGCTAGACACTTTTAAACTCCCCATCTCTGTTTTCTCAGGTGAACGTGTTTTATTTCACTCTCTGCTCAGATGTGCACCCTTCCACAGTCCTAATCGTCCACCTGTCCTTCTAATTCTGCAACACCTTGCAGTGAGATAGCCTGCACCATACCTTTCTTCCACATGAATTCATGCCATCAAGCAGAAAAACCAACTCTGCAATTTGGGGATGGCTTAGCAGGTCAAAGCTTCACGTCTTCGTCACTTAGGTGCCCTTGTCCATCTTGGCCTTTCCAGGACATAGTGGGTGCCACAGTTAACTCTTTGATGGTTTATTCCACAATGCCTGTTCAGTGCAAAAAGATGACTTCAGCTCACTCATAACGGTGTTTTCTTTAAACCTCTCCTCCATGCACAGTACAGCTGTTACCTACATCAAATCTTCTGAGATGTTAGGGGCCGGAGTGCCAGCATTCAAAGCAAATAGACATTGTATTTTTCATTAGTTCTTATCTTTCACTAATTCCTTCTTTCTTCAGATTTTTTTTTTTTTTTTTTTTGCACAAAGTCAGGAAGTGTTTCTGTAACTGTTTCTCTGTGTGTTTCTTAAGTGTAGAGCCTGGCACAGACTGAGGGGAGGAGGAGGAGGGATTTACACGGTCAGTAGTCTAAAAGGCCTTAACTTCTGCTGTGGCCGCAAAGCTGGACTTGCTAGGATGAGCGGGTGGTGTAACACACTCGTGTAGCAGAAGCCGGGCTCCTAAGGGAGCCGTGACCGTGCCGTGCTCCAGCCTCAGCCACGCTTTCCCCAGGCGCTGCTGCCGTGCGGCCGCTCCAGCGCTAGCCGAGCTGGGCTGCAGCCGCCGCGTCCCAGCGGCTTCGCGTCACCGTGAGGCACCAAGTCTAGTGCTGGCAAACCGAAAACATGAATTTCCCCTTAAGGGCCGCGTTGAGCTTTTACTAATGGACCCCAGGCCATGGCTCCTCAGCCATTTTGGGTCCAAACGCTGAAATTTATAGATTTTGCCGGTAGGGCTGAACTGAGAAGCGCCTAAGCGCAGACGGAGCTCTCCTCGCACCTCCCTGCCGCCCCAGCCGGCTGCCACGACTGCTCCGCCGCTACCCGCCCCGGAGCGCAGCCCCGCCGGCCGCGGCGCCCCGCACATGCCCAGTGCCGGCGCGGCTGACGGGGCAGGGGCGGGCCCGGCGCGGAGGGCGGCTCGGCTCGGCCCGGCCCGCCTCGCCCGGGCGATGCCTCAGCGCGGCAGCGGCAGCGGGGGGGCGGACGGGTAGCGGCAGCGGGGACGCGGCGCTGCTGCCCTGCCTCTCCCTGCCCGCCGCTGGCCCTTCCTCCGCCCCCCTCCCGCAGCCCCCTCCCCCGCTCCGGTGCCCGACTCAGCCGCCGCTCCGGGCAGGGAGGAAGGGCAGGGAGCCGCCTCCCGCTGCGCCCGGCCGCCCCCCTCCCCATGCAGCCCGGCCCGCCGCTGGGAGCCCTCCCCGGGGGGATGTTTCTGCGGCCGTTGCCGGGATAACCGGCGCGCCGTCCGCCCCCGCCCCGGACGGAGGATGCTGCCCGCGCCGTGGCGGGTTCCGACTCCGGCAGCAGCGGCCGCGTTCCCCTCCTCGGCTCCGGGCAGCGTCGCCGGGGAGAGATGACTTCAAGGCACCAGGCGGACTGGATCCCCTACAGGTAGAGGGAAACCCCGCTGGCGGCAGCGGGCAAGCGGTGCGGGAGGCGGCCGGAGGGACCGGGGCTGTTTCTGGGCTGGAGCCGCTGCCCCTTGGCGGGGGGTCGCCGCCAGAACCGGTGCCGCGGCGGCGGAGTCGGGGCGGCTGGACCCTACCCGGGGCGCGGAGAGGAAGCGGCGGATTCCGTGCCTGCCGGCCGGAGGGCGCTCTCGAAGGGGTGCCCCGGTCCCGCCTCCCAACTTCGGTCCGGTCCCGCTCCGCGAAGTTCGGGGCTGGTCTCTGGGGGAGAGCTGTCAGGCCCGCGAGGAGCGGGAGCGCCGCTGGGAAGAGCCGCGCTCGCTCCGTAGCGGGAGCACTTCCCTCCGTGCCTCCGCCACCGGGCCCCCCGGCGGGCAGGGCGGCAGCGGGCGGAGCGCTGCGCCGTCGGTGGCGGCCGTCGCCCCTTGGCCGCGGGCACCCCGACCCCGCGGGGCGCTGGCGGGCGCTCGCCGCCCCTTCCGCCGGCGGCCAGCGAGAGCGGCCCGGAGGGGCGCCGAGCCGGGCGCGGCTGCCGAGTCCTGGCGGAGCGGCCACGGCAGGTGGTGCCGCCATGGCGAGGAGCGGGATCGCCATGGCAGCGCCGGGCTGCCGGCTGCCATTGGCTCCGCCGTTGCCATAAGCTACGGGAGCCGCCGCTGCTGCCCGCCAGCCCGTGCGTCAGCGGCGGCTCCGCGCTGCGGGCCCGGCCGGGCTGCGGGGCCCCGCTCGCCCTGCGGAGCTTCCGCGCTGCTGCCTCCGCCCTGCGGGGCTGGGGTCGGCTCGGCCGTGCCCTTCCCGAGCGCCCGCTGTCGGAGCGGCAGCGTTTGCTGCTGGAATATGAGAATAGTCCGTTTCTGACTTGCCGGACTGGGAGGGAGCGAGCCAAAGAGGTTTTGGCTCCCGGCGGGATGGGCCGTGCTGTGGAGCAATAATAAAGCCATTTCTAAATCGGCTGTTCCGAGTAATGTTAATTTTATGGGTTTTTTTTCGTTTTCAGTAAAGTATCTTTTTGAACTGAATTATTGCAGAAAGAAATCACGGGTGTTTTTAAAAGGTGTTCTGGAGAAGACAGACAAGCATGTTTGTTTCATTTGTTTGAATAAAACAAGGTAGATACAGTAAGGTAAACTTTTTCTCTAGAGAAACATGACATTAAAAATATTTACAGATTGTGTTTTAAAACAAAGACAGCTGTTTAAGCAGGTTGGTTGTAGTTTGCCCCATTCTAAATGGCAATTTTGCAGCAACCATATGCTGCAATGAGTGCAGCATAAGCACAAATAAAACACTTATTAATACAGAGAAAAAAGTAGAATTATAGATGCAGAAGTGGAAGTCTGCTGTTTTAACCCATGTGCGTGATAGTTCTAATCAATAGAAGAATGAGAAAGAAAGAAATCTGATTACAGTGAACCCGAGAATGCTGCCACTCTCTCTTCTGTAGCTCTTTCAGACCACGTGTTTTGGAAAGACGTAAGGAATTGGCAATAAGGCTTCAAAAATGACTAGTGGATACATTCTGATGCAATCTGAAGCCTTGTAATGAAGGCAAAAATACCAGCTGAACAGCTGTTCGTGGCTCTTCCCAGCAGCAGAGGAACTGTTTCTCCGTTCTCTCACTGTATGAAGGGCTCTGCAGAGGCCAGCGCCAAAAGTTTGCTCACGGCTTTTGTAGCAATGGCCTTCAAGAAGGAAATATTAATAAAACATCTCTTCTGTTTCTGCTCAGTGCCGTTCAGAGAAGCAAAAGGAGTCAAAGTATTAGATCTTCAGGGAAACACAGATCTGATGATACTCATGTCTGTTCTAATATAATATTATTCTGGCATGTGAACCATATATTTATGGCCAGAAACTGCTGAGGACTGCCCCAAACCAAAAGGCAAATAAACCATGCTTCTGCTCTGAAGTGCCTTTGTTTAGGCTTCTAACAGAGTTCTCTCAAGAAGTTCACTGACTTTGCAGTCTTCAGAGCAAATTCCTGAATTAGATGTATATCATTGCAAATCTGCTTGAACTTGTTCATTTAAAGCATCCTCCAGGATCCCTTAGACTGACCTACCCAGGAAACAATAGTTTCTGAATGCATACGTGACTGAGATTACACACGAAAACAGTGTATTAGCAAATTAGGTCAAAGTACCATTTGGTAGGAGTGGAATACACAAGGGGAGGGAGAGGCCTGACGTGCATCCCTTGGAATAGTTCATCTCTCAGAGCAAAATAAACCACGCTTATCTGCTCTGTTGCTTCAGATTGTTTACTGTCATGGGTTCAATGGTTGCTGATTCTGAAAGATCCTCACCTTCTTTATGGCCTGAGTGGTATGTGACAGCCAACAATGTCACCGCTGCTTGTGTGGGGGACAGAGTGCGGGCTGTTGGGCATGCCTGGGTATGTGAGGATGTGAGGTAGCCTGAGCCTCGCAGGTGCACAGTGTGCTAGAAAATGCTGTGAGCCCTACTCGGAGCTTGGCAAAGCTGTTTCAGCTTTGGCACAGACTTTAAAATGGTAGCATGACTCCTAAACCTATGTCGTTCCTCCTAGGAATCAAACGTGCGTGCAGCTATACGCTTGAATTAATTCAAGCAGAGAAGTGTTTTTTTCTTTGGTAAAATGTCATATTTTTCTTTACAAGTGAGATGAGCCAGAGGGAATCAGTTCCATGTCTATTGTGCACAACTCATTAAGCAATCCACCTGCATGTCCAAAACTCACAAGACAGATTATACTTCTACTTTTAAGATGCTGAGAACATTTTAGGTGAATTAACAAAAAATAGCAGGCAATTCTTTCAGTGCCAGTGCTCGCTTTTTCATGCTGAGATGGATAAAAGATTCATGTTATTTGTGAATCTGTGATTTTGTCATTTTTGCCTTTAATGTCTTTTCTTCTCTTACGTATTCTGCTTTTGAAACACTAATAGTCATAGGATGGTAGGATTTGAGTTGGCTAATGTTATGAAATACAATTGAGGAAATATTTTCTGAAAGTAAATATATTGCATTTATTTTCATGAAACCGTTTCATAGAAAGAAGTTCAAGCGTTTGATTAAGCACCTACATGAAGCTGCACACCAGGTACAACGAGTTAGGAATTCTTTAAATTGAGCCTGTTTTTAACAATTTTTATGTCCTTTATCATGAAGAATCAAAACAGTTTAGACTCCAGTAAAAAATCGGTTGCAGTTCATGCAGCTGCCCACAGCCCCAAAAGTGGTTCCTGATGGTGGTGAAGATGCAGCTTCTTGAGGAGTTATGTTCTCAAGCACAGTAGTGTTCTCCTTTGACATCCTTCAGGAGCTTCCAGTAGAAAATACAAAGCAGAAGTATCTGGGAGTCATTACAGATTCACAGGAGTTCAGCTTTTTTGTTCAAAAATATGTTTTGGTTTAATGTATTTTTCCTGAACTTATTTTTAATTTATAGAATTTCTGAACATATTCATTTTTATTTTATGCTGGCGTGTCTTGAATAAGCAAACACATTCTTTGTACTACGTAACTACAGTTAAATGAAACTGTTGCTAGCTAAGACAAAAGTATCAATACACTCAGTCACAGCAAGGGCCTGGATCTTTAACGAGAAATATAACAATATTATAACTTAAAAAGCAGCATTTACAAAACCACCTAGCCTGTTTGATGGGAAATATATAAATATTGTCAGCTGAAAAGCGCAGTCCACATAGGAATAAATTTGCTGCACGTCCCGAGTTGTGTGTGAAGCATCTGTGCAGTTCCCCTGAGCCGTGGTTTGTGTGATAAACCCGGCACAGCCCCAGGGGAGCCCGTGGACTCTGCCGCGGGGTCTGGCCCTTTGTGTGGAGGACACTGTCTAAAGCAGAATACACAGCGGGCATCTGCAGGGGCATAACACATCCTGATATGTACATGATGATGGTAATAATACGCCTTTATTTGTGACAGTTTTTATTATACTCAAATTTTGTAGCTTTTACGAATTTGTTCTGAAGTTTTAAGGCTGTGCTTGGATATTGCAGCTATAAGCAGTCACTGTTTATCAATTTGCAAAGTGAAGGATTACAGTTGGATGAAAATTGTGGAGCACAGCTGTGTTGTAAATTCATGAATCGTGGCAATTAGAGCAGATGAGATGATTTCAGAAAGTGTGATGGGTAAACAATTCCTGGAAGAGGAACAGGCTTGAAGACCGAGGTTGTCCCACTCCTTTGTCTATGCATTGATTTGAGGTATTTGGATGTTATCTACCGCTGAGCCCGGACGTTCTAAAGGCAGCAGTGCAGGTCGAGCGCTCGCCCCGCTGCGAGGTGCAGCCTGCGGCCGAGTGCATCACAGTGCGGCGAGCACGCAGCTGCCGCTGTGGGGACCGGCATCGATAATTTATGAGAGTGCTGCTTTTTCTAAAGAAAAGGATACAAAGAGCGTGTGTCTCCTAAATTAGGCTGTCTTGTCTCAGGTTATTGTGATGCACAAAATTAGCCTAGTCGTGTGCTTTTAAAGTGTTTAAGTTAGAGGTCTCCCTTAATGGGGGTCTGTGCTTTAATGTAGGTGTTACTGATGTAGTGCATGGAGACTCCAGCTGAGATCAAAGCCCCACTCGGCCCAACATCAGTGTTAGGGAACCGTACAAGCGCATTGGCAGAGGCAATTGCTACCCTCAAGTTGATAGCCTAAATCAACCAGACAGAAAAGAGAGGGAGGAAAATAAACTCACCACTTCAGTTTTACCAGTGAGGGAAATAGAGACCTGTGGAAGTTGTGGGGAATTGGCTTACATGGAAATGGGACAAGGCTCAAGGGAGATCAGCAGCAGAGCTGGGGATGAAACCTGGTCGTCCTGTGCTTTGCAGTGTGCCCAAGGTGGATTTAAGTACAGGGTCGAAGGGGCTTTGCCACCTCTTTGCAGGGTGCACTTGGGGCCACATGACAGGTCAGCGGCTGCACCGTCTGATAGTATCGTGACCCCCAAACACCTTCGCAGTGTCAACATCCAGACTGAGACTAAAACTCATTTCATAATAGGCCAGTGGGTTTCTGGTAGCGACAATCATTTGCAGGTTTCTGGCAGTGACAATCATTTACAAGCCATCTGTGCCAGATTTGGGTCACAGCCAGCAAGGGGATATGGACAGTTTTGACTCTTATGCCTGAGGGTTTTTGGACTTTCCTCAAAGCGGCATCCATTTAGACATACAGCAGCTTTTCTGGAAGGTGGTACTTTCTATTAATAACTAAAAACTGCCATTCCAAAGAGCTGGATTCTTTTCACACTTCCTCTTCGTTCCTCTTCCACTCATACTAATGACTTATTTTCTAATTCACGCCTTTCTGTTCTTTCTCTTTATGAACAGATTTCTTTTTGCCATTTGTCCCTACATCTTCCTCTCCTTGCCTCTTTTTTGCTTTCTTCTCTCTTTCCCACTTTGAGATTATTCATGAAAATAATATTCTGTCTTGCCAGCTGTATGGTACCCTTCCTTGTAAATGTTTGCTCTTTAATTTGTACTTTATTGTAACTTGAGTAAATCCATTCCAATTTCTCATTGTATTACTTAAGAATTAGTACTCTTTGCAATTTTTTAAGCTGATTTTTTTTTCAGATTATTGAGAATTAATTTCAGTATTTGCAGCAGATTATTCAAAGCTTTAGGCATGGTTGTTAAAATCAGTGTTTAATTTATATCTTACTTCTTGCTGGAGCTTTTGTTACTGCAGTGTATGAAGGCCAGTAACTGGGATTAGGAGCTGCCCTTCTCGGTCCTGGTGGGGAACTGAAGAACTGTTCTCTTGCAGTTTTGCGACCTCTTTTATCATGACATAGTGGCAGAATGATAGAAGCAAGTTCTGAGGACTCTCAGCTAAGAATATAACACCTCTCTGGGCTCTGTTATTGATTGTATAACGCTAATACTATGCAGGTATACAGCAAGACAGTCTTCAGTCTGAGGAATTTTTGGTTGTGAAGATAGGTACAAAAGGGCACAAAATAAAAGCGAAGAGATCAGGGTGATTGCTGGTGTAGTTTCACTTTTGTTACACACATATGATCATTAGCTTCTTTTAAGTATCCTGTTCTTAAGAAAACAGGAATGGGTTAGTGACTTAACTAGAGACAGCGATGTGCTCACAGAGCAGAGCATCTAGAATGTGCGAAGGTAACTATGGGAGAAGGTGGAAAGACTGGAGTAATTATTTTGGAACAGGATGAGTGGATGAGTATACACGATAAAAAAATAAACATTTCCCCCCCCCCCGCCCCAACCATAGCTGTTTTATACTAGCTTGTTTTATCTAATACTTAGTAGTAACATAGCTTTTTTTGCTTTTTATATGTTCAGTAACACGTGTAACAGTGGGTGTATTGTGGATCATTTACTAAATAATTTTGGTTTCTCTCTGTGTTGTGTAGCTTTGTGATATTTAGGAAGGTCTTTAAATGCTTAGTTTGCCTTGTAACTAAATTATTTACTAAATGTATTTGTATTTTCTTATTTTACCTTAATAAGAAGCTAAAATATACCTTTCCTTTTCAGTGATTACAGCAGAGGTAGTTTTCATACTTTTGGATTGCTAATAAATTGGGAGATTACAGATTTATCTATCATTTATTCATAAAGGGAAGAGTGACCTAGTTTAAAACACTTCCTCTGGGGAAATGCGGTAGGGCCTTATGCAGCAGAGGCCAGTAACTGCTTCTGCCAGGACAAGAACGTTGCGGGTCTCGGATGCTGCTGCTGTACCTGGCACCTGGAGGCAGGGACACTGTCAGGTCCAACACCACCCTCTGCTGTACATGCAGCTGTGTGGTTGCTCGTGGGCATGAGTCACAATGAGGTGCCACAAGAGCCTTTCTATTGTCCTGAAAGGGAATCAGGGTGGTTCCGTGACCCTCTCTGAGCCCACGTTTTAGCTGAGCAAATAGTGGCAAGAGGTCTGTATACATGAAAGGCTGAGGGAGCTGGGTCTCTTTAGGATGGAGAAGAGGAGGCTGAGGGGTGACCTTATTAATGTTTACAAATATATAAAGGGTGAATGTCACGAGGATGGAGCCAGGCTCTTCTTGGTGACAACCAATGGTAGGACAAGGGGCAATGGGTTCAAACTGGAACATAAGAGGTTCCACTTAAATTTGAGAAGAAACTTCTTCTAAGTAAGGGTGACAGACACTGGAACAGGCTGCCCAGGGGGGTTGTGGAGTCTCCTGCTCTGGAGACATTCAAAACCCACCTGGACACCTTCCTGTGTAACCTCATCTGGGTGTTCCTGCTCCAGCAGGGGGATTGGACTGGATGATCTTTTGAGGCCACTTCCAATCCCTAACACTCAGTGATTCGGTGATTAATGGTCATACTTACCTCACTCTCTGACAACAGAAGTGCCCGAGCCATTCTTTCATGAAGTTGAGTTTTAGCTTGAATTGTAGATGTTTACCGCAATTAAGTCTTGAATTGCAGATTTCAGTGGAAAGCTCATGGTTTCTGTTGAGATGCATGTTAACACAAGTGTGTGAATATCATAATTTGTAATTAATATAACTCATTTGACACAGGTAATGAAACCACAGGATGAAGTTTTTAATGGTAATTGTAATTGTAATCACAGTTCTAACTACCTGCAGGTGAGAAATTACAAGATGAAGAAATTCCTTGATTAGCTTCAAATTATGACTAAGCTGAAAGTTGTATCTGCAAGTGAAATACAGATACGTCTGTATTTCATCCATGTTTAGGAAAGGGATCAAAAGAGGTCTGTCTTTTGAATTTGGTATCCGTTTGAAAGCAAAATGAGTAAAGATAAAGGCTAGGTATTTCTGTTAATGGTACCTGTGCCACAGCCAGAAGCGTAAGGAAAAGCGGTCTCTCTTTTTTTCCGGAGCGGGTTGCTCCGAACCAATACTACAGCAACATTTTCACTTGTCTGCAGTAACAAAAAACAAAACAACTACATTGCATCGTGTTGCATTTCTCCCTTCTGGAAAACTGAGGAAGATATTGGATGTTTTGTAGAAATTAAAGAATAGATAACTGGTGTGGACAATGCCTTAGACTAACTGCTCATGTCAGGCTGAGTGACAACTGAAAGACTAAGACACTTTCTGTACCTTGGAATGCATCCCACTATTTTTGGCAGATATAAATCTCAAGGCTCAAGCCAGAAGCGTGAATTTCCATTAAACAATCTTTTGCAGACCTATTTGTCTGAACTCTTATATGCCTACCTAAAGGTTCAGGTTAGTTATAAGGGTAAATAATGCATCTTTTGGGACACTGCACCTGTACTGCTGCATTAAATAACATTAAAGATGTCTCTACACACGAGTGACTCAGACCTTGATAATTGATTCTTCCAGGCAACTGGATTTTAAATCACTTCACTGGATGTTGCTGCAGATTTAAAAAGTGAGGTCCGAGGTTTTAGAGGAAGTTTTTGTACTTGCCCTAGAGTAAGACTAGCTTTGTTTTATTGCCTGTCCTTAAGGCAGAGCTCAGGTGCCTTTGTGCATTGTGTATCATTAGATCTGTGCAATGGTGGAGACACGGAGAACCCTGTAGTTTGGCTTGCTGCTGAGTTGGTTAAATTCTTTTCTTCTGTATTTGATATCTGTGGTATGTCCAAGCTGCATACTGCACTGCAGTAGAGGGACACTTGGCTGAGGTGCACATGAGCCGACACAGACCCGGAAAGCTGTACAACATCGTCAGAAATGCAGAAGTGATTTACTCCTCTGAGGAGCGATGCAGTTCAGTCTCTGAGGAGCCAGGGACTACCATAGATAAATCATTTCCAGTATATGTGTTAGCTTGTTTACAGCTAGCTGGGTATCTGTCATAGCACAGTTCACGATATGAATGTAACTTTTAATTTAAAATTAATTATTTGGTCTAAACTAAGATTGTTAATTTTTAGCTCTTAAAAGCACTAGCCACCTATGAGTGACCTAACCTAGACTCTTGCTTTTCAGAATACTAGGATAATTCTTCTTAGATATGCCAGATAAATTAATTATGGAACACTGAATTAATACCTAGAGAAACTGGGCCATCATACCCGTGCAAAAAGATCATGACATTGCTAGAAGTTTGAGGCATCCTGGAAGTTGCCTTTTAAATGTTATCTACTTCAAATAATTATATAGTGTAGCTTTCTGGCCCTGTTGATGCAGCTTGAAAAATTGTTAATGATTTCCTTGGGGCTTGAAGATCACTCATAGTTTTTAAAGATCAAGGAAAAGCAGCACAGGAGAAATTTAAATGAAATGAAAGGTTCTCCCTTTCTCCTTTCCTTCCTTCTCTCCCTTCTTCCTTCCTGTTTTGATTCTCAGGCACCTTCTGTTATTTATTCATTTAATGCTATATGCTTGAGGCTTTGCAAGATAGAGGTTGTTCTGAGTAGTATTGGAAAGAAAAACGTTTTTCAGTCCTTTGCACTCTGTGTTAGAATGATTTCCAGTTTATTCTATTGGAAAAAAGGTGAAATTACATTTCCATAGCCTGCAAAGTGGGATATGCAAGTTCAAATGTTCAAGTCTTTGCCCTGTGTGTGTTGTATTCCTTAGAAAGGTATTTCTAATACTTCAGATGAGTGCCTGGCCTCTCAGGTTATTTGTTGGTGCGGGCTGGGCTTGTCCCCCCCATCCTCCTGAAATTTTACCCTGGAAGTCAGGAGGTCACTGAGTTTACAAAGTTTAGATTTGATAAATTGGTATACTTTTACAAAGATTTCTGGCAAAAGAATCCAGTGAACTCTAGACTTGGTATGGAAGATTTTAGGTCTTAGAAAATTAATTTTACTTAAATAAAATACAATTTCTGAGAGCCATCACTTCATGGAAGTGGTACCAAATAACGTAAGCCATAACAAAACTGAAGGAGATAGTAAAAGCAACTAGGAGCTCATTGGAAATGACTATCCAGTTGCTGGACTTTCAGTTTATTGATTGTTGCATTCCATTAAAATATAAAGATTTTGTAATGCAAGATTTAGGAACGCATGCTGAAGAGCTGTATCGTAGCATTACGCTGGTATCGTAGCTGTATCGTAGCATTCCGCCTTTCAAAGGAGGGAATGTAATGCTACGTAGGGAACCTTGAAGAGCCTATGGCTGGATTTTCAAGAGTGCTCATGGTCACTCTGATTCTTTGCTCACGTTATTTCCTAATCATGAGCCTATTTGAAAATGTGAAGCTTCTGTTGAAAATAACGTGGTGGGGAGAGAAGGAGTGACTATTGTGCCGCCCAGTCAAAATGACAAACAGCATATAACACGTTGCAGTTTTTATGTGTTCATTGGCAAGAACAACTCATTCTCCTCTGAAAAAAGCTTATTCTGAAGAAAAATGTAAGATACATTAGAGGCATAGAAGTTTTCACTGCATTGCATGATTAATTGTAAATGTGCCCAATTGACAGTGCAAGGAGTTCTCAAAGCAATTCTCTGGGCGCTGGGATGAAAATTCAGCCCAAAAGGTTTCAGTTTACAGCTGGCTCTGCAATTGCATTTACTGTGGGCTTGGATTAACAATGCCAAACATGACTGGCTATTGCAATAAATAGTAAATAGAAAGGTGGTGTTCTGTATGATTTTTATTTTCACTGTGCACGTGATGGCTTCACTCTTGTTGCTAATTTTTTGTTAAAATGGCTATGATATTGTTCTGTATTTTTTATTTTCACTTCATTAGAATAGGTCTATAACTAACAATGATTGATTCACTATTAATAATTCCCTAAGTTATTTACTTTGTAAAATGAAAGACATTTGTTTTCTTTTTACATCACAAAATGCCTACCTCTGTATTCTCATGATACCGAATACTTCAGGAAACTTATTCAGATTGTTTCTGACATTCTTTCCCTTTTTTTGTGAGTCCTCTGTATCTGGAAATTTGATCTGTCCAGTGAGCTATCAAATGGCTAATGTTGGTTTTGGGGAGAATAGCGTGTGCTGCTGGGCAGGTGCCTGGACATAATATTGGTTGGGTTGAATTTGTCAGTAAGTCAATGGCAATATTTCCTTATTTTCCAGCTCTTCTTAAATTAAATCTTTTCATAATCATAAAGCAGATAAATATTTGATCAGGATTTCAGGTCTGTGCTTCCACCCAGGAACTGTCATCAAGTCTTTCTAAAGCAGATTTGCAGATTCAAGCAAAGGTCCTTCTGTCAGCACATGGGAGCAGGGCAAAGCAGATGTGGCTCACCAAGCCACATTCCATCATTTATCAGCAGTCCTGGCTAACCAGGGATGTCCCAGTTGACTGGAGGTTGGGAAGTGTGATGCCCATCTACAAGAAGGGCTGGAAGGAGGATCTGAGGAACTACAGACTGTCAGTCTGACCTCGGTGCCAGGGAATGTCATGGAAAAGATCATCCTGAATGCCATAATACAACACCTATGGGACAACCAGGTGATCAAGTCCAGTCAGCATGGGTTTATGAAAGACAGGTCCTGCTTGATTAGCTTGATCTGCCCCTGTGATAAGGTGACCTGCTTAGTGTTTGAGGGAGAGGCTGATGGTGTTTACCTAGACTTTGGTAAAGCCTTTCACACCATTTCCCACAGCATTCTGCTGGAAAAACTGGCAGCTCGTGGCTTAGATGAGTGTGCTCTTTGATGGGTGAAGAACTGGCTGGATGGCTGGGCCCAAAGAGTTGTGGTGAATGGAGTCAAATCCAGTTGGTGGCTGGTCACGAGTGGTGTTCCCCACTGCTCAGCACTGGGGCCAGTTCTGTTTAATCTCTTTATCAGTTATCTGGATGAGAGGATTGAGTGCACCATTACTAAGTTTGTAGGCAACACCAAGTTGGGTGGGAGTTCTGTTCTGGTGGAGGGTAGGAAGACTCTACAGAGGGATCTCGTCAGGATGGGTCGATGGGCTGAGGCCAACTGTAAGAGTGACTGGAAAGCTGCCTGGCAGAAAAGGACCTGGTGGTGTTGGTTGCCAGTGGCTGAACATGAGCCAGCCATGTGCCCAGGTGGCCAAAAAGGCCAACAGTATCCTGGCTTGTATCAGGAATAGTGTGGCCAGCAGGACCAGGGCAGTGATTGTCCCTCTGTACTCAGCACAGCTGACGCTGCACTTTGAATCCTGTGTTCAATTTTGTGCCCATCACTACAAGAAAGACATTGAGGTGCGGGAGAGAGTTCAGAGAAGGGAACAAAGCTGGTGAGGGGTCTGGAGCACAAATCTGATGAGGAGCAGCTGAGGGAACTAGGGCTGTTCAGCCAGAAGAAAAGGAGGCTGAGGGGAGACCTTATCGCTGCCTACGATTACCTGAAAGGAGGTTGTAGTATGGAGGGTGTTGGTCCCTTTTTCCAAGTAATGAGTGATAGGATGAGAGGAAATGGCTGTAGGTTTCACCAGGAGAGGTTCAGATTGGATGTTAGGAAAAACTTCACGGAAAGGGTTATCAGGCATTAGAACAGGCTGTCCAGGGAAGTGGTTGAGTCACTATCCCTGGAAGTGTTTAAAAGACACATAGATGAGGTTCTTAAGGACATGATTTAGCAGTGGACTTGGCAGTGTCAGCAGTTCAACTCGATGATCTTAAAGATCCCTTCCAACCTAAATTAAAAAAAAAAAAAAAAAAAATAGTGTTGCCTGGGGAGCTGCATGGTTTGCAAGGCCACATATCTTCAGCCCTGCGGGCCAGCAGACTCTGGTCGCTGCTGTGGTCACCATCGTGGGGCTGGCAGTCCAGAGCAGCAGGTTGCATGCTCCCAGCTTTCCATGGATAAAGAGCATGTGCACTGGAGTACAATGCTATCCCGGAATGGTAAACACTTCAGAAGGGTCATGTAGACGAAGCTGTTGTTGTCTTACGTGTTTCTGGCTTACTCATGCCAGCAGCTTTCTTTCCATAATTCCTCGACTGAAGTCCCCCTCATGCTGTTCCAGTTTTGGCTGGGTCCTGACAGAGCAAGGAAACAGAGCCCTTCGAACCTGACAGAATGAAGCTGATGGACGCTCAGTGGATGATCCTGCAGGCTGAAATGGCTCACCTTGTAACCTCGTGTCCTACAACAAACACAAACTCATGGCTTGTGCGTTGAAATATTAGAGCTATGACAAATGTGCAAATAACAGTGATCACATGCTGCAGCAATTAGACATTTTGTGCAGTAGGCAATTAGTGTTCAGTAAAGAAACGAGAAGATACACAGTCATACATATTCATCTGAGAGGAGTAGAAAAACATCTGCTGGTATGTGTGTGTTGATTAGACCCAAAGGGGGATCTTATTTTCACTCTTTTTTTTTTTTTAATGGTCCAACAGCTAAAATGATACTTTCTGCTTTACTCAAATGCATTTGGAAATATGTTCCCACAGTGCCAGAAGTGGTTTAATTATATCTGATATGGTTAAAAGACATCTCCAGCTTTGCCTGATACAGCTTCCTCTCTTGGAGAGTACGTGTGCTCGCTTCTCATTCCAACTGTTGTCTCCTTTTCCTGGCACACACCTGGTGGGTTACGGGGTGGCTGTGGTTTGAGAGCTGAGTGCTACGAGTCCCTCGGTGCTCTGGATGCACCTTGATGTGGAGCTGTGGTGCAGCACCTGGCCGTGCAGAGACCTGTGTGTTACCCTGGTGTCACCGATGGGGACACTGCACATGCAGCAGAAGGATAAAAACTCAGTAGTGAGATCAGGGAAGGAATTACATTTGCTTTGTCTTCCACTTCCATCCTTATTTCCTCTAAAACAGATTATCTTTTTTATTTCTTTTGTATTTCTGTTTATAAGGAATCTAATTAAGATAATAAGAACTATACACGTGTAGACAAGAAAAAAATTAACACAGTAAACTTTCTTCATAATGTGTTGAGGTTGGCACAGACGTTCTGCACATACCCATAAGAAATGATCCTAGGCTCAGTACAACTTTTGAAGTCAGAATTCCTATAGCTGTCATTCATAATGTTTTCTTGTGTGGATTCTCATTAATAATATTATTGATCTGAGCCCAAAACCTTCCTTTCCACAGAGAGGCCATTTAAGGTCTTTGCTTCTACCCAGCTACCACCTTCATCACAAAATCTGTCGGACTTAGAAAGATGTACCGCTCTTTAATTTTGGTTGAAATTAATCAACTGAAGAAAAAAAATAATAGACATTATGAACATGTAAGTCTTTCTTTCTTAAGCAACCAGAAAAAAACCCTCATTATACAGATGCTGAATTGTCAGTAAATGAATTTGAAGTCTGGGTGCTCTGGTCAGTTTTTATTACAGAATCCCTGTGAATGAGAATTCTTGAAACTTCCAGAGATACACTTTTTTACTGCTTTCTGTTTTCTACTGTTATGCAAAATATAGCATTAATACACGTTTTATGTGAGATAGAGAAGAAAACTTAAATACTTACAAAGACCTAGATGTATTAAATTAAATTCTACTTGCATGGTATGATTTGCTTCCTCCTCTAGAAAATCAACAACTAGTCTGATAATCACACATTTCTGTTCACATTTTACTCACATTTTAATTGAAGATGTTTCATTGGAGGGAACTAGCAGGCTCAGGAGTGTGTCTACCGACAAGGCTGGATGTGTCCCTTTTGTCCCTGGTGGGGATCGCTTTTGCTGCAATTGTTGCTAACAGGCATCTGAGCAGGTGAAGTGGAATAATTAAAATGGCAACTTCAGCCACGTATCAAAAAAAAATATAAAAAGGACGGTGAAAAGCCCTTGCCTGTAATGGTTCACTACTGGTGTCACAGCACCTGAACAGCTCTTTGTTCAATAAAAACCCTTTATGTCTTAATCCTCCAGCCTTCACAAGTAAACACAAGCTTGTCAGTCTCCTAGCTTTGTATGTTTTACTGTGCTTTTGTATCCACAAAAACGTGCTGATAAACTTCCGTACTGTTTGTCAACACAACCTTTCTTTAAAAGTTAGCCTGATCTACTTCAGCTGTGATCTGTTTAGTTGCACAAACCCAAAGATGGTTTATCTCTAGGCTTTTTAAAAGACACACTGAAGCAAATTACATTATGCTTGTTTTCTTTGTTAAAAAATTGAAGGCACAAAATCCAAGACCTGTAGTATCTTGAATTACCTCAGGACCTGTTTCTGTCATGCTTAAACAAATCTGCTACCAAGAGCCTGGCTCTCATCAGTGACACCTCTCTAAAGCTGTACAGGTTTTGAAATTAAAAATAGAGGAGGTTTTATACAGACTTAAAAAAATATATTATTAAAACATTCGGGATGGGAAACAATTTGCACTTTTTTTCTGAATACATGGAAAGTGACATTTACACAAATCTAGATTCTGGTTATTCTTTCTTTCTTGAAGCTATTTTTGGCAAGTTGTAAACATGCAGAATACGGTACTTCTCACAATATGAGTATTGAAGATTGGTTTAAGCTCCACAGGTTGAATTCCCAGGTTGAAATTCAGTGTAGAACTATCATTCATCTTTCCTTTAAAAAACAAAGGAAGTAATAAGAAACAAAAAATCCAAACACACTGATACTAAATCTTCTGTACATCTGAATTATGTTTTAAAAAGGAGAGTTTATCTATTCTATGCAGTAAGTAAAGAGTCAATAGATTTTTTTCCAACTTTATTTCTGGCCAGTGAACGTATCTTTGTCTTTCTGTGGTTTCATAATATGCCTGAATCTTAGAGAAAAGAGAAGAAAAGGACAAGAGAAACAATTTTTGTCTTAATTGGTAAATGAACTGCAGTGTTCTCAGTATCTGTATTTAGCGTGAAAACAGCCATTAGAATTGCAGATTTTGATAGCCATTTTGTTTTGAGGAACTGACAAACGTACAATTTGCAATCCTATGTAATTATAATGTGATTCTAGAGAACTGTAATTTCTAACAATATCTAGAAATACGTCATTTGAGCCTAAATTTTCTGTACACTCTGTGCAGGGATTAATGGCACAACCTTAATGAGAATGATGCTGCTTAATTCCTTGGATATCATGCTGGTATTGTATCATTTATCCATTTTGAGAGGTCAAATTCTACTGAAAATCTGTAGAAGCATATGACTGGCAAAGAATGCTTGTTGTTTTGTACGATACCTCTTCATTGGTTTATAAAACACGCTACCCTATTTGCTTGGCAATTTCTACATGGTGAAAGAGAAAAATAATGCTGAAGTCAGGTAAGAGCAGTTTAAAAATAGTAGATTGGATAAATGCTGAAATATTTTTTTGATCTAATGCCTTTGGATAATTTGTCATAGATAACAGCAGCTTGCCATTTCAAGAAAAAATATACCTGAAGTTGACACACCTTTTTAAAACTAATTATCTTATGGATGCTTCATTTTAAACAAAAGCTCACTCATGCGTGTAAAATGTTTGTGCGAGTCCTGGGAGTTTCCAAAACAATCAGAAAAAGCATCTTATTCTTTTTGTCATTTCTTTTTTTTCTCTCTTCTTTTTGGTTACTGTTTGATGGAACTGGTGAATATTTGATAAGCAGTTTAAAAAACAAAGGTAAAAATTAATGATTTGCTATCAGCCTTTTCTTTTGGTGTTCACCACTTCACATGCTAAAAGCTTTTATTTTGTTAATACTTAGCCACTTGAGTGATCTGTTGACTCAAATGGCAAAATAACGAGTTTAATTAATCTGTTCAGGATCGGAGCCCTAAAAATTAGGTGGTATGTGTGTATCAGACCCCATTTTCAGTTTACTTCACATATTCTTCAAATATTTCAAGTTTTCTTCAAATGGTGATCTAGAGTCTACGAGGTCTTGTGTGGGGGACCAATGGAGTTTCTTGTACAGCAACACATGGGCTGTTCATGCAAAGATGTTTTCAAACCTGGAACAGTAATCTGGAAAAGTTAGAAATAGTTACAAATATGAATTAGTTGAGTCATGATAATTAGCTCTTAAATTTCCAGTAATTTGATAGCTGTGTCTACTCTAAGCTGTATACTGCAGGGGGGATTTTCAGCTGGAAATCCAAAGCTTTTTAGGGACACCAATTCCCAGTTTTCTGAAGCTGAGAGTCTGCATGGTGTCTGACTCCTTTCCCACAATCCTCATTTCTTGTGAGCAGCACACGTTCTTGACCCTTCCGACTCAGGACATTCTATGATTCATCTTGAAATGAAGGATTGTTATATCAATGCACTGCGCAATGCTGAAAGTATCCAACAGTTGAGTCATACTAGTTAATAAGGATAGTTTTCCAAACTGTTTAAAAAAATTAGTAGGTTAATAGTAATAGTAGGTTTCCAGACTTTCTCTCCCAGTTGTGTTTTGTTTTGGTTTTTTATCTATACATATATCTGTGTATACATAGTAAAATATAAGAGAGTAACATCTTGTCTTATTTTTTTGTTGTTGTTGAGAGGTCAAGCTGGGCAGAGCAGATAATGTATTACTTTTATCAAGTCATCACACTTCTTAGTAATTAGATGGGGTTTTTTTGTATTTTTCCATTTATATATGTCTACAGCAAGACATTTCACATAGCTCTTCATACCTCCACACAAGTGCTGAGAGAACAATCCAGAGTAATTATCAGACTAAGTGATACCTTCACTGGAGGCAGTTTAGGAGAACCAGACAAAGACAACTTGATAATCAGTTAGAGATCACCTTGCCAGGGTATTCTGGGTTTCTTATTTGCTGAAATATTAATGCCATATACTATTAATATATCTAGAACAACACGGGGGAAAATCTCAGGGTGTAACCCCCTTGCTGTATTGTATATTATTTTATATATATATATTGCTCTACCTTCTGTAGTTTCCCATAATTTTCAATTTGTGATGCACAGGTGCTTCCTGGTACTGTCCTTGGGAATGAAGTGTCTTTCAAGTGTACTGCATTGCCATGAGATTCTGATTCAAGATGTGATTAAAGGCTTCCTGGCTTAACACATTAGCTTGATAGTAGAACTTAAAACTTGATAGTAGAACTTAAAACTTCGCACATCGGCTGGATTTGTGTGTTTTCACATTTAGTATCAGGACAGCTCATTCTAGTTGTGGGAATCTTACAGCAGGAAAGACTGCCCCAACTCTGGAAACAAATGCCTTGTGTGAGAAAGTATGAGAAATGGAGCCATAAGATTGCAGGGTAGATTTCTGTAAACTGCTTGAGATTTCTGAGTTGACACATATTGTTTTAGATTGTATTTTTGTGCCAAAATTTTGATGACAGAAGTGGGCGACTTTAAGATCTGAAATTGTCCTGTTGTGTGGCACAGGAAGAGCCCAAGCTTGTTTTCACTTCCTAATATCATTTCCCCCAGTACACTTACGTAGGTAAAAGGTGCCTCATGATTGTCAGACATAAAAGAAATAGTCACAGAGTAGTCAAGAAGTATAGTTGGGACTCTGATGATTCATAATAGAGATAGAAATAAAAATATTCTGATAACAAATATTTGATCTGTTTTAAATTTGACTAATTTAGTTGAAATACTTAAAGCTAATATGCTAAACTAGGTATATACATTCAAATTGGTGAGCACAGTTAATATTTATGAAAATCACGGATAATTAAAATTTACACAATGTAAATATCTTAGCGTGCCACAAAAAGAGTTATGTTGCATGGCTATGTTGCGACTGTTACTTGATGTGACACTTCCAAGTACTTATAAATGTAGTGAATGCATTTTAGTGTTAAAAGGACTATCATTTTGCCAATTTGAAACACAATAAAGCCTGATAGCATATTTGGGACTAAATAAAGTATGGTCAGTATACTGTATGGTACTATTCCTTTTTATGCTTTTCGTTCCTGTTTTTTTTTTTTTTTTTTTAATTTCTACTATTATTTTTACTAGAGAAAGCTGGAAACTGACACAGGCAGAAATTTGAGTGTAGTAGTTCAGCCTCCTTGGCTGGTAAATACACACAGATGTGGAGAAAATCACTTAAGATAGCAAAAAGGAAAAAAAAAGAAAGCTGATAAGAGAGATATGGATTTGATAGGTGGACTGTTTTGTGGATGAGGAACTGGCTGGATGGTCACATCCAGAGGGTAGTGGTCAGTGGCTCAGTGTCCAGATGGAGATCAGTGACGAGTAGTGTCCCTCAGGAGTCCATACTGTGAGCAGGGCTGTTTAGTATCTTCATCAACAACATAGACAGGGGAATCAAGTGACCTTCAGCAAGTTTGTGGATGACACCAAGCTGAGTGGTGTAGTTGACATGCCTGAGGGACAGGATGCCATTCGGAGGGACCTGGACATACTTGAGAAGTGGGCCCACGTGAACCTTGTGAGGTTCAAAAAGGCCAAGTTCAAGGTCCTGCACCTGGGCCAGGGCATCCCCCAGTATCAATACAGGCTGGGGCATGAAGTGATTGAGAGCAGCCCTGCAGAGAAGAACTTGGGGGTACTGGTGGATGAAAAACTGGACATGAGCCAGGAATGGGTGTTCACAGCCCAGAAAACCAACGCCACCCTGGGCTGCACAACAAGAAGAAGCGTGACCAGCAGGTCCAGGGAGAACTATTCTCTTCAGGTTGCTTATTCACAAGATCATCTTTTCAGAGGGATCTGATAAATTAGAAAAGATTAAATGTGTAGGTTCTTTTAAAATTATCTTTGAGTGCTCTAGACATTACTATGTTTTAGAAAGGAGTGAACATCTCTGTCTCTTAAAAAAGGAAAAAAGTCCTCATCCCAACTTTGTTGTTGCTGTGCTTTTCTAAGATTGTATTAGTACTTGGAAGACTTCCTCAGAAAAAGAGTCTCTTTTGTGCGGGCACTGTATATGCATATTGTGAAAACAATTCTCTGTCTCCAGGAGTTTATTGTTAAAAGTCCTGACCTGAAAGGGTTCATACATATGTCTATTTTTATGCCATGTGAAATGAGTGGGAACACTTTCCTTAGACTCAATTAGCGTTGTTCAGGGCCCAAGTATGTGGGTCAGACCGTATGGACTAAATGCCTCATCTGAATAGAGTTCTGTTAGGAGTAATGACTTAGTTTTCATTATTGTGTACCAATCTAGGCCAAATGATGTTTGTTACTTTTTCCAGCCATCAACATCTTACCGGTCATGAAATCTCTATCATATACTCAGGCCTCAGGATCTCACAAACTCATTTTTCCACTGAAAAGGTTGTCCAGGGTTGTCAGAATTTGCTACTTATATAGAAGGTAATTCCAGAGAATGAACTCAAACCAAAATGAAAAATCCACTTTCTTCAGTTCCAGCAAATGAATACTAGATTGGATTATAAAGATAGTATGTGTGTGGGGGAAAGTGACAAAATATTTTGTTTCAAGGTTAGTATTTATCACAAAGTGACATGTCTTCCCTTAGAAACTGTATTCTATAGAAACCATAAAACCGCCTGTAAAATGGAAAAAGGAGCTTGGCTGTTCACTCACGTTTCCTATCAGAGTTGTAAATCTTACTGTATTTCTCTTCAGTTTTGATGGTTAAAGCAGCTTTGACCTTCACATTTTCTATAAATCGATAGCTTAAATTTACTGTTCCTTTAAAAATCTAATAAATACAACTGTATCTTTTTCCTATCCCGTCCGAAACACATTGGTAGGCCGTCGGATCTTTTGATAAGTTGCTGCACTAGTGTATGACCTCAGGTACCTCTTTGAGCCGCAGTGTATTTGATGTACATATGTGTGCTGTGTTCACACACCTACTGCAGGAGAAGCCCCTCTGAACACCTGCAACATTGACCCTCTCCTTGGGATCAGTCTTTTGTTTGCTAAACACTTCACGATAATACTAGTATTTTAAAGGCCAGCATTATTTTTAGGCTAGTTACTGTACTGTAATGATTCCTTCTTACATCACAAAGTTATTTCCAAGAGGTATTAAGCCTTGTTAATCCCATTTTACAGATGTCTTGGAAGGTTGTACTGTTTGATGTAATGTAGGTCCAGTATGCTGCCAGCTGGAGAAAGCCATGTTTCATAGAACAGGTTTAAGAGAGGGAGGGAAAGAAGCCAGCAGTCATCTTACTCAGGTTTTCTCTTGATTGCAGTGGTTTCATGGTCTTTTCCATATCAGAGTCACAGAGGTCTGTCCTAGTTGACATCTTTACCAGGGCAGCAGTACTGGAGTGGAAGAGTTGTCCTGGTCCTTGGAGGTCCAGGCAGAGAACTACTATTCTTCAGTGTATGTAGGAGCAGTCTCCTTATCCAGACAATACTTCTCCTTAATTTTTGTTATTTGTTGTGGTCGGGTGCTTCGTACATTAGTGGGTTGGTTTCGTTTGTGCATGTATTTTACTTTTTTAATGACTGAGATTGGTTGAAGTTTGGTACTGAGAGAGAAATCTGACAGTTTGGCTGGATCTTTGCTATGGCTGGCAGCGATGTGTTTTCAATAAATGCACTTCCTGAAAGTCATGTCATTTCTCATCTGGATCCATCTGCATTGCAGGTAGTATATCTCCAGGTCAAGTTTGTTGTTTGTTTGTTTGTTTTTCCAATTTGCTCCTGTTCAGGCACTGCTCATCTATCTACTTTAAATATAATTTTGGCGTAGCTCACATAATATCCAAAGGCTATTGTATGTTTGTGCTTCATCATTCATATTTAGTAAATTCACCTCTTCCAAGACATGGATTTTCTTTCTAACATTGCACTCAGAGTTTGTTTGTGTTGAGGAAGGGCAAGAAATAGCCCACTCTTCCCTTAGGTGTTATTTTCATTACCTGCAATTTACTGCTGTGTGCTATCTTATTCACCCCTGTGTAATTGCAGAGAACAAATCTGTATCAATATTATAATAGTTCAACTGATCTTTCCAAGGCAATAGCAGCAGCCCCATAGTTCAGATTATTTAAAACATGCAATGTGCTTTAGGGAATAGTTTTGCTTTTCCTCTTATTAGATCTTTTCCTAGCTTCTTACCATCCTCATTGAAAGCCTAGACAGTTCAGATCCTAAACTGTAGTTTTTTTCCCAGTGACTTTGGTTTTGTTCTTGGAAGGTGAATAGCAGTTTTCTGATTGAACTCAAAGCTGGATCTCATTAATACAAAGCATATCTACAGTATCAGTAGAGCTCCTGTTGTTCCCTTCAGCACTGAGAGTTTGTTGGGCTGTTTGCCCTTGACCAGTGCTTGGTAATATATATCCTGTAATACACCCATCTTTCAATGCATTTTTACCTGAGTCTGTTGATTTATTTTTTGAAAAAACTCATTCTGAGTGAAACATTTACACTAGATTTCTACAATTTCTTTTGGTTTCACTTGCCTCTGAAATCATAGCAATGGGAGATCTATTTTGATGAACTATGCTAATTAAACCAGAAGAAAATTAGAGTTGTGTGGTCATCCTGAGGATTTGGCTGAAGTTGAGTTTACAGACAACTATCTACGTGGAATTAAGGAAAAAAAACCTATGAATGTGTGTTCCTGTTGTTACATTTTCTTTCGGTTAATCTGCCTGTATAATCTGCCATTTAGCTCAGCTGGGACACTGATGTTTTAGTTCTGTATGACATCCAAGGCAAGGACACTATTCACAGAATCTGGAAGGCACCTCTGGAGTTCTCCAGTCCAGTGTCCTGCTCACAGCACAGTCAGCTGTAGGTCAGACCAGGTTGCTCAGGGCTTTATTCATTTGGGTCTTGAAAACGCCAAGGATGGAGACTGCACAACCTTTCTGGGTGCCCGGTATTACAGGTCTGTGATTAGGTCTCTCCAAAGTCATCTTTTTTCCAGGCTGAACAAGACCAGCTCCTTCAACTTCTCCTCAGTACAAACGCTCCAGCTCCCAGACCTGCTTAGTTGCTCTGCTTTGGGCTTGTTCAACATGATCAACATTTTCTTGTACCAGGGGGCTCAAAACTGGATGTGGTTTTCTATATGGGGTCTCACAAGTGCAGAGGAAGGAAGGATGTTTGTTAATCACTTCCCTTGATCTGAGGGCCATGCTCCTGTCAATGAAGCGCAGGATGCTGTTGGCTGCCTTTGCTGTCAGGACACGCTGCTGGATCATGTCCAGCTCACTATCCACCAAGAACCCAGGTCCTGTTTGGCCTAGTGGTCCCCAGCCTGTATTGGTGCGGGGCGCAGGGCTTTGCATTTGTCCTTGTTAAATTCCGTATGCTCCTGTTGACCCATTTCTTCCAGTCCATCAGTGTCCCTCTGGATGGCAGCTCCACCCCCAAGTATATTGACTGGTCCCCCCAACTTGGTGTCATCTCTGCAAATGTGACAAGGGTGCACTCCGTTGTCTCCTCCAGGTTGTTGATAACAATGTTATCTCTTGTCTGGGTGCAAATACTTATCATATGACTGAGGAAGGATGGAAGAAAAAAACATTAACAAATGTGTGTTCTGCATTGACTTACTGGAAAAATATGGAGTACTAAAAAGTTGGTTTTGTTCTTTTTAAATGCCCAAACCAGAACTGTTAGATGGACATAATGAGTGCCATAGATCTTAATGTACAATGGACATTTAGATAAACTTCCCTGAAGCAAGTAGGACCAGAAATTCAGAAATATTTTTAAGCTACTTTACCAGACAGGATTTGGAAAGAAAACAAAGCATTTGGTTCTGTAATTATTTGTGTGACTAAAAATTCAGTCTCTGCTGTCAGCCATCTGCCCTGTAGACATTACCTTTAGTGCCATTTGGCTCACTGGCACAGCATATGATCCTTGGCATCGTCTTGTTTCTTTGGCTGACTTGGTGCTGATAATTCTGATACAAATATCTGTGTTCATAGTCCTGCCTTTTTATCCATGTCCTTTTGCTTTATCTCTTTTAGTCCTTTTAAGAGTCTTCAGAAGAGCTGCACAGGCAGGAAACAATGCTGTATTCTTGGACCCGCATGCTTTTATTTACTGTGTGAGAGTCACAGTGAAACAACTTTATTCCTCTGAAGTTTCACATGGAGAAATGCAATCTTCATTACTGCAGCAGCTGCGGTGTCTGTGCCGTACTGGTCAGTGCACTGGTAACTGGTAACCAGCAGTGGTCAGCTGTTGTCCTCTCTACCGTATGAATATGGCATGTGAAAAATCCAAGAGCTTCTGCTGTTGCTGCACTTGGCAGTAGAAGAGCAAACTAAGATTGAATGTCCTTGGGCTGCTCCTCAATGAAGAAGATGGCCAGACTTTTCCTGGCTTAGATGGCCCAGGAAAGAGGTTACTCATTTTACTATAAAGGTAGTAGCTGCAGTTTTTACTCTAAATCAGATGATGAGGCAACTGCCTTGGGGTGAGAAAACCTTGATGATTCCCAGCATGAGGGGAGCCCTCACAGTCTTTTGGAGTGATTTGTTTCATTTAAAGGTCTTTGATTAGGGTGTGTGTCTGATATAATAATCTTCACCCAAGAGGCTTCTGGTGAACTCAGCATATAGCATACATGGGGGACCCGACCTTATTTTATGTGGGGACTTGCAGGTGTTGGGACTTTGTAGAGATTGCTGGCATCACTGGTTAGGAATTGGTCAAAATTCTCTTATTTGAAGAACCTAACTGTGGGCCATTCCCTCCAGAGCGTGAATTCAGCCTGCAGGTCCCTGACCCTGTTTCACAGTACACTACTTTCACAGCAGCATTTCATCTGTTCTGCTGGAAAGCTTGTTCATAAAGGCTTAACAGAAACACTATCCAGAGCAGTTGGGTTTTATGGTACTACAGAGACTTTATGGAAGTATAGAGATTATACAGAAGTGTAATTTGGTGAATATGACAGATGGTATCCAATAAGCCGAGTGCTATCCCTTTGCAGGAATTTTATTTTGTATGTTTTTAGACTTCGTAATGTTCAAATGGCATATTACACCCATTCTTGTCCTTTTGAGTCAGCCTCGTTCTAAAAGATCCCATAACCCGCTTCTCTTAACATAGCAACATACCAGCTTTATTCACAGCAAGAATTGCATGGCAAAGATCTGGGTGATCTTGAAGATTACTCTTCCATGGTACATATTTTTTTCTTTCTCTCTGGTTTGATCATCCATTGTTTTTGAATGGCATTTGACAACATGGCAGAAGAAACTTGAGATGAAAATATCTCCTCTAATTTCCCATTGCCTCTGGTTTGGTCTTGTAAATGGATGTAATATGTTCTTATCTAATTCCTCATCTTTTTATAATGTGAACTGTTTTTTTCAGGATTTTTCCCTGACTATGAACATTCATTTTGCTTGTACAAAGGTCCCTGATTTCACATGGAAGCAAGGGTGACATTTTAAAACATGTATGAAACTTTAGTGGCAGTATGTGTCTTTGCTTGTTTGACCAGGAACGCTTCTCACCGCAATGAGTGCTGGGTGCAGAGATGTGATAGATGTGATTTTGGACCTTTGTCCTGGTAGAAAAGGTATTGTCATGGAAAATGTTCCTTTATGAAGCAGGAAGGAACAAAAACATTGCCTCATTTTCAGGCAGAAACAATAGAGCTTCTTTACTGTGTCAGACTTTTTCCTTAAAAAAAAGTAATTATAATCAGTGACTACACGCAACTTGCACATTCTAATTGAAAACATTTCTTCTTGGCTATTTTTTCTTGCAATGGCATACTGAAATTGTTCAAACAGTAAAAGTGAAGTACTTGCTGTGAAATGTGTTGTTATTTGAATTAAGTCTTTCCCGATTTTACTTACATCGAAATCAGTCCCTGTGGAATTGCAGTAAAATGTAGCAAGATGTTGATTTATAGAAGCTCCTGCCTTCATCTCAGAAGTGTATTGTGGAGTTTCATGTAATCCTGAAGCTTCATTCTTTAAACCTGATTGGTCTTTGGTTTCTTTCTAATGATTTTTAAGGAATATAGATCACAAAGAGCTTAGAATACTAAAATTCTTGCTTGTATTTTTGTCTTCATTATGACGTGCAGCAGTATATGAAAGTAATGCTTTGACAAAAAGGTTCATTTAAAGTATTTCCCTTTAGAAAATAGGAAATGTGGATATTTGCATCAAATGCCATGTTTAAAAGGTGAAAATATGCTATTTAAATTTAATGCTTACGTCTCTGTGAGCCTTGGTCCAGGTTGCTAATATGAATCTTCAAGATGTATAGCTATAGGCTTGGCTTCTTAAGCCCAACATCCAGTAAGCTCTAATGGGTCATTTGCTCAAGTTACGTACGGATGGATGGGTCTTCCTGGAGGAAATATATATAAGCTCTGATTTGTTAACTGAGTTTGGACAAGACTATTACTGCAAACCCGAAGTGCTGTTTATGATATTACAGATAGTGTAAAATTGCCTTTTGTTTTAAATGGGGTCAAAGCCACAGCCAAGATGCCAGGTGGATACATGATATTTGATCAAGTGGGAGTAAAAGTCAACCTTGCTGGATCTTCAGGATGCTTCAGCATGCTCAGCAGATTGCTAATATGTATGCATTCTCTTCAATAATTCAAAGTTATATTTCTGTGTTAAGACTGACTGAGTTTCATGCTACTGCCGGGATTTTCTATCATCACATCAAACACATCAGCAGAATTGTTCTAACAGCCTCGCTCTCTCTGAGATTATTTGCTGTAGTTGTCCTGCCATGTTACAACCGTGGTTTTTCCACTGTGAGAAAGGGTCGGTGCTGGTTACACATTTGCATCTCTGAGTCTGCTGCAGGTGTCTTTAAAGGCAGCAGGAGTGAGGGCCAGATGGAACTACTACAGGAACAAAGCTTATTGTTTATACATTTGTCTATCAATTTATTTATTTAGTTAGTTATTAAAAACCTGATGTCCCTTAATGGCAAATCTTGGGAGTCATTTAGTCTCAGGAGAGTTCTTCCATTGAAAATCAGGGAGTGTGAAATATTGGCTGCTAATCAGCAACTCCGAAGTCCATCAGTCCTGTAGAAAATATTAACAAAGTACATGGTCTTGAATTAGAATGTTCTGCTACTCTAGCTGGAGGGCAATGAAGATAATTGAGGGGATGGAACACCTTTCTTGTGAAGACAGGCTGAGAGTTGGAGTTGTTCAGCCTGGAGAAGAAAAGGCTCTGGGGAGACCTTATTGTGGCCTTTCAGTACCTAAAGGGGACTTACAAGAAAGCTGGAGAGGGACTTTTTACAAGGATGTGTAGTGACAGGACAAGGGGTAGTGGCTCTAAACCAGAAGAGGGTTGATTTAGATCAGATAATAGGAAGAAATGCTTCACCATGAGAGTGGTGAAACACCGGAATAGGCTGCGCAGAGCAGCTGTGGATGCCCCATCCCTGGGAGTGTTCAAGGCCAGGCTGGATGGGGCTTTGAGCAACATGGTTGCTCCCACGGCAGGGAGATCGGAACTAGATGATCTTTAAGGTCCCTTCCAACTCAAACCATCCTATAATTCTATGATTCTGTGAACATGTGGGCTAAATTGGATCCTCTTTTCATTTGGACTTGCATAACAATTATATAGGCATTAAGGCAGAACTGCAGCTTTTCACTGATAACACTTTTTCATTGAAAAACTGTTAAAAGAAACAGAGTTGGTGGTAACGAGATTACTTTTAAGGCCTTTTCTACACTGTGGAAGGTTCAAAAGAGTGGTGTGTCTGTCTGGTGGGAGTGAGAATTGTTGAAATAACTATATTCTGCTGAACCTTGTTATCACTGAAGAAAGCTGGAGTTCAATTTTAGCTGTTGAATGTTATGACTTAAATAATGCAAGGCTTGTAGTTAATGCATATTTACACAAGGATTGTGGAAAACAACCCAGAACTTCATAAAATATGAAGTGAGAACCTCCACCCAAAAACTGTGGATGCAAGAAGTTCCTGGAAGTTCCAGACAAGCTTGTGAGGTGGTTTTCAAGGCATGCTGCTTTGGGTGTCAGCTTTGATCGCATGTGTTCAGAGGCTTCAAAAACAACATCTTGCAGTAGAAGGGCAACATGGAGAGGTGTTTTAGCATTACAGCATCCACACTTTTTTGGATGGAGGTTTGTTTTTTTGGCAGTCCTTTGGTGTGTCTGATAGTTGCTTTGCATTCGTGGAATGCTGAGTCAAAGCAAATCACACCCTTCCTCTTACTGGCATTTGTTACGGTGTTACTTAAACGGCCATGTTTATCCTGGTAAGGTTGGGCATAAAGAGACCTGAGGGATCTGTGCTTGTTTGCCTGAACCTGAGTTTAGCTTGTGGTGGCTTCGCTGGGAGCCACAGGTGAGGTTTAGAACCCAACTGAGGACATCTCCCTGCTCCCTTGCTCCGTGCGGTGTGTTCTGCCAGGATACGGCGTGACAGGAAAACAGAGGAAGTTCGAGTCATCTGGAGTGCTTAGACACCTTGTCTGTGGTACAGAATTTAGAATTATAGCCAATCCAGCCTAGCACTGAAAGCCATTATATTCACATAAAGATAATTACTGAACTGGTGGTTTATGGGAATGTCTGAAATGTGTATATACAGCTCATTTAACATATCTGAGGGAGTCAGCATAGTCTGATTTATAAAGCAGAAGATGAGAAGAGATCAGAGTCTTCTCCTTAGCTCTGCAAATGACTGGTGGAGTGGAGCGATATTGGCTCTGTCCGTGCATTGCTGCCCCTGCAGTTCTTATGGTCTGTATTAGCATCGTTACATGGTTTTGACTTTTTTCAAGCATTGTCTTTAATGAGGAAGATTTGTTCAGGACATTAAGTCTGAAACTTTATACTTAGGCATCTTTTACTCAATTGTTTGGCCAAAGGTATCTATTCAGGTAGGTTTAGTTTCTAGCAGTGAAGCTAATATGTATTGCAGTTGTAGTGAGCGCTCTTGAAACAAAACTAGTATTGTTTACCATGGAGGAATGCGTCTTCTTTTTGTAACTTTTTTCTGTAATTTATTGAACAAAGAATGCTTGGTGTAAAGCAGAACATTTTGTGAGTGTGAGGGTTTTTTCTTTCTTTTTTTTTTTTTGTGGGCTATAGGTAATGCATTACCTCTGCAAGAGACAGTGTCATTTCTTACCCAAGGTACTAGTACAGCATAGTTTCGTTCTGTGGGACATCAGCTTTTTGTAACCTACAACATGACTATAAATTGTAAAAGGCTGATTCTATCAATAATGCATAATTATAGGTCTTTGATAGTGCTGGCATTGGAAAGGTGGCTGTCTGCATGCCTTTATTAGCCATCCTATCCAACTCTACTATGATGTTACTGTTTCCTAAAGAGTTTCTATTAATACATGGGAAACCACATTTTTAATGAAACTTCCATTGCAATGCAGTTTGGTTTTATGTGGGTCAAAATCCAGATTAGTTTGTCCTGGATTTCTTCTTTTTTTAATTTTGGATTGTTAAGAGTGGTTATAAAAAAGGGGCTAATCTTTTATAAAAATGTATTGTAAGAGAAAATGAATTCTGCTTGTAAGAGGCAAATTGTGTCATATAGAACTATTTTCCTTGTAGATTATACATTACAGTTTAAAAGATTTAATTATCTATGCTCAATGTTTAACCATAATGTTCTTACAATAGAGACCTTTGTTCTCCAGAAGTGTAGTCAGTAGTTTGATAAAATACTTCACAAAAATAATTTTCTGATTCCAATGCCGTTAGTTTTTAACATCTAATTAACGCAAGTGATTTCATGTGCAGAAGCTAATCTCCCAACAAGCAACAATTAGCAGAATAAAATATGGCAATGCACAATACCGTTTGTCTTGCCAGTCTCTAAAGTTGAAGGGCATGACAATCAGTGTCACTTTTCAGATGTTCAGGAGCGAATTCTGGTTTTCAGTGTGCAAAAGACTGGACAGGTAATTTTCCACATTTTAAAATTTCTGTAATTTCAAACATTGCTGAGTTGCTAAGCAGCTTCCTTACACTCCTCACTTTTTGTATGCTTTATATGCCAGTTTTCAATCAAACCTCCTTGCTGTATACATTGACATCCTGCATTAGAAGACAGTGGAAAAGAAAGCAAAATATAGACTGTGGATTTTGCATTTCTTTGTAAAGTGGCTGAATATGTATTTTTATTGAAGTTTATGAGAACCCGAGTTTTTCATGGACTGCATTTAAATTCTCTTGAGTCAACTTTGGCAGGTTAGGGTGGGCAAACTTCCATGGAACATAATGGTAGTTCCATATGGAACTATGCAATGCAGTTCCATATGGAACTCCTGCAAAAGTTTGCTCCAGTGATTGTTGTTAGGTGTTGTTTTGAGTGGCAGGTTTGTTCCAATGACATACTCCTTGTCTTTGCAGTGTTCTGGATGATGAGGGGAGCAGCCTGCGTCAGCAGAAGCTTGACAGGCAGGTAAGATATTGGTGGGGGACCTACTTGCTCTCTAAAGTCTAGATCTCGGAAATTAATGGAAAATTGCATCCTCTGATTAGGGAATGCAAAAGAAGTCTGACTTCCATTAAAATTTTCCTTAAGACTGTGGTCTGAGTGATTCTCATTTTCACTGCCTTGGACTTGTTTTAAGCTGACTTAAAATGTATTTGTTACCCCTTTGATGGACTGGAAAGGATAAGAGGTTCTGGCAGACATGCCAGCCAACCGAGGTTTACCATGAAGTTTTTACATATTTTCCTTTTCGTTCCATGGATTTAGCCCTTGTGGCCGTAAACTGGTGGCACTATGTGCTTTGTTGCCTGTTTTGCTACTGTATTCCTACATGACCCGTACAAGAAACTGATTCAGAATCTGTCCCATGAAATCTCAAGGAATTTTGCCATCAAGTTTTAATGGGGTTTGAGGTTTCTTCTTTTCCTTTGATTTTTCTGTGGTCCCCTTTCCATGAAACATTGTCATGTCTATAGTTAAAGCTGTGAGTTTAATTTTATGATTTTCTGTACATTTCTTTTGCCATTGTTTTATCAGCTTGCATGTCTACCAGCATCCTGTTTTCCAACTCAGATACTTTCTCTGTATGCCATAATCCTGCACTAGATTCTGATTGTTTTGAAGTCGTGTTGAGGCGTTCCACAGAACTTATGGAGCTGAAAGAGTCCAATATCCACTCTTGTCCTTCAGCTTTACTCCATCTCCTTTCTAAAAGAAAAAAAATCACTAGGGAAATGGTAAGGTAACAGATAACTAAAATTAACAGTTCAGTTCTCCAAGGTCATGGAAGAGGACTCAAAGAGAGAGCTGCTTATGGTGCCATGCGATGCTGAAGGTTTTGTTTTTCAGCAGGTCTAGCTGAGAAATTCAAGTGTTTAATTAAAGTTCATCTTGTGTAGTTGTTAAATTAGGCTCATGTCCAGCATTATCACTTGATTCTAGTTTACAGATTACCTGCTTTTAATTTACAGAAACTTAAATTGGCATTCGTGCCTCTCGCCTCTGCATACCCTCCCATTCCTTCACAGCCTGTTCTCTCACACTGTTGTTTTCCCAGGAGTTATTTCCAAGCAAGCTCTGACAGCTGGTAGACAGCTCAGAAAGATCTATTTTAATTATTTGCTGTTTTCAGCAGAAGGTGTTTTAGCAGTGGGTTGGTTGTGCTTTTTTGGAAAGATTTCCTATAACCCAATATTCCAATATCCCACATGCCAACTGCTGCCACTGGAAAACTGGAGGTGTGAAGATATCCATTGTTTTTCATCATAGATTGCTACTGTTTGGAGTCCAGTAACAGATGCTTTTCTTTGTCTTTTCATCAGCGAGCATTGCTGGAACAGAAGCAGAAAAAAAAGCGCCAGGAGCCGTTAATGGTTCAGTCCAATGTGGACAGTCGCACAAGAACACGCAGAACGAAACATTCGGAAGAACAAGCGCCATTGGTTGAGTCGTATCTTAACAGCAACAGCAGCACCATATATCATGGTATATGAATATGATCTATTGCATGTATATATACTGCAAGTCATAGTATGATGGTCTCCAGGTTGAATTATGCTAATGAGAACAAAGGTTGTTGTTTTGGATTTTTTAGTAAATAATTGATATCTTTCACTTGTGTTTGGGGATAAAAACATCAGAACTTGCAATGCTAGCCTAACAGAAGGGAGAAAGGTAACTGGCTGCCAGCTCAGTGCTGTGGGGAAGCCAGAGTGGCTTGTTCTTCTGCCGTTAAGGTCTTCAGCCTTGGTTCCTACTGAAGTAAAGCTTATGTTGTTCCAATCTATTGCTCTGCACATAATTTTGCTTAAGCCTGACAGTCTTAATAATAAATTTGAAACCTGTTAACTAATTTCAGCAAAGTTTGAATATAATCATTTCAAAGATACAGTGTTTCTGCAGGATTAATTAAAATTGGTGATTAGGTATAGAAGAACATTTCAAGCTTGTACGATGTGGTCTGCGCTTCTTATTAAAGATGACAGAATCCAGAAGGGACAGAGGCACTTCAGGTATTACAGCCATAGGGAAAAAATTACAATACCATTTCCATATTGTTAGACTTCAAATAATTTAATCATCGGAAATAAATGCTAAGGAAACCAGCCATTACTTAGTTCTGTGGTCTTACGGCCTGTGCTTGTTGGCCCCCTGATGAGGGTAGGTGTATACTTTTCCTCAGGATTTCCAAGAGGGAAGCTTGGGTAACCCTTGTTCAATATGGTCTCTTGTAGGTCTCATTCCAGGTTGCTAACACCTCCAAGCGTTTTAGAGAACAGAGATTTTTACATTTTCTTGTCACGCAGATCGTTAAGTCAAATTTGATTTATAAGGGATTCATAAGCCTCAATAGCAAAAGGCTTAATTCCCTGAGTATTGATGGGTATGTGCTACACAGAATTATCACAAGGAGGAAAAAGGAGTGGAGGACATGAACTGAAATCTACTGGCACTGGAATGCAGTTGGCTGTTTTCAGGTTGGGAATGCTACTCGGTGGCTGAGTTTAACATCTAAAACCCAAAACCTAAGATGCCTTTGTGAATCTACCTCTGGAAAAAAACAAAACCCCAAACCAACCCGTGTCCTACTCTTAAACAAACAGACAAAATCTTATTCATCATTCAGTTCTCTGTGAAGTATGATGCTCACGTGATACTTTTTGTCTGCCCTATAATTTCACTAGTTGGTGGTCACATCTGTCTACAAGGTGATGGCAGATATTTACTGGACTAACTAATCGTGCTGCAAGAAGTGCAGGTTTTAGAGTCTCTGCCCCTGGTTTGCAACTGGTGGAATTTTTTTGTGTGGTTACAGCTACTGAATTTATTTTTAGAAACTGGAAATTGCATTGATTAAATGCTAAGGCTTCATTGATGACAGACCTTTTTTATCTTGCTTCTGCAAGCAGATAGGCTACCTTAAGTGATTTCTGATGGAGAATTGTTTTTTCTGTTGGTATTCTTTTAATTGTGATTTTCTAAGAAATATTAAAGGCATTAGTAATATCTCTCCCTCTTTACTGTCATTTTCTCAGGGTCTGGATAGAAAATTTTAAAGATGAAACTAGATTGCTTTCCAGTCTGACTGAAGAATTTGATTTAGCATGATTTTTAAAAGAAAAATTAATCAGAAAAAAAACATTTTTCTTTCTTTTTGCTTTCACTCAGTAGCTTATCAAAGGTGCAGAACTTATCTAAGAGAGAGTATCTTATGGTAGAGAGGTGCTAAACCTTCTATATTGTCAGTTGAACAAGATTTTAATTTCCACAGATCAGAGAAACAGACATTATTGTCCCATAAATGGTAGCAAATTTCATATCTGCACTAACTGAGCTAAATTTTGCAACAGTTTGCACCAGAGTGGACTTTCTGACTTGAGATTAACTGTGCTCTTAAGGTAAAAGTGACCCTTCCTGTAAGGCTATACCACACTGTTTACTGGAATACTTACTACTTTGTTCTCCTTAGATCAGTTTGTTCTAAATTTGCCTCTCAAACCCTCTCAAGATTTCATTAGGTTTCAGAAAAGCAAATAAATATGGTAATGTTTCTCATATTGAACCCAGAGTTTGTTAATCCCTGGGGACAGCTGTCCTTGTAATAAACCGTGCAGTTAGCAAAGCCAAATGAGGACAATTTAATTACCTAGTAAAGTGTTTTATTGCCTTGTAAAATTCTTTGTTAGGAATGTTGCTTTTGAAAATCTTGTAAGAACTCCAGAAGTGTCTTTTTTTTGGTGTGGTCTTCTCTGGGAATGTGCATGGTGGCTTCGGTTACACTGTTTTCGTGGTCTGTAGCTGGGTTTTGATGGCCATTTTTAACAGTGGTATTCAGCTTCAGGGTTGGCACTTTTTTTTCCCCTTCAGTGCGAACATTTGTATGTGGGAGTGTTGGATGCATGAGACATCTGGGCTCTTTCTAAAGAACTGTTCTGCTCTTTTCCGTTCATTTGTTTCTGTTACGGGCATGCTGATTTTAAGCTAAGAATGACTCTTTGATGGGAGTTGATGGTCTGCTGAATGAACTACATTGCTTGGAGAAGCATGGTTGTGAAATCAATTCCTGTACTGCAAATGCTACAGAAAGAATACTTCTTTCTACCTATCATCCTCCTCTGCTCTCTCTCTTTTTTCCCTTGTGCTAATTCTGTGTAGCACAAAAGTACTTGTTGATCTCAACAAATAATTGGATGCCTTTGTGGAGATATCTCTGTGGTACTTTGAGCAAAGTAGATCAGAGATAACATCTCAGCAGTTCTGAGACGTGAGGCTTTCTACAATGGGAAATTTTCTTTCATATACTGCCATCGCTTATTCTGATGCAGTTATCTGTGCTGCAATGGTTCCCTGATGGGCAACTCTACTCTAGAATAAAAATTCATTTCGTTCCAGAATAATTATCAGAGTGTGGAGTGAAAAGTCAAAGTCACTTTTATTCTGGAATAGAATGTCGGCCTGGTGAGCTATTTGTAGGTAGATATAGTGGAACAGCATATTTCACTAGTTAAGCCGAACATAAGTTTTTCCACGTAAAGTAGCCCTTGGCTGCTCTGGGACCTCTGCAGGGTGATCGCTGCTCATCCTCTGGCTGCATGGGTGTTTTGCTTCATCTAGCTTGGTGCCAAAGGGAAGCGCAAGATCAGCTTAAGATGAGGTAGGATAGAGGGATATTAACTAAGGGCTGTGACTGGGCTCAGCTGGGGCCGCTCACAGAGGGGATAATACAGATGTGGCTTTCCTGCTGTTGTGTTGCTCAGGTTTGAAGATGCTGGGACCAGTTTAATTCAGCATGAAACTGAGCAGGTACAGGGCTCTCCTGAGTTTCTTTTAGTTAGTTTAATTAACAACAAAATGGCTCTGCTGAAAGCCTGTCTCCACAGAGTAAGAAGTATTGCCAGGATCACCACACTTTTTCCTGGGTACCTTCAAAGCAGTGAGGTGCCATGTTGGTAGGATGAAATGGTATCCCTGTTCCCTGCAAGTGCCACTAGTAATTCCCTGGATACTGTGACACTTTCAAGGAGATGGGTGCCCTTCCACCGAGGAAGAGGCTCTGCAGAATTCAGCATGCCCAGGTCTCCAGACAGACCATTTCTTAGTTCCTGCCCATGTGTCACCTGCAGGTAAAAGTTTTCAGATCCTGTAGCTTGTAATTGACATGCGTGCAGTATACCTTTAAAAACCTTTTGGTTGTTGGCATAATGCGTACATAACTAATATCAACAAAAGTATTTGAGTTACCTGCGGGAACTGACATGAATTAGATTGAACAGGCCAACCTGAGATAAAATGAATCCTTGGCACTCTGGTCCATGAGGGGTTAATCTGAGCTCAAGTATTAGCCAGCAGTAACGCAGTGCTTGCCTGTCAGCATCTGTACCTGAGGTAGGACCAAGCATGCAGGAAATTGCTTTTGTTACTTGGAAAGGATTATAGAGATATATTTTATGGGAACAGAACCTCTTGTTTTATAATCTGTGCATCTAGAAACATGGGCACAGTAGTAGAAATCGTTTCATGGCAGCATTTCTCGATAAGTCCAGGACAAAGTTGAGTATATGAAGGTAATAGAAAGTGTTCATGTAAAATGATGAATGCAAAGTCCCTTTTCTTTTCCTTTTTCATTTTTTCCCCACTGAAATTGAGGTATTAATATAGTTTTGGGATTGTAGGTTGGACCATAAATTATCTGCTTGCTATTTCAAGCAATAGCTATCCTTCCATTAACTTGATGATTTTTGGCTCCAGTTGTTAATATTATAAATCCCTCTTTCTCTTGCACTACCAAATACAACTTCATCACTATTTCCTCATTATAAATAGCAAAATAAGAACCATTAAGAACATTTTGTATTGATATTAACTTTACATTGTATATAAAAGACAGCGAAGTCATTTATTCACTGGGATAAATTTAATCCTTCTGTGTAGCAGAGATCACTTACAAATGGATTTGTCTTTCTTGTGTTCTTATTTATTTTTGATTCAGCGTCCTTCATAAAGACATATTGCTACCTGTTTGTTTAAAGTTTTTATTAAATTTTGCTTGCCATTTTGTAATGCCTCACAGTCACACCTGCTGGTCTGTTTTCATGTATCTCTACACCACTTGTTTTGTGAAGTTTTTTGAAAACCTGAACAAACATTTTAGCCTGATATGACATTGCAAAATTCTGCTATGAGTACAGTTCTTTTCAGTCTGGCTCGCAAACACAAGCTGAGCATTCCTGGAGCCAAGTAGCATGCAGAGATACACTAGTTACTGCAACAATTTAATTACATTATTTAATTACATTTAATGCAAATGATGAAAGCCCATTTTTACAGAGAAGAGTAATTTTACTTCTGTGAAAATGTTGAATTTCCATTGGGGACTGATTTTTCTTTTCACGGCACTGAGGAAGGAAGTGATTTTGAATGAGTGCCAGATATGCTTTCATTAATATTACCATACTTAGTTGCAGCTGTGGCTTTATTTTTTTTCAAGACTTGAAATTAAAAATGTTTTCAATTAGATGCTCTCAGAGCAATTTACATGGCAACTTCCAATTTAGAGATTTAGACTAACCATGTGTAAAAAGACAAAATTACTTTCTTACTTTCCTTTGACATTTGGCAGCTCATCTAGATATAATGGCCATGTGGTGTGTTGAACAAACTTCTGATGACAAGTCATAGCTCTGGGTTGTTAAATTTGATGTGTCATTCTGCTCCTGTGCCATGAATGATGAGAGAGAATTTTCTGATGACTGTCGAGCTGTCAGCTTTATAAGACGACATCAGTTAACCATTAATTTAAAAAACCATACATTTGCATGTTCATCAGAAGAGAGGCTTGTCATCCCTGTTTTCCAGTGACCTTGAAATGACAAGGTATTAGTTTATTTTTTGAAGACAGCAAGGAATGTTCTGTGCTCAAGACTACTAATACTGACTGATCAGGCAGCACTCCAAGTATCACGTGGGCAAAATACTTAACTTCCAATAAGCATATATTCTGACATCTTCCTTTCAGACTCAGTCTCTTTTCCTTCATCCTTTAAAGCATCTTCTTGATTTATCAGCAGTCCTTGCTGCACCAGAACATTTCCAAAATAAACAAACTAACCTGGCAGCAAGGATCAGAGAGCAGGGGGTAGCAAGTGGTTTAGAGGTGTTTTTGTTCTTGGTGCTGGAAGGTTTGAGAAGGTGGTTTAAAGGCAATTGCTCACAATTGCTTGAAAAATGCCTTTCTCCTTGCTTTCAGGTTCCACTTAAAGTATATTTACTTTCAGTTACCACTTCACAACTAGTCATTATCTTCTGTGCTCTGACAATCACGGTGTCAGGGAGCAGCAGGGGGCAGGAGGTGAGGGTGACCCCAGCAATGCTCTGGCAGATGTGGCACCATCCCACCAGCTCCAGGCACGGCGGGCAGAGCCGGCCACTGCTGTTGGGATCCTCAGCGGTCCCAGACATGGCAAAGGATGGAGCGAGGCCAGGAGACAAGGCTGTGATGCACTGAGGAGGGGTCCATGGAGCGGATGAGCTGCCCAGGTGTGGTGGCAGGGTCCTCTCAGGAGACACAGCACCCACAGCATCGGAGGGAGTGGGTAGAAGCCCCCAGGGAGGCTCGTCGGGGCAATTAAAGCCCACTCGTGCCCTCAGAGCCCCGATACACAAAATAATTATGTCATTTCTTGCTGTCCTTAATCTTCCTGGCAGAGGTTTTTCATGGATATTTTTAGCTTTCCTTATTAATTGTCTGCTTTCCCAAAGAGTATAATTGATTGCTATTAACTCTCCATTTCACATGCTTCCTTTTCTTTCCCCCTCCCCAGGGGCAGACAGCAGATATCTGGGGGTTAAGAAGAATCTTTTGTTTAATTCCTTCTTTTGTTCTTTCTGAGGAAATCTCCTTAGAGCAATGAGCTTTTGATAATGTCCTTAAGCAGCACCATGTACACTTGTTCCTTTTTTTCTCAGCCTCTTCACATTCAGTTTCACTTACGAGTTTTCACCTTTGTAAAATCAGCGCAATCAACACACCAGTGTTAGATGTGTAACCTGCAAGGAGCCACAGGGAATTTATGGGCAATTTAATTTTTTGGGAATCTGGAATTTGACTGTAAGTTATTAGTTCCAGGGGTACTGCCTTTGATTATAAGCATTTTGAAGCAGAAATCAAATCCTTGTATGTGATCAAATAGTACCTGACATACCAGAGTCCTTCCCATAATTCAGGCCCTTGTATTTAATTAATTTTATTGTCTATATAAAACTAATAAAAATATTTCGTTGTATTGGAAAATAGACTGGCTTTGCCCATCTTCTGAATGTCTATGATAGAATCCCGTGTCTTCTAAGTGGCTGTAGAAATGCTAGACCAGTTCAGAATCTAAGTTAATCAAATAAAGTAATAATGAACAACAGCACAAATAAGCAGCAGGATGCACTAAGGCTAGAACTTTACAAAGTAAAATAGGAAGCTATTTTTGTGGCGAAACACAAGGTCATCACAGGCAACAGTAAGGACAACCAACTTGCATCGGTTTGTTAAGGCACACCCCGACTGAACTGTGGTTTGTTTGCGTGATACTCATTCGGGATTTCACTTTTACTGCTGAGAGAATGTTGGTAAATTGAATTAATATTTGCCTTATACAGCTAGGTTAATGATTTGCATCACATACCACATTGTCTGGTTCAGCCTCTTTCTACTTCAGGTGTTTTCCAGACAAACTGCACAAATTCTTCATGTATCCATTAAAAAAATCTTTTTATTTGTGTGATTTTTTTTCACTCACTTCATTCTTAAACTGTACTGATCAAAACCACTTGTTTTAGAACATGGGCTTTTTATGTGGCAGGGATTGCTAAGTTATGATTCATAGATTTGTTTGTTTGTTTGTTTCTTCCTCTAAGACCACGAGTGTGCAAGCACTCTTATAAATACAAATGGTTATGCAAATAGAAAAAAAATCTGCATTTTCATTGCGTGCTACTTTGAAACTAATTTTCTGTGCGAACATCTGATCATGAAGGCCAAATGGAAAAACACGCTTTGCACATTCGTTCACTGAAATATGTGTGGATAACTGTCTTTCAATATTTTTTTCCCCGGTTCTGTGTTGTCTGCATCACAGAGACAAATTACTTACTTACAAATTATCCTTTTGTTTGATTGTGCGTTGTGGCTTCATCCCCGTAGCGTGCAGCGGTGTCCAGCGCAGGACTGGCTCATGGGAGAGGATTCTCTTCCCTACTTCCAGCACTTGGCCCATGGCCATGCAAGGCAAAGCCAGGACACTGCCCCTCTCTGCTTTGGCGCAGGTCCTTCTGCACTCACCTTGTGATACCTTTTCAGCTCAGATCCTGAATTATTATCACAATCTGTGCTCTTTTCTGTCTCCCCAAAAGTATTTTTTTACAATACTGTATTGAGGTTAGTAGTCAGTACTTGATTTAATGAACAGGGATGAATAACACTAAAATTAAAATCATGTCGCTGTTTTATTTAAAAGCTTGTCATTTTTCTCAAAACTCTTTCTTACAACTTATGAATGCAAATGAGCGTGAGACCCAGATCTGAGAGTCCAGTGTTATTTGCTGTTTGGAATTCTGTCTTACCACAATACATGCTCCTCCATTTTTGTCTTGTCTATGCGAATTGTAGTACAAACAATTCTAATAGAAAAGGAAAATCAGTGTGATTTTTTTTTTTTAAGTGACAATTTTAATAATCAGGAGTGGGGCACATGGAATATCGGACTAGATTTTTCAAGTGTAGTCTCCTATTGGTTAAGATAACTACCAATAGGGATTTTTAAAGTTGCCTAAATTTGTTTTTGTATTTCTTTTAATGTATTTTTGAGTGACAGTCTTTGAAACGCCATCACTGTATATTTAAGGTGCTTGATATATTTGTCCTGTGGTACCACTGTCATTGCTTTGAACTTTTTAATGTCCAACTAAGGACATAATCATATTGTAATATCAGTGAATGTTATCTAGGGAGTCCAGTTTATCTCATTTTCCATATTCAGGCTTTCCTGCAGAGAACTGTAAATTATTTTATGGGGCTATCCAGAGTATGCGGAGAAACCAGGTTAGTTTGCCTCAAGGTTCTCATCCTGCTGAGAAGGGAAGTTCTTGTAAAACTGTTAGTGACCCAAAGATGTAGCAGAGGGGAGAGGGGAGGACTTCTGATCCCCTGATGACATGTTTGAGGATAACTGTTGCCTCCACAAACTGCTCAATTACCCCTTCATCTGCACAAAGACAGACTGGAGGAAGTGCTGGTTCGAGAAGTTCAAAGCTCCATGTGCTGATGACCAGCTTCCAAGTCAGTACAGAGGGTGTTAGAAATGGTTGTTCTTACAGCTTCCCAGGGCAGGAGAAAGCACTGGAAAGAGAACACTTTTTTTAAAACTTTGCTCCACATCTAAATTTGTACCACTTTCTACAACTACCTGAAAGGAGGTTGTAGCATGGAGGGTGTTGGTCTCTTCTCCCAAGCAGCAAGTGATAGGACAGGAGGAAATGGCCTCAGATTGCACGAGGGGAGGTTCGAATTGGATATTAGGAAGAAATTCTTAATGGAAAGTGTTGTCAGGCATTGGAACAGGCTGCCCAGGGAAGTGGTGGAGTCACCATGCCTAGAGGTGTTTAAAAGGCGTTTAGATCAAGATCTTAGGGACATGGTTTAGTGGCAGAGTTAAGTTATGGTTGGACTCAATGATCTTAAGGTTCTCTTCAAACCAAAATGATTCTATGATAAATCTGTTGGACCCACTGAGCAAGGCAGGTCCACAGATGTCTCTCTGTAGGTTGGCAGGCTTCAGCAAACAGCCCATGGACCAAAGTCTGGAGGGGCCCTGTGGACAGAACTGCTGTGCTGCATGAACTTCACACCCTCCACACGTCAGCAGGCAGCACCTACACAAGGGTGTCTGGGGAGGTTAGTGCCTACGGGCAGGAGAAGACCCATCCTTGTCCTGTGCAAGCATATAGCCAAGCGTCCTGGCACTCAGGGCTGTCCTGAACTGAATTCGTACAGTCAGTAGCACAACTACGTAATGTCTTTGGTAACTGCAGTCACAAGGGAAAACATTACTGAGCGGATGAGCCTTCGCTGAGGTCTGCTATTTGCTGAATTGTTAATAGCTAAGAATAAGATGGTGGGGTTTTGTGGTGGAGATGGTATTTTGGGATTTGATTTGTATTTATTTTAGAGGTAGTGCTTTAAATGTAATGTTAAAGCTCATAAAAGCGTCCTTTAGAAACAGGAAATGTTGTGCCAGTTCCTTGCATGAACCCAGCTGCAGTATCTGCACATTTATGGTTTAAATCTTGTTTTTCAGCCTCCGTCACTAACATCGGAAAGTCCTGTTTACCACAAAGAGCAGTGATGGTCTATGCTCAAAAAGGCTACTGGACTGAAATCTTGTTCTCTGCCTTACAGAGTAAAGCCATGGAAATATTTCTTTCTCTGTCCTTTGGAGATCCATCACTGTACTTATAATCAGATAGCTCTTCCTGAAAGTGATGAAACAAAAGTAATTAAAAAAGCTTCAGGTTTTTACTTGTTAGATCAAAGGATGGCTGACAAGGTAGTGAAGATAGGTCTTTAACTTTTAAAATTAACAATGTCAGAACGTTTCATCATTTGCTGGTTAATCATTGCTTTGGACCAAGTAAATGATGCTTCATCTGATTCAATTAATATGGCCATGTTTAAAAGGATTTAGAGAACTGTCTGGTCATTTAATATAGGTAATTTGTAAAGTACTGAATTTAATTATAACAGGGATTATCATCTTTAAAACAGTTAAAAGACGACACTCCAGTTTTTAAAGAGAAACTGAGCTACAAATATAGGACAGATTGCTGGCTTGGCAAATTACACATACTTAAAGACTGTGGGGCAAAGACTTTTTGGTTCCCTGCTTAGTCTGAGGCTTCTAAGCTCGTGGAAATAGGAACCAGTGTACTGCCTTTTATGTGCCATTTTCCCTGGTGTCCTATGCATTCACTCCTTTGGTTATGTCTTATTCATTTCCAGTGCTCCTTTACACTCAGCAAAAGGACTGCAATCTTGTGATTAGTGTATGATAAAAGACAGGAATGAGGAGCTGGGTAGTGACAAGCTGTTTCTTTGGGCTTTTAGTCACTCCTCTAATAATTTAATGTGTGTTCTCTATGGAACTTGAACTCTTCCTTTGCATAATGAGAAAAAGAGCATGTGTTTACTGAGTGCCTGAGATGCTCATTGTGTTGTGAATGTAAAGCTATTCATACCAGACTGGGGAGAGCAGCCTTGGGTTTATAAGCTCCAGTATACACAGATATCACTAGATCCATTTAATCTTACTCCTCTGAGAATCTCTTCGGTGTTTCTGTTGCTATTCATGCACATGAAGGATTTGGTAAATAGGAAAGTTGCCTCGTGGACCAGAAGCCCAAGGACAATTTCCCCCTTCAAAGAAAAGATACTGGCAGTCCACGTCATTGAGAATCATTTGGTCTTTTGGGGGTTTATGAAGTCTGTTGGGTTATTTTAAAAGTAATTTTATGGGCAACCAGTTCTTTCCGGTAAGGTTTCTTAATGGATTATCCTTTTAAAGAAAGTATCTTAGTTATGGGAAAAAGAAGGGGTGGTGGGAGGCCCCAGGTGCCAGGGTGATACCCCTCTGAGATGAGCAGGTAGGTGGGCACGAAGAGATCTGTGGCAATCAATGATGACGAGAAGCTGGCACTGAAATATCTTAGTGCCCTCTTACAGGTTCTGTTGTTTGAGGTGTGAAGTTCGATGATTCCTTGATGTATTTCACAAAGGTAATTGCTTTTATGCCTTTGTAAACTCAGTGTTATTTCACTTCAAGGCTTGGCCTGGCCAGGAGAAAGAATTATTGTGTGTGTTGCTTTCACAGATTAAAATATTGACCTTAAAGTGTGTCATGCTTTTAGAAAACAATAAAGCTGCTTTTTGCTTTGAAAACAGCTAGCACTGCATGAATTATGCTGACATTCACAGTTTATGCCATGCATATTGTGTTGGGACTTCTAAAGAATTAATTTGTGTACTTTACAAAGTGGGTGGAGATTTTAATTTAAGCTTGGGTATAGTTTCACCATAAAATGCATGGCCATTCTACTCATCATACTGTGATACAGACAATTGTGCAATATATGTTTTGAAAATAACCTTCTGATGATTCCTTGTTTACTGTGTTAGGATATAGCTTTAAGCATAGGCACTACAAAGTCTAAATAAAACTTTTCTGCATTCATTCTGCCACTGTTAAAGATCAGTCTGGCAGAGCTTTGCTGTGAGGAAAAGCGCTTCCTACAATAGCTTAGCAACACATTAATATTCTGATGTTACTTTGAAAGTTAGGAGCTGATATATTATTGGAAGGAAGGAAAGAAAAAAGTTAGAAAATACATCTCAGCTAACATAACACTTTGAGGTTTTAATGTAGCCTTGCAAATTCTGTTTTATTTGCCTCTCCTCTCTGCATGAATTGTCTGAAATGCCAAACTCTGCTATGTCTGCTTACTCTTTTGTGCTTTCACAGGGTTCTCAATTCATTCTCTCTTGTCTCTCTCCCTTTGTTTTCCTCTTTTCTCTCTCTGTCTTTTTGGTGGGGTACCCCGAACCTCTCAAGCAGTGCAGGAGGCCGAACAGGAAGATGTAAAGGTGGTAGTGGATGCCCAGGCTCCGAAACCAACTAAAAAAGCCAAGGGAGCAGCTGCGAGCTGTCAGACTGGCAGCACCAGAAAGGAGAAAAAAGGGAAACACAAAGGTTAGCTGCATGCGGCTGAATGTCAGATGTTGAATTGACTGCAAAATACTTCTTGTTATTTTGTTGTTTGGTTGGGTTTTTTTAATTTGCATTTCTGAAAATTGCCTTAAAGTCATTTCTTGAAATTCTTATGAGATTAGAAAATGTGGGTGACCTGGTGTTGTCTTTGCATGTGCAACCTGGGGGAGTGAAGAAGGGCTAAAATTTGTAAGCTGAGTCTTTTCAAAGGAGAGTGTTTGTTCCAATAAATGTGCATTTTGAAAATCAGTTCAACAAAACCAAGGTAACATCCTCAAAGGGGTTCTTCAAGTTGTTACTTCAGTGTTACTCTGTCCTGCCTGGTTGACACATGGGAGCTGTTTGTATGAAAAATTTTCTGCAGTGACTTTGGATAAGATTAGGTAGACAAAAAAATACACCGTTGATAATGACAAATGGGTAGGGAGAAATGACATTACCATTATCAGATTTACTGTTTGAGCTACATAGACCAGATGGAAGAAGTAACATGAGCTACTTTATAGGTATTCAAATTATATACATATATGCACACTCACAAAAAGAGAGAGGTTTTTGTACCACATAGAGTTTCTTTTTATTTGATGGTGAATGAGTAATGACATTAATACCTTTCCAATAATTTTCAAATCTATTTAAAGAGAATGAAGAAAATGCAAGTGGTAGCAGAACCCTGTAGTGGAACTTGCATTGATTTTTCAGTTACTTTTAAGAGTAAATGTGTTTCTTAATAAAAGATTTTATAATAATATTGAATGGATTTGCTAATAACTTCAGATCTAATGAAAATGGATGATGGTTATATGGTTTTATACCATTTTATGGCACAAGAGATTTTGTTGGAGGACATTCATTGGTAATTAGACCAAATCTTGGAAGTTTTAGGTTCTGCTTTTAGCTTTGCAATTGCTTCAGGTTTTGTCTCCGCTCTGCTCTGACTGTAACCTTCGTATGTCCTGTAAAGGAGCAGGATGGATGCTGAGGGGTAGATGCACTTTACATGCTAAAATAGCATTTTAAAGGTTTCTGTTAGTATTTAGCTATAGTGAGCATTACGTTTCTAAGAATAGCCAAGCTCTCTGTGATTTAAGAATAAAATGAATCTTTAGACCAGATCCTATGAATAATAAGCTAATTCAGAGCAAAAGTCATTGAATTATACATGAATAGCTCTTGAAGCTGTTGAGTAATGATCGTACTCTGGTCTTAGATGTGTAATGCTTTTTTTAAGTGGCTCGAAGAATGATGAAACGATGATCAGAACAATGTGCTAAAGACAGAAGCAAGGGAAATATTAGGTTTAATGAGGTTACGCTGACACAAAGCAAGAAAAGGAATATGGCTAATTGCTCATATAGAGCTGATTGAGCCTTTCAAATTAGGGGTCAGTGCATTTTGTAACTCTGTGATGGGTAGTACGGCGTTTAGCAATTTTTTCTACATCTGTGATTATTATTGGTATTCTTAATGGCAGTATCCAGCATAGACTGTGCCCATTTTTAAAAAGAAATGTCATTTTTGTGGGATGGAGCCTGCAAATGCAGCAAACTGATGACATTTTGTAGTAGCTTAGTTCATTAAACTGGTATTTCTGAAAGCTTTGGTCTCACAGTTTATTGTTTGCCATAACACTCAGTAAGAGAAAAACACCCAAAATGTTGTCTTTGCAGTGGGGATAGTGGATCAAATTCTGGTTTGATGTTTCATGCTAGTAAGGGGTGATTAAGGGTGCTAGTAAACCTGGTGTACAGGATTACAGCATGGTTCAATGGAAAAATAATGCAAATAAGTGAAAATGCAGCAAAAACTTATGAAAAGTATGCGCCCTGCATAGTATTACAAATACAAAACTAGAGCATGTTCAGATCTCAAATACTTTGGTGATTCTTTAAAAATTGAGATTCCCGAAAGTATTACAGGTACATAGTGGTGTGAGTTTTTCATTCGATTGGGTTTTTTCTCTGATGTAGGTTTGTGAAGAAATTAGTAAATATGTCAAAGTGCTTTTTTTGGTTGTGTGCAATGAATGGGGCAAAAACAAATCAGGAAGATAAAATGGAACCTTTAAAAGAAAAAACAGAAAACCATGAAAAGCCGTGAGTTAATTCAAAGTGAAGTCTGATACGAAAATTCAGGAATCATTCTGTGAAAAGTTGATGTTGGGGGTTGGTGTTTGGTTTTGGTTTGTGTTTTCCCTTAGCACTCTTGCACTCATAGCATGTAAGTACACTCTAGGAAAACCCTGCTCTGAACTGCACTGGTTCACACACTGTCATGGGCAATATAGATGAAGATTTTTGTCACTGAAATCAGGAATCTGGATGTGTTTGAAACGTTCAAATAAACGATAACTTCCCGGTATTTTTTCATTTATGTTGTACACTTAAGGTATATAGGATGTTGGGTATTCCCTGCTGTCTTTATGCCAGACAGAAAGCAGCCGAGCTGCTTTGACACCCAGCACCCTTTCTGCCAGGATGGCTACTGCACGTTTTGATTTGCTTTGCTCCTTCTTTTCTCTCTTTCACGCCTGTCTGTCTGTTTTGATTTGTGCATCCTGTCCCATTTTCAGATGTAACAAGCAACTACATTAATGCTGGCTGGCTAAGAGAGCAGCACCATTTGCTGGATAAGAAGCATCTTTTCTCACGGTAACGCTTCCTTCCTGACGGAGGGAGGGAAGTTCATGTAGAGTTGATTTATCTGGGCTTCCCTGTGCATTAAAGAGCAAGGGTAGGAGGAACAATGAATGAGTTTCCACCAAGAAAAGTCCTGTTATTTCCAGATCTGACAACCGTTTCAGGCTATGCTTTGGCAGCACATGAACTTGATTGTGAAGAAGTCATTTTGGCCTCCTCAGGATAGAGATTTATGAAAGTACGGTTCCTGCTGCATTTTTCTACATTTCATCAAGGTGAATTTAGAGCTTGGTGCTCAAGCATTTGCTTTTAGTTACCTGATCTGCTGTTAGCAATAATCTTTCTTTTGATGGCAATTTGGACTAAATCACCTGGAGAGGTCCTTTCCTAAAAAAGTTTCTATTTGCCCCCTTTCCCTATAAACAAATCCCTTTGTGATTTTTCAGTTGCTTGAACCCGTATCAGCGGATGGCAGCCTGCATGAGAACAGGCATACACTGGGAAAAAATATTGACAGCTACAATATACTTAAGGTTATTTAGTGACAAAAAATAGACATAAGAAATGCTTTCCCCCTTTTTAAACATTCTGATTTTTCAGTAAAGTCCTTTCGAGGAGAGTTTCACCCAACAGTGAGATACGTATATATATATATATATATATATAAAAAATATTAAAGCTATGGAGTTTTAGATTTCTAGAAAATGATAGAGCCATTGCAGTGAAGAGACCCTCAGGATCATTGAGTCCAACCATAACCTAACCTAACTCTAGCACTAAACCATGTCCCTAAGAACCTCATCTAAACACGTTTTAAACACCTCCAGGGATGGTGACTCCACCACTTCCCTGGGCAGCCTGTTCCACTGCTTCACAACCCTTTCCATGAAGAATTTCTTCTTAATAGCCAATCTAATGGAATATCATGATATTTCATTCTAGCAATTTTATTAGAGCTTCCTAGGCGCTTGTTCTGAGAAAGAACCTTTTTCAGTTATTGATTTGTGAAATGCTACTTTCTTGTACCACTGTTCTGGAAGTAAATGTTATTATCCTCAGTGGTTACACTACTTGATAAATGCAGATTTCAAAAATATAATCAACTGTTGGTTTGTTTTTTTAAACTTAAAATGTAGATCACTTCAGACAATAAAAGCAGAAGCGGGGTTTGCTTTAAGCCAAGTTCTTCAAAGGAACACTGTCAGCGTGTTTGGAGAGGAAGGGCGTTCTTGTTGTAGAACCCTTGTTGTATATAACTGAGGTCAGAAAATGTGGCTTGAGATTTTTTCTTCCAGATCCCTCCTGCCGAATCTAGATCAGTTCTTCAGATCTGATCTGCAAAGGAGTTAAGCATAGTCTTAAAACTTGGTCTGTGAGCAATATGTCTGACTTCATGTGTTGAATTTGTGTCTTAAATGCTTTCTAAAATAAGACCAAGAATTTTTGTATCCTGCATTTTGCAAAGCAAAGACAGAAATACTTGTTTTCTGTGCTATGTTCCTTTCCTGATATGTAATCTTGTTTACCATTAACTCACAAATCTCTGCTAGTTCTCTCTGATGTACTTTTCTTTTTAGCTTCTTTTTTACTTCCTTAGTTTGCAAATGTCCTATGAAGAAACTCTTAATTTATTAGAACAGTTATTTTCAAATAATTTAGAAATCTGCCTTTTCATGGTGTCCTAGGTGCAGTAAAGACCTTCTGTAAATTATCAGTTAATCATTCTTTCCTGTACTTAGAAGTTCATGTAAAACAACCAAGAGGAAATATCATTTGCTGAAAACCTTTTCAGAGCAAAATGTGTGTATTTGACTTTCTCCCCCTACCCCTCCACCCTCTGAAAGTTTTAAATACTCTTGCTTGATTATCTCTTGAGCGATGAAATAATAAAAATTGGGGTTCTGGCCTATCCTCTTTAGTTTTCTTATTCTGCTCTAATATTATAGTGTCATTAGACTGTGATGGCTTTGAGAAATTTTCTGATGGGGTGTCTAGAAATGCTTCATTTCTGTCCAGTTTTGAAAGGAATTTCTGCTCAAACCCATTACAGATTCCGGGTTTAGACAGGACTATTCAACAGATTGATCTAAGCCTTGTGTTCAGCATGACTATACCCTTAGTTCCCCACTTGCAAATAGGGTTAGGAAGTGTATTTCTCTTCTGCAAAATAATGTTGAAGATTGTGAAGCTGAAATAAAAATGCATGAGGGTCAAATGGATACCCAGAACTGCACTTAAAGTGCTCTACTAGTGCCATTGTGGGAGAGGAGAGGAGAGGAGAGGAGAGGAGAGGAGAGGAGAGGAGAGGAGAGGAGAGGAGAGGAGAGGAGAGGAGAGGAGAGGAGAGGAGAGGAGAGGAGAGGAGAGGAGAGGAGAGGAGAGGAGAAGAGAGGAGAAGAGAGGAGAAGAGAGGAGAAGAGAGGAGAAGAGAGGAGAAGAGAGGAAGAAAAACAAAAACCCAACACAAACAAACCCAAACAACAACTAAAATGCCAACAAAACAAAAACAAATAAAAACCCAAAATAAACAAGAAATAAATGAGTAATAATAATAATAAAAACACCAAACCAAACCAAACAAAACCAACAACAAACAAACACCAAACCAACCTCTAGATCCTACAGATCCAAGAAGGAGGGATATACTTCAGGATTGATAGCCTCCAACCCATGTAGTCTGTACTTGCTTAGTTTGTCAGAAATGAACTTGGTAGCTACACCTAGTAGAACTGGTATGGCTCGTCTGTATTCATTTTAGCATCTGTCTGTAGGATGTATCAAGAGGGTTGGAAAGTGTCCAGCAGAAAGCGGCTGGGGCTGTAGGCCAGGGGAAAGTATGCCTGGTGACCCTCTCTAAAGAGATTTCCCTTAATTGCTGGATTGGAACAATGAAACAAGGTCTTGACTTCACATCCTCAAAATGTATGGTCATTGCTAAATCCGAGGAAGTTGAATGGATTTGGGGTTGTTGGTTCATCCATTAGAGGCAGAGTTTCAAACAGGCATAATGTGGTATCATAAAATGCATGAAAGCTTAGATTTATTTCTCAGAAGTCACAAACACTAAGCAAAAATTTTCCACTTTATTACTTTCCCAAGGCTTCAGTAGCACTTCTTTCTTTATTCCACAACTTTTCCTCTCGCTGTGCATTCCAGACTTGGATTTTGTGAATTTTGTGCGTAGATAGTTAACGTTTTGTGTATTTAAAGCAAAATAAAATAACCCCTATCTAAAAATCCCATGACAGAGATTGAAGTTAAGTGCATGTCTGCCTAATATCTTTTTAATTTCTTAGAATTTTGATGAATTCAGGTTATAAAAACATTCTATGAGCTAGTTTAGATTACAGACTTTTGAGAACATGGTTCTTTGTGTTTATAAATATTGGCTAGAAGATTTTAGGTGCCAACAGAACATGGGCATTGATAAATAGTAGTTTATAGGATTGAAATGCCAGTGAATGCCTGCTTTCTGTTGCATTTTCTTCCGTTATCTCTTTGTGTTCATGTCTGGTATCCCTGGGTGTCATCTGAGATGTGACCATGTCAAAGTCTAACGAAAGGCCTTTACTGAGGGTCTGATGTTATGGGGGTTGTTTCAGTTTTCCACTTTCCTCCCTGCCCCCTTCACAGCTGCCTCTCAAAAATTCCTTTTCTTGTTGGCAGGTACTCAAGGACATCTCCATCAGTTTGGGTTTTTTTACCTGACTTCTGGGAAAAGTTGTAGAAAATGCTGGCTGTAGCAATAAAGCCTTTCTTTTTGGCACAGCCCGCTCAGCTGCTTTGCCAAATGACCTTGTCCTTAAACTGGGAAACTTGTAACTATAGAGTGAATGGTTTAGTTCTTTGCACAGTGAACCATCCTTCCAGTAAGTGGGTGGAAAGGATTCAGTGAGACAAAGAAAGAGAGAACATGGGGGGAGATCCAGCCTGAGTATCACAATTTTGCAAGCTTGGGAGTGTTTTTTCAGGCATTAGGTAGGTGATGATAAAGCTGCCAAACTATAACTTGCAAAGACACGTTTATATCACGTGATATAGAAAAAAAGAATTGTGTACGTATGCTTGCGTTTAATACCATTTTACACATGCAAATATAGCTACAAAGATGCATACACACACACACAAATATTAAATAGTTAATGCTGCATTTACCACGAGCCATCTACAGTACTCTAATTCAGCAGAGGTTCTTTTTTTTTGGCCTCTCTGTCTGGCTACGTCTTCCATTCGCTTAAATGGGGTCACAAGTGGAATCATTCATAATGCTTAATAACACACTCTACCAGTGGTGCACTCCTCAGAATACTGAAATTGATTTTTCTTCTCTGAAATTGTGACCTGCCAGTGTAGCCTTTGTCCTAGTGCCTAATAATACGTGATGTTCCTGGCGGCACGGGATGCGAGCGCAGGTGTTCCGCAGGCGTCAGAAAAAAGCAGCCTCGGTGCAACGTCTGATGCTGTCGGAGGCATTTCATTTGCTGCAGATCAGCGTCTGCTTTGAAGTAGAATAATTAAGGTGTTTTGTTCCTTTTGAAATGAGTTCTCAAAATCAGGTTTGTATCGTCCAAAGCTTAATAAGGGGTTAGATTGATATGCATGAGGCATGTGCATCTTGTTAAATAGATGATGCTTAGCGCTTTGGAAATTCAGAGTATTAAGGTAAGAACCTGACTTTAGGTAGCCAGTTAATGATGATGGTTAATATGGTTAAAACTGTTAGAAATACCACAGTCAATCTGAGCAGCAGCCTGTCTGTTCCAGAGCACCTTTGCCATAGTGCTTATCCTGAGATAACTCTTGAGAAAAGTGCAATTCTATTCACTGTCACTTTCTACCTGCAACGTAGGAAATTATACTGCTCATTCTACATCACACAGAGCTCCTGTCTGAAATTCTTATCCTTCCAAGATGAGAGGAACATTTCCATGGACTTTATTTAGTCTTTCAAGGTCGGATGGACAGATTATTTGTTGTTGGTTTTACTGTAAGTAAATCAGAGTTTACAGAGTTGGTGCAGCAATTGCCAGATAAGTAAGGGTCTGCGTGGTGCAGATGAGTCAATATTTCTGTCTGATCCTGAACTCGGTGAATTTAATACTTCTGCAGCGCTGGACTGCATCTCGTTAGGTGGCTGCACGGCCAGTGCTGCTGCGGTTGCGGAGGGTTCCGACCGCTCTCCTTCCCCTCGTGCTTCCTACCGCAGTGGCAGCTCGTGTGGCACAGCACAGTTAAGCATGCTGAGTGTATCATCCAGTTGTCTTTTAATGCAAGTTGACAGCTGCTGGCGAAGCGGGTTGAAATAGTGTTCTTGGAGACTTCTTGTACAGATCACAGTCTGAAAAAATCCTAATCCCTACAGCTCCTTCTTACAGGATTTATTCAGCTCTGTTTGCTGTGAGGAGCACCATATTTTTTTACTGAACTAGCTCATTGTAATTCTTGCTAGTTCTCCACAACGTTACTTACTTATTAGCAAAAATTTCAGAACAGCAACAGTATACAGGTTTATGTTATTTACTATATCTGTACATTATATTATTACCCTTTTTATTGGTGCAAAGATGCATTTTTATATAGCTGATTTAGTAATACACACCAGCAGTAAGTCTTAACTAAGAGCTGAAGTCCATTTGCAATCTGATGTTTTAACTTGCTGTCATGAAGAAAAAATAAAAAATGAAGTTAGCTTGTGATAAGAACACACCACATCCCACCCCACGTTTTCACTTTTCTGTCTTCAGAGGCGATTTACAGCCATAAGGAGGTAAATAGCTTCCTTCTGGCTGTCATCAGAAGCCACAGAATCACGGCATGGCTGAGGCTGGAAGGCGCCCCTGGGACTGTCCAGTCCCACGTCCCTGCTCAGAGCAGGTGCCCAGGACCGTGCCTGGTTGGGACCTGAGCATCTCAGAGGATGGAGGTTCCAGGGAATATGTGTTATCTTCATAGTTTCACTGTGACGGTTTAACTGTCACTAGACATATTTAGGCTTGTTAACCCGCTGCTCTTCCACTGTTACATCTACTTGTGAGTTTTCCAGGTATCTGAAACATGGAAGCATCAGTTCCTAGTGGCAGTCCTTGTGTATTAGGGGATATGGCATAAGCTGGACTCAGCCTTAGCTCTTTCTGGACCAGTTGTGTGTCCTTATGAAAGCTGCACCTGTTCTTTTTTTTTTTTTTCCTGATCCTCCCTAGCGAAATTCTTTTCTGGTTAGTTTTCAGTGTTTCTGGTGCGTGGATGGGTGTGCTTTGGGGTGCGGAGGGCAACAGTGAAGTCCTGATCACGCCCTGGAGATTCTCTAGGACAGTACGTGGGGAGTAAGATGTTTGCCTTGGAGGCTGGTTTAGTCTTAAGTCCAGAAATACTATTGAATGTGAACCTCTGATCTCTGCGTCTTAGAAAAGATGCTTTTTGTGAGTGAGCAATTCTCTCTTCGGTAACTTCTTGACACAAAGACAAATAAGGCTTTTGCTGTTGTCTGACAGGGATTGATGGCCCAGCCGCTTTTCAAGATGATGTTCAGAAGATAGGAAGTCAAGTGCAGATTCTCACTGTTGGACAGTCTAGCCATGATGAAGATGATGGAGAGAAAGTGGCCAGTGGCCAACAACAGCAAAGCAAACAAGATCTTAGAACAGCAATGCAGAAAAAAGGTAAGTAGCAAAAGGTGCCTTCCTGTTCTCATTGCTTGCTTTATGTGCCTTGACTCCTTTTCCTGTTCTCACTCTCAGCCCTAGCCTAAGCAGAGATTGTTACTCTTCCTTCTCCTCAGAGCCTGTTGGCCTATATTCTATTATCTTAAAAAAAGAAAATAAATAAAAAAGAAAAGAAAATGAAGTTCTTTCTTGTCTCAAGGAACAAGAACACCGCAGGCTCTCAGGGATGTGGCTTTCCCACCTGCAGTGCAGTGCTGCTGTTAAGGTACCAGGCAGATGCTAATGCTCACATCCATCTGTTCATATTTTTATATTATACAACTCTGGAAATCACTTACTTGAAGGTTAAAAAAGAGTGTAGAATAGCAACATTCAGACTAGAATATTAATTTTAGTTTTGTTGTCAGTTAAATGTTGTTCATGATTTCATAATGTGTGTCCATGCTTGCAGAGGTGAAAGTTACAGCACTGTGTATTCTGCAGCGTTTCCCATGCATAGTCCTCAAATGTTCTGGCATTTTCTGTTTTCTAGAGGCGTGCATGATGTGGGAGATAGATTGTGTATGTACACATTCATGCATCTGTCTCTTCCTTCCTGCACTGTTACTTCTTTCATTAGACCTTAACCGCAGGAAGGAAAAGAAGTCCTAAAATCCTCACAAAGGTTTTTCTCAAGGCATTTGCTTTGGAGTTGTTCTTCTTCAGTGTAGAGCTTTTGAAGCAAAGATGGCTCAAGCCAAGAGTACTCTGATGCTTTAAGAATAAACCCTTTGTGTATAAAGAGCAAAATGTAAGTGCAAACTTGACTCATCTAGAATAGACTATTCATACTTAAATGCCCACCTCTTGTCTGCTGAGCCGTTCTCACTAAGATTCATTTTCTTCTGGGATGTTACTCTGCAGATGTGAGCAACTTCAGCTGAAATGGGCCGATTTTCTCCAAGTGTGGTATTTCCTGGGCATTTCAGTTGGAGGGATGTTGGCATGACTAATAAGTTCTGATCTGTGTGGTGATTGTGTTGCCTTAGACCAAGGCTCAGAATATGTAATCATCAGGCACACTACTTACTAAAGCTGATTGACTTAAAGACTATCAACAGACTTTTCAAATTAGGTCAGAGCACTAAGATTTGTACTCTGGGGGACATTTCTATTTTTGATGTTTTTTCCAGGTTAAGGTATATTTTTAATCTCCCCAGTTTTTTGTTTATTTTTTAATAGAAGCAGTGGGTGCTGGAGGGTTTTTTTCTGTTCAGTTTGGTTTGCTTTGCTTTCATTTTGCTTTGTTGCTTCATGTTCTTAAATACATGATAGGACTTTTTTTTATGTAGGTCTGAGTATACTCGTGATCAGAACAGACACTGCTAAGAGTGGAGCACTAGTATGCTTCAGGTTGGGGGGATAACTTTTTTTAAATGGGAATGCTGAGATTTACTCATTTTTATAAACAACAGAGCTATGCTCTGTGAGGCACAAAGAAAAGTATTAGGATAAGACTGCAACTAGCAGCATCTTCATTAAATGCTTTTACTATGCATGTATGGTTTGCCACTTGATACTAGCAGAGGAGGCTTGTTAGAAATTTTTGAGTATCCCAGTGTTCGTGGAAAACTTCATGTAGAGCTGGGGATTCTTGTGTGGATTCCCACTGCTGCTTCTCTGCTTGTGGCACGTCCCTCCTGGCTTGTCCTCATTGGTCTGAAAAGCATTTAGAATTGCAAATGTCCTCCCATCAGTTCATCTCTTGCGTGGAACAGGAGCAAGAGGAGATGAACACACGTAAATGCTTAGTGGCCCGGTAGGAAGGGCTGAGTCCCATCAGATTTGCACAGCCTGGACTTGTTCCCATTCTGCTCTTTGACACCAGCTTTGTGGAGAGAACCTCTCAGAGCACGTGTCGCTGCTTCCACAGCGAGTCCAGTTCTGCTACAGGACAGGAGGTTATAGGCTACCTGAGCATGAAAGGAACATGCCCCTTGCAAGAAAATGCCAAATGTTTTATTTTATTTCACCATCTTTTGGAAACTGCCATACTAGAATCACTTTCTTCCTGCAGAAAATATTCATCCTTTGTGTTTGAGAAGTCTTAAATATGTAGTGTTCCTCTCTGGAAAATGAGTCACTAGGACAGAGCCAGACTTCCATACATTTTAACACCAAATAACTAACATTTAGTCTTCACATTTATCAGTTTCCTATATGTCTCTGTAAAGACTTGGAATGAGCAATTTGGCCTTAGTTCTTCTTTGCCACCTGAAATTACAACTGTTTTGAGATTTAGAGGAAGAATGGATTTGATTTCTGGGTTCAAAAACAAATCAGGAGGTCTCCGAAGCATTCTTCCCCACAGGTCAAGTGCAGACTTTTCTAAGGCTAGCACAGAATTTTTACTGCCAAGATACTGGTGGTGAAATAGTGAGTAGAAATAAACTGGTGATATCTGTGCATATGCAAGTATGGCTTTATTGCACAGCTGCCAGCTGAGGAGATGGATCATCTCTGTTGCCCATGCATATGTGACTAGAATGTGGTTGTCCTGTTAAGAAATAATGCTTGTGATTAATGAGTGTGTGTTTAACAATGAGTGAGTTCTACAGGCTTTGAAAATATCTGTTGACCTGTGAACTCTGGCCTCGCTTGCACAGCCAGATCCTACTGGAAATGTTTGCTGTCGTGCTGTGTGGTATATGTCCAGACAGGGGGAACTGCAAAAGTGCATAACGAGACCATTCCTGGTGCGGCTGAATGGAATACAAGCATTTAATGTGCTTCTGCTTTACTTTTATATACTTGCTCTCACTACTCTGGTGTTGTTTTGTTATCCAGTGTGCTTCTGGTCTCAAAAGCTATTTTAAATGGATATGCACTGAGGTTATTGGAAGCAGCAATAACATAAAAAGTATTTAAATTTCAGGTGTACTTTTATTTTTCATTGCGTTCCAAAATTTGAACTGAAGAAAACCATTACTGATTCTATCTCTAGTGTTTGTATTTCTGTACATTAGTTTGGTTCAGCCTCTGATTGTCGCAGGTCAAGCTCATCTTTCAAAAGACTAAGCTACATGAAAGTCTGTATGTGTATCCCTGTCCCAGAAGGAGAGTTTAGAGAGCCTGAGAAAGGTGATGAGGACACACTGGGCACAGGGATTTAGGTAGAATTTAGGCCACCTGAATACTTTTTTCTATGTTATTGAACAAGTATTTGTGTAGAATCTGTCTCTATCACCTGTGTTGATCAGTTTTATTTTTTTGTGTGTGTTAGAATTCAAAAGTAGGCAAAAAACTTACCGTGCAGGGCACATTGTGTACAGAAGGATTTGTGCCACAATCATTTATCACTGGTGATGTTTTCTGAAGCTTCAGCTCTGTGATCCAGTGCTTTTTGACTTTACTCAAAGTACTAAAAAAGACGGTGATAGCAGGTATAAGCAAGTATAACGTGAATTTGTGCAGAAAGATAAAAGGTCCATAATTGAGAATTTTGGCAGCAGCTTTGTGGCCCCATCCAGGGGGCTTTAGCCCTGTGCGGAGTCCTGTTGGCAAGTTAGGCTTGTTCATTCACTTAAGGGTTTGCAGAATCAAGCCCATGGATTTTTTCCTTTCCCAGATCCCCATGCAAATACATCCTGGTCCTCTTCCACCTCCCAATCCAGTCTTGTCGCCCTGGATCATGTTCCTGGTAAGTACAGAAGGAAAAAGTTAATTATGCCCATGCTGCTTGGCTCTGGCAATCTTTGCATTTTATTTATCCTTCTGCATTGGACTTACCAATAGTGGAAATTCTGGACCGAGCATTTTCTTTTTTTCTTTTTAGGAAAAAGTATTGTGTAGTTAGCCTCTAATGTGTAACTCAGAGTTTGAACCCGGGTACACAGCAGCTTCATCTGCATGATACTCCTTGAAAAACTAGGTCTGGCAAATGTCCCACCTTTGACGCTTTCTGCTGCTGAGTCCTATTTGATGTTCAAAGCCGTGTTTCCCTTTGAAATGTCTGAGGTTTTGAATTCTTGTAAAGTCAAATTTCTAAGTGCTGGAAGGCAGTTCTTTGGCCTGGGCTGATGCTGGTTTTCACATGAAATAAATATGCATGAGAACATTGCCTTGATGTGGATGTTTCAGTCTAAGATCTGCTCTTCATCAGATCACATAGGAACAGTTGAAAGTGTGCAGTAAAAGGGTTTTAATTGTTAAGGTTTCCAAGTGGCTGTGATACGTTGTCCACTCAGCTCCAATTTCAGGTTTAAGATTTTGTGTTGTGTTTGAAGTACTTGATTGGATTAAGATCTGAATTCAATTCCTAGCTGGATATTGCTCTTGTATCACTGCGTAACTTGATCCTCTCTTTGGAATGGAAACCGTGATTTTTCCTTTCTCATTTGCTGAAATGTTTTGGCTTCTCAGGGCAGGTGCTGCCTCACCCACGTATTTGTACACTGCCTCGCACAGTGAACCCCCTCACACACACCCTCTCTCACCTGTGAGCCTAAGGGTGATATTTTACAGCAAGTATGGACAGCTTTAATGCATTAGTAGTTCATGTAAGTGCACTGCTTTCTCCTCAGGCATTTCAAGCAGCATGAATTTTGATGAGGAAGAGGATGAGGAAGATGAGGACAGCTCCAGTTCTTCACAGTTAAACAGTAACACGCGTCCTGGTTCTGCCACGAGCAAGAAATCCAACAAGGTGAGGGGTGAGAGCCGAAGCAGGAGCAGGCGGGACAGGCCTGGATTTCTTGTTTGTTTTTAATATGCTCTAGAGTGTCTCCAAGGTGATTTACTGCGGTAGCTCTCAGGGTTCACAGGAGCAAGCAATGAAAATAATGACTTGGGGAAAAGAATAGCAAATATTTTCTGAACTTGAATGAAGAGAAAGGTAAACAGTAAATATTTACCTTTCTGCCTCTTGCAGGTGCTCAGAAGGATCTTTTGTTTCTACTGCTTTTTTTTTCCCTATCATTTCCCCACCCTGTTCTTGCTGCTGCCATCCAAACATAAAATACGACTTGTGACTTCTTCGAGTATTCTAAATCACAAGGTCTTGCTAAAGCAGCTGATGGTGCCCCACTCTTTTATATACTGCACTTTCTCATCTCTGTTACAGCTCTGTCTAGCTTAACCTGTCTCACAGAATCACAGAATCACAGAATCGACTGGGTTGGAAAAGACCTCAGAGATCATCGAGTCCAACCCTTGGTCCAACTCTAGTCCGTTTACTAGATCATGGCACTAAGTGCCATGTCCAATCTCAGTTTAAAAACCTCTAGGGACGGCGAGTCCACTACCTCCCTGGGCAGGCCATTCCAATGCCTGATCACTCTCTCTGTAAAGAATTTCTTTCTAATATCCAGCCTAAATTTCCCCTGGTAGAGTTTAAGCCCATGCCCCCTTGTCCTATTGCTAACTGCCTGGGAGAAGAGACCAATCCCCACCTGGCTATAACTTCCCTTCAGGTAGTTATAGAGAGTGATGAGGTCACCTCTAAGCCTCCTCTTCTCTAGACTAAACAACCCCAGCTCCCTCAGCCTCTCCTCATAGGTCTTATGTTCAAGTCCCTATCCCGTTTCTTCCTTTCACTGCCTGTGGGTCTGACTTCCAAAGAGAAGTGTGGTGAGCTGGGCAGGTGTGAGCCGGGTTTGCTGTGGCCCGTGGCAGCACTCCACATCTGCAGCCACCCTGCTCTGCTTTGCCAGCTGTGCTGAGCATCCGCGGTGCAGAGAGCTGCTCCCTGCGCCTTCCGTAGCCAAGAGCCTGACCAGCAGGATGGGGAGAGATCCTTAGCTTGATAAGCTGCCTTCAAGGCTGCCGAGGAATCAGAACAGGGAAGAAAATATGTTCCTTGTATTTATTTAAGTGCAGCTTTCATCAAATGTCATTCATTCACACTTACAACCTTGTAAATCAAAGTTGAGGAAAACGGCGTTTTGCTTACTGTTTTAGGAAGCGGCCTCAGCCCCCAGTCCTTCCACAAATGAGCCTCTCATAGACGTCGATGACCTGGAGGAATTCGCCATAAGACCTGCTCCACAGGGTGTCACCGTCAAATGCAGAATCACAAGAGACAAGAAGGGAATGGACCGAGGGATGTACCCTACTTATTACCTCCACTTGGAAAGGGAGCATGGTAAAAAGGTCATAAAATAACTTGAATGGCATACCAGTTGCATCTGAGTATTAAAAAAAATATTAAAAGTCTGAAGAAGTCTTACAAAGAGAATATAATATATTTTAAATATATTTTCACTTTCACTGAGATCTGCAGTCTTTCAAAAGCAAAACAATAGTATCGTTTTGTTCTACCACCTTTCTTCATATGTCTAATCTTTGGCCTTAAATAATTCATGCATGGCACCTTTATGCGACAGTCCGCAGTTGGGGCTCTCTGCAATCTGCGGCCTGAAAAGCATCTATTTTCAATTCAACTGGAGGAGCCATAGCAACTTAGAATGAAACATTTAACAAAATAGATTGAATTTAATTATTTAAACCATAAAAAATTGACTGAGTGGTTGAGAAGTTGCTTTCCCTTTCCAGATTTTTATCTGCTTTTGCTGAGCCTCAGGAGACCTCCTGTTACTTGATGCTGGAAGACAGAAAAATTACCTATGGTTTCTTTATATCAAAGCAGGGAGTGGTGTGTGCTAACCCCTTTGGCATTTTAGAATATGTTTTTTTGCACTGCTTAGGTGTTTCTGTTAGCTGGAAGGAAACGGAAGAAGAGTAAAACCTCTAATTACCTCATCTCCATAGACCCAACTGACCTGTCCCGGGGTGGAGAGAGTTTTATTGGAAAACTGAGGTAAACACCGATACATCTAAGCATTTTCTTTGTATAATATAAAGTTCATTTGACATTAAGAAGCCTGTAAGCCACTATGACCTCTTAATTAGAGGCTTGATGACTTAATGTGATAATGTAATGAAGTTTACCAGTATCCAGGGCATGTTTTCAAAATGTCTCAAGTACTTACAAGATCACATTTTATTAAAAGTCAGCAGGACTGAAGCTCTTAAATGCTCAAAGGCCAGATTCTCAAGGGTGCATGAGCACAACTTACCTTAATGGGATTTTCAGAAGTACATGAGTAGATTGTGTCTAGCCTCGATTAATATAAATACCTTGGAATGGAAGTTATGTCAGTTAGATGATCTGCAAATCTCTTTGGTTTTGTCCATCTGTTAAGAGCCTAATTAGAGTTATTTACACGTAGCGGTTCTTTCAGAACCATGTTTTTCATTTCTGTCTGTAACCCCAGCATACATCAGTGTGTTGTTGATACTTACGTGGAGCCTCTCCATGTATAATATTTAGATCATCTGTGCCTGAGGAAAGGGACTATTCCTCTAATTGCCATTTGTCTGTGTGGATTTTGGAAAATCACGTGCTATTTATTGCAGTACAAGCACAGAATGAGGATAATGTGGTTTAAGTATGTTTTAAGTTGTATTTTGTGCTCTTTGGTTTGATTTCCATTTAAACAGGAAAGACTGACCTTACTTAAAACTTAATGAAAATCATTCTCTGTACTATAATAGAATTAGTAGTCTCATAGGAAAGCAGGTAGTTTTTTAGAGAGCAAGCGTATTTTTAAAACCAAGCAAACAAACAAAATAAACCCACCTGAGTGTTTCCTTATTGTTTCCTTCAATTTACTACTTTGCAAGACATCATGAGGAATCTCCAGTGTAATGACAAGGGGCCTTTATTATACTTTGCTGTACTGTACCTTTACATTTTTGTTATGGCTTAGAATCCAGGAGTTGCCATTTAGTTGAGATTAGGATTAACAACTATTCATACTTGATATTATTTGTCTTTCCTTTGGGACTACAAGGTAGTAGAGGATAGATGTCTTGCACGGCATTTACTGACAAATGGTGACTGGATTTTTCCTTGTTTTTTTCATAGATCAAATCTTATGGGAACTAAGTTTACAGTTTATGACAATGGAGTAAATCCAATGAAAACAACATCGAGCCTGGAGGCGAGTGTCCTGCGTCAGGAGCTGGCTGCCATTTGTTATGTAAGTACTGCTCATGGGCACAATGCGCATGGAAGGGCAGTGCCATTTCTGAAATAGCACGCTGAATTTCCTTCTCACTTATGATTATGTAAATCAGCATTCAGACTTCGATGTAATCAAGCAGCTGATCGTCACTAGAGAAAGCAGGAAATTCAGTAGCGAGTAGAGGTGAAAAACGTGCGCAAACCAGGTTGCCCAGTTCTCACTTTTGGTCAGAAGGTGCTGGAGCTTTTACATAACCCTCTGGAAGGGGCAGGATGCTTCACAGCCTGCAGGCACCATCCAAGGGAGCCTCCTGAGCTGGAAAGGGCTGTGCACATGGAATTACTACACTAAAGCACGATTATTTGTTAATTGCATTTTGCAGGAGGCCTCTCTGATCCACAACACAGGTAGCTGGACAGCTAGGTCTGCAGCAGTGGCTGAGAGACTGGAATAAAAACTCTGAAATGCCTTCTTACCAGGAAAACAAACAAACAAACAAAACCAAACAAACAAAAACCCAGACAAAATCTGAAATTCACTTGAATGAGAGAAACCAGCCTCTTATAGAACAGCAACTAGCATTTGTCAGGGGCAATGCAGGACAGGCTGCCCAGAGAGGTTGCGGAGTGTCCTTCCCCAGAGACATTCAAGACACATTCCTGTGCGATCTGCTCTGGGTGAACCTGCTTTAGCAGGTGGGTTGGACTAGATGATCTCCAGAGGTCCCTTCCAACCCCACCCATCCTGTGTGATTGTCATTCTGTGAAGCACAGTTGCTATTGTTTCCTGAGTACTGGATGATTCACTGTTTTGCTGAGAGTATTCTTTCTGTTCAGAAATCCCTGGGTCCACAAAACTCTTCCAGTCAAAATTGATAGAGACGCTGCTACAGACAGTTTTCTTCTGACAAAAATATGCAAGAACCACTTTTCTGAAAAATTCCTGGCCAGCTGTGCTCAAGGATGCCCAGAGCTCTGTCAGATCAAGGTCCAACCATGCACACATATACCCTGTGTAAGCACAGAATGTGTCCCTGGAAAGGTCTAGAAGGTTTTGGCACGCAAAAAGGAAAGCAGAGAGCCATTCTTTCCGTGCAAAGTGCTGAGAGCACTGAGAGGTGGCAGTGTTAGCTGCTAATGTGTTCTTTTTCCTCTGCTTAGGATACAGTTTTTCTGTGAATACAGGATGAATATCATATTTATTGGCACGTACTGTTATTCAGGCACATGGCCTATAGTTGCAGACGGGCATACAGACACACACCTATCGCTCCAGTTCTGTGGGATTTAAAATCCTGAGAATTTCAGAAAATCCAGCTAGCAGGATTTAACAAGAGAGTCCAGGATTTGATGTTAGTTTAGAATTTGACTGAGGTTTCAGTAGGAACCTAGGAGAACTTACATGTTTTATTATATAAAGGTAATTTTACTGATTTATATAGGAGGGCATTCTCTGGAGCCAGGCAACTAGTCTTCTGGTGCAAAGTGGAAATACAAGGCAAAAACAAAAAATAGTTTTTAAAAAGTTATATGCTAAAAAACTTTGGCACTGCTTGTATAAGTCAACAACAATGACATTTGAACCACTAACATTACCAAATAAAAAGCTCAGTTGTGTTCAGCAGAGGTGATTAGAAGAGTGAGCGTTGGAAAGAACAGAACCATGGCTACTATTTGGAGAATATGGCTAAGATAAGCTGCTTTTATATGCCTGTTTTGAGATCAGCAGTTTAAAACTTGTACATTTGTGTACGAAAATGAATTGTTCCATTGATATTTCGATACTCACGGAGAAAGGCAGCAGGCTTGCAGGTGTGCTATGGCCAGAGGACAAAAAGAAATTGGAATGATATTTTACTACTAGCCAGGTTTGCTCAAGTGACATTATTGTTCCTGGCTGCAGCAGAACCACAGCAAAGAACGCCAGAAAGAGCACTCTCGGAACACTTTTGTCCCAAGGTAACCTTTGAATTCCTGCCTTGAGATTTTTCCTGCAGCAAAAATTATAATAAATGACACTTTGCAAGCACCACTGTGCCTCTCACTGTCTCAGTACCTGCTCCTACCAACTCTCTGAGCATGACCTGAATCGTCTCAGCAGGTCTAGTTGATACAGGCAGAAACTGGCAATGCATCTGTTGTTGACTGTGGGATAAAGGTGTTGAGAACTCTCACGTGGAACTCACCTTAGGGCACATTTCAAGCAACAGGAATAAAGTCAGTGCAAGGACCGGGTTTTATCAGGCCCTGTTAAGCGCTTTTACTCTCCCTGCTGAGGGCAGGCTGGCATATTAACAAACCTGCAGCAGCACCTAATGGCTGATCTCAGAATCGCTTGGCAAAATTTGTCAAGAAGCAGGGAGGTGTAACTACCATTTGAACCAGGATTCTCTGTGCTGGATTTCTTCATATCCACAGTACCTCACAATTCAGTTTGCACTGGATTCTGTGGGCAGGGAGCTCAGCTGATATTCTGAGGTGTGACTCTGGTCTCCGGAAAGCAAACTGTATGTTTCTACTCCAGCCCCCATCACTTCCATGGGGCTCTGTGATTTGGGCTTTCTATGGAATGATAGTTTCTACACAACGTATGGAGGACAAGGCACAGCTGTGTGATTCAAGTCCAGAAAGGGAAGTGGCTGAAAGAAAATTGGGGTAATTAAATCCTGAATCTCCTGGGAGCTGCTGGGATGTACGCCTTGCTGCTTTTACCATGGCAGCTATTGCCACCGTAGCGAAATGCTTACATAATGTTATGAGAGCGTGTAAGATTTTAAAAGCAGCCCTGGGGAGAGGCTCTGTGTTCTTTCAGTCCCGTTTATTGTGCCACACGCTGACAGAACAGCGTGCAGGTTGGGCACAGGCAGAGAGAGCAGCATCTGAGCAATACTGGGCCTAGTCCTTTGCTGATTTAAGCCATTGCCATGCTGGTTGATTCAGCAGAGCTCTGCCAGCTAATAAACCTTATTTTGAGCCATAAACCAAGTCTGTCAGTGGCATTTCAATGGTGTGAAATCAGAATGTGGCCTACGTTTCCCTGATAACGCCATTTAGTCTTGAATTTACACATGCAAACTAGTGGAGGGAGGGGAATAAGAGAGAAGCAGGGAATGAGAACTGTGATAAGGGGAATTCATTTTATTTGGATGCAGGTAGATTGGAAAGGTCTGCTCTTAATTAAAGCTCCTCTTTTGTCCCTACTATTTTCCTCATATATTCCATGTGTGTAGAATTTCAGTTTTGTATGTTGATTTTAGCAAAAGGGTAGCGTTTACCAATAAAACATCTGATATAATTGGTGATTGATGTAATGTGCAACTAGAAACCATTCCTTTATCCCTTGGCAGAAGTATTGATTTTAGTGTTTCTGAGTAAATCCAAAGAATATAGTCCCGTTTTTTCAGAGTGATAATACTGTTTGTTAGGAGGGAAGTGATTCAGCGCTATTATTTAATTTTACCTTGAACAATGTCTCCAACCAGTCAGCATCTAGATTAATTGTATATAGCAGAACTGCAGCTTGATGAGAAGAGCTTGTAAGACATTTCAGAGAATACCAAAATTGTCAGTAGTTAGTGGAAAATAAGCATAAGCATGAATCTTTTCTTAGAAATTGTCCTCTGCTGTGCTGAGTCTGTCCTGCTTATCAAATCTGCTGGCAGTCATTTTAGTTGGAGTCTCACCATGATGCAAAACCAATTATATGTTTGCAACTGAACTGATAACATTGGATTACTCTGCCAAAGGCCAGGACATAAGTGATTCAGAAAAGAGGTAGAATCTTCCCATTAATGTGTATAGTTAAGAAGATATATGAATATACCTGGATTGCTTCAACAGCATTCAGTAAAATAACTGAGTTGCTTTTTTTCCTGTGTGCATGAAAATCTTTAACGAGTTGTGTAAAACCTCCAGATGGTTTGCTGAAACAACCAAAGTTATTTCAAAAGTCTGACAGATGACAAAACTTCTGCAGGAGTAAATTTTAGGTGGTTATTTTCAGATGTTTCTAGTGAGTTGTGTGGATATTTGCCTGTAAAAGTAGAGATGCTTTAAAAGTTTAATGTTCCTTAAAATCAGGACACTTGTATTAAATATATAAAAGCAGAGGCATCTGAACCTGTCACTTCTGAATGTCACAGTGGTAGAGCCACACCAGCTGGAGCCTGGGGGTGTCCAGTTCTATGTGTATCATGGTATGTTGCTGGGAATAGCGCCAATGGGAATTTTCTTTGTGAGATTCCTTAGTGTGTGTCCACAGCCCTTCACTTGGGAAAGGTAGAGGAGAAAAAATATGTGCAACTGAAAAAATAATAACCGAAAAGAAAAAGCACTAAACATGAGGAGATGGGCTTTCACAGGTGTCACCGTTTAATTTACTGGAGTTAATGCTAAAATCATCAATCCGGTTTTACTGAGCAAGTTGGAAAATATTGCCCTTTACGTTTTCTATTTCTAAAGTAGACGGCAACTTACTGAAATACTTGGTCTCGGTTTCTTCTGTGGCAAAAAGAAAGACTCAGATAAAAGCAAGACTTTAGGCATGTTTAGATTTTAGTGGTTGTGTTTTGAGAGGATAGTGCAATACTGGAAGGCTTTTGGGAAAAGCTGGTCAGAAAGGCATCAAATCACGTTTAATGGAAAAACTTGTATTTTCCATGGATTTGTTTTTGCTGCCCATGTTATTTCTTTACTTTCCCTGATTTCATAGCTTGAAAATTTGCATTCATGCTAATGTGTTTGTTTTTTACCCTGCTCATCTCTAAGCATAACATATCTGAAGACTTTGAAAACCACAGCTCTGCTAACAGATGCTCTTACTGGCAGCTTCTACTTGTTTGCCTTTGTGCTGGCTCTGGAATAAATGGACTTGGTCCCATATATTTAATTTAGTCTCTCATCAAAATGTGTGCCTGCATTTTACGATTTTTAAATTACAACTACTTTATTTTGGGATCTAGCAGTAGCCAAGCAATCTGGTTAGTTCATATCCTTTTTTAACAAAGGGATTTTTTTGTTGTTAAATTGTATTAAGGTTCCTGGCAGCCAATGCTAGGAGTGTTTTTGGAAACCTCTCTATTTCCATTTTTTCCTGTTGTCGGAGCTTCTAAGACAAAGCTAGAATGTTTGGCGGTGCCATGAAGGTAAGAGTTTCAAGATGTTTTTTGAGGTGACTAACAAATAAGTTCCCTGGGCTGCCACTGTGTCTCTCTGTTGCAGAAATTAACTTTAAAAATACGGAACATGATGCACTCTCTTCTAAACATTTTTAGGAAACAAATGTCTTGGGGTTTAAAGGACCTCGTAAAATGAGTGTGATCATACCAGGAATGAATATGGACCATGAAAGAGTTTCCATCAGACCACGAAATGTAAGTCATACCATCAGTCAACAATAAAAATTACTTGAATTCTTTTTCAATTGAAGTTGGGGTTTTTTTTCTTTTCTGAAGGTTTAGAGGTTAAAAAAACCCAGTATTTGAACAATCACAGAACAATGGGCTGTGTGACTAGTTCTGTGACTCACAAAAGCACTACAAATAATAATGTATTTTGATAACAAAAGATACAACTAACCTTTTCCAAGCTGTAGGAAGGACTCAAATGCACATTTGCATTAAGATACTTGGAGTTCACTGTTTCATTTGATGATGCTGTTTTGAGAGTTGAGGGTGGCAGTTCAGTCTTTGGGCTGCGATTTAGGAACAGGTTGTCTGGTGAGGGTGTTAAACTGACACGCATTACCTGTTGTATGTGCAGGAACATGAGACACTTCTTGCAAGATGGCAGAACAAAAATACAGAGAGTGTCATTGAGCTGCATAACAAAACGCCAGTCTGGAATGATGACACCCAGTCCTATGTTTTAAATTTCCATGGTCGAGTCACACAGGCCTCAGTGAAAAACTTCCAAATTATTCATGATAATGATCGTAAGTACAGCTCTCTGTAGTGTGTAGAAACGGGACTGCATGCACAGCCCGGCAGTGATTCTGCTTTTACTGTTGTTACCTGAGTGAGTTTAATTTAGTTATGTGGGTCCAACTCTTCCGTGTGGCCATGACATTGATGCAGGTTGGGTGTTTAAATGCTCACGCTTGAGACAGGTGATTCTGCTATGTGCTGTTTTCTCCTTTGGCTGCCCAGTTTGTGAACTGAGCAACAGTTTAGAGTTGTTTCTGCTGTCAGAGCTGTGGTACATCCAGACAGCAGGACCGTGGGGCGGTACCACTCTGCTCGAGCACTTGTATCACACAACCCTTCCTTGGGTTTTTTGTTCACTCTGGGCACCATGCACTGCCCAGCTGGAGACGTTGACAGCCAGATGTGTCTCACTGCACACCCACCTTGCCATGACTGCTTGTTGTCAAGATGCTGGAAAGCGGCTCTGTAGAGAGGGACGTGGGGGTTTTGGTAGACAGCAAGTTGAACATGAGCCAACAGTGTGCCCAGGCTGCCAAGAGGGCAACCATGTCCTGGGTGCACCAAGCACAGCATTGGCAGCCAGGCAGGGAGGTGATTGTCCCGCTCTGCTCTGCTCTGGTGCGGCCTCACCTGGAGCACTGGGTGCAGGTCTGGGCACCATGGGATAAAGAAGATAGAAAGCTACTGGATTATGTCCAGAAGAGGGCTATGAAGTTGGCGAAGGGTTTGGAGAGGAAGCCATATGAGGAGCAGCTAAAGTCACTTGGTTTGTTCAGCCTGGAGGAGACTGAGGGGAGACCTCATTGTGGTCTACAGCTTCCTCACAAGGGGAGGAGGAGGAGCAGGTGCTGATCTCTTTGGTAACCAATGACAGAACCCAAGGGAATGTCAGGAAGGTGTGCCAGGGAAGGTTTAGGTTGGACATTAGGAAAAGGTTCTTCACCCAGAGGGTGGTGGAGCACTGGAACAGGCTCCCCAGGGAGGTGTCATGGCCCCAAGCTTGACAGCGTTCAAGAAGAGACTGGACAACGCCCTCAGACACATGGTGTGAACTGTGGGGTTGTCCTGTGCAGGGACAGGAGTTGGACTCAATGATCCTTGTGGGTCCCTTCCAACTCGGGACATTATATGGTTCTATGATGCCATACACAACACCCTGAAAATGTCAGGTCTGCCTTTCGCACCATCCCTAAGGCCTTACCCATGTGCTGCTTTCTGGCAGCAATGTACAGCCCCGTTGTTTTTGCCTGAACATAGTTGCAGCTGCTGGAGCAGGGATGGGGACCTCACTTTTGGCAGATGCATGCACCAGGTCCTGGGGTGCACAGGGCCACCCCAGTGCCGTGCTTAGGCTTCAGGGAATGTTGGAAACCAGTGACAGTGGCTTCACCAGTTTCTGAGAGCAACGCTGAGTTTGAAACATTGGTGTATGCATTTGCTGAATTTCATGAGGTGAAACAATTACACCTGCTTCTGCCAATGAGACATTTCAAACTGTGAATGAGGCTGAGATTTCCTCTTTCTGGCAAAGAGTACAAAGGGGGAAAAAGTTGAGGAAGAATTCCTGAATATGATATAATAGAGTGATATTAGGTCTAGATCAGATCCATGCCTCCTCTTCCCCAATTACCCTGGCTTGTCCACTTGCCTGAAATTACGTAGGAATTGAATTAATGGGTTCTTGGTACATGTGAAACTTGGCATGAGGTCTATATAAGAGGACTGAGCATTCTATACAGAATCAATTTTATCTCTGTGCTTGTAAAAACCACTTTTGATCTGTGTGATTTTTTAAAGACAGTAAGAAGTCCCGCAGTCCTTTATCGCTCAGCTGTTCCTCACTCAAGCTAAGTTTGCTTCTCCCTCTGATATTAGCACACCCACTTGCATGAATAAGTGTTGCAAAGTTTGTCGGTGTTTTGTTGAGCTGGGCCAGAGGCTGCTGATGAATGCATACTTGTTTGGTAAGGGCTGCAAACAAAAGTAATGCTTTGTCACCTCTTTATGACCTTTCTTGCAGCTGACTATATAGTGATGCAGTTTGGCCGCGTGGCTGAGGACGTGTTCACCATGGACTACAACTACCCGATGTGCGCGCTACAAGCCTTTGCTATTGCCCTTTCAAGTTTTGACAGCAAGCTGGCTTGTGAGTAAATGGGCATGGGTGAGCATCTCTCGAAGGAAGCCGTTTGCCATGTGGTTCCCAATTCCTGCTGGTGTCACTTATGGCCCATACTAAAGAGGTCAGGGAAAATGCAGTTGTGGAGGACCACTCTATTGCTGAAGAGAAAGTAAAAGGAATCTTCTTAAAATTCAGGACATTCAGGAAATAATATTTTCCTTTTTTTTTCTGTCATATTTTTCTGGAAGTGGCATCAAGTTTCTGTAAATAGAAGTTCTGTCTCATGTCCTTGATTATGTTATGGAGGTGTGCCATGATGTACTGTACCGTGGCTCTAGTAGCACCATTAGAACGGTGTCTTTTTTAAATCCAGAAAGGGCGTGCACACTCAAAAAATTTCTTTCTACTTTAAAGAATTATTCCGAGGCTGCAATCATACCTCAAGGTTGCTTTCCTACGTCAACTAATCAGAGCTTCACCTCATCCAATGTAAAAGAAAGATCACTAAAAAAGATGCACTTTTTGAATTTGCAAGGATCTTGTGTAGTATAAAGCCGAGTCTGAGGGGTGAAAACCTATACTGGACTGAACTTGATGCATTGCTGTTGTGTATGTGGAAGGGCATGATGAATTTTAATTGCAGTAGGAGGAAATGGAGAAGTAGAAAGCACAAAATGTTGCACAAGTCACTTGAATTCTAAGTCATTATGTTTTAACATCTACATGCTTTTTAATTTGTTTCAAATGAAAATGTATTTGGAGTACAGAAAAGGAAAAGGAAAACGTCTAGATGCCAAGAAAGCATAACTTATGTTGAATTTGGCGTGTCACGTGTTGGGAATTTATATCCTTGTATTTCTGTGGTAACTCAAACACATATTTTGTATGAAGTGATATAAACAGTTGGATAAAGGCTCTCTGCAGAGAATCTTATTATTTTGAACAGGCTCTGTAAAGCTGAGGAAGGTAAATGGAAATATTTTATTAAATTTGTCTGGCCTTTTGCGATTTTACAATTTGTTGATTGCATTTTTTGAACTTTCAGCAACAACCACTTTTCATATTTATTTCCCATTGTAAGAATGCTTGAAATCGATTGAAACTGTGTATGTTGTTCTCTAATGTAAGCGTGCCAGCTACTGAGCTAAATCCTTCTAGGCAAATCTAGTGTTTGCTGCATACAAATGAGACACTGGCAGGACACAGAATAGCTTAAAGTAGTGTGGTTTTTTTCTTTTATTTCTGATTTATCTGGAATATATAAACAAATACCATTTTAAAACACAAGCAAAGAACAAGCCATTCTCTTTCAAACATCTCAAAATCCAAGAGCTGCAACTGAAAGCACACTGTAAAATACCTTTAAAAATAACAAGTCTTTCTGGCATTGTTTTGTACAATGTTATCCTAAACAGCACAGAAAGTAATAGAATTTATATGCAGTTCACCAGAAGGGTATTGAAATATGAATGAAGAAGTACCTGCATTTTATATAATACTAAATGCATTCAAATCCTCCTTTTTACTCTTTATAGCCTGTTGCATTGCACAACTAACGATTATAACATGAGAAGATGAGATCAAATCTGCTTGTCTCATAGCTGTCAGTCCCTTTTTGACCGCAGGGGACAGGGCATAAGGAGAGGTTGTGCCATTTGGACTGTATAATTTCAACTAAAAAGAAATATTCTCTCTTCACATTTGCCTTCAGGTCTCCTTCCCAGTATATAGACAAGGAAATTTCAGAGAAGAGGTGGAAATAAGTGATTGCCAGCATTTTTTTCTAATCTTTTTTAGAATCCATAGAGAAGAGTCTGCTGGCTTTGCACAGTGTTTTGTTGATGGACTCAGCCTGTCAAATGTCATCTTTAAATAACAGGAGGCTGGCATTTTATCAAATGTTTTTTTCAAGAAGCCTTTCCATGCAATGCTATAAAATGGAAAGACACCTTGCGTTTGAGAGAAATGAGCAGTCAGTTCCCTCAATGAATGATGCAAATGATGAGTTGTGAGTGGCAGTGTGATGCTTCACCTTTGCACATGGATGCTTTGTTTTCCCCTGTAGTTGGTGGTTTCCCACCACTTCACATCCCCATCTGTGATCTCACTTTTGAATTTTAACAGAGAGGGCCCTTATGCCTTTGGTTACCTTGTGTCAGTCTTTAAAAACTAGTTCCAATGACAACTAGATTTTTTTTGTTTAGACTACTGTAAAAACAGACAGGAATTTCCACTGCTGGTATTTAAGGGTGATGTGGATTTCAAGAACTCTGCAGGATGGGAATGGTTGAATTCTCATGGCTTCAATCTGATTCTCTGATTCTAATTCTGTGTCTCGCCAGTGGCACATTTTCTTTAAAGCCTGAGAAGGTGGCACCTGACATAGTTTTCTGCCTCTCTCTGTGCACAACCCTGTGTCAAAGGAACTAAGTGTCTTATGGTGCAAATACACAATCTGTTGTTTTTAGTCGTGAAGCTGGCTTAGGAAGGGTTATTTTTAACGTGGATCATAACAATGGTCTGACTTGCATCACGGCCCCACGGGGAATTGGCACCAAGAGGAAGCTTGTGTGCAAGGGCAAGAATGAGGGGCTGGGGAAAGGCAGAGAGCTCAGCTTCTCGGGACGGTTTTGCTGCCAGCACATTGTGTAACTTCACTCTCACTGCGTGTTCTTCCCAGGCCAGGTATTTTTTTAACCTGTAAGCGTGCCAGGAGGAAAGTGGTGACTCAAATCCCCAACATCTTAACAGATTCACACAGGGACATCAGCCAACAAGCTGCTGAGGAAAAGGTTCCCCACTGGAAACTGAGGTCACTAGAGGGGGATGTTAACCTGGGACTAAAGGCATGAGGAGCTCGCATTAAATCTGGTTCAGTTACAACAGGATTTGAGCCTCATGACCTTTACCAAAACCCTAATTCCTCATTCTTGTTGAGCAAGGAACTGGGTTCTTTTGATTCACTTTACCATCGTCATCTGCTCCAAAAGCAGTTTCTTTTAATTTAGCATCTATATAATTTCTGATGGACACTTTTTAGTGAAGGGCACTACTGTGTATCAATGCAAGGTGATATCACAAGTTTTCCAGCACATCTCCAAATTTTGTTTTCCTAACTTGGTAAAGTTGCAGCAGGTTCTGTCTTAACATACAGTCATACGTGAGTTTACGCAGTCCTCACAAAGGTAGATTTTCCTCTACACCATCAATAAAACCTTGGCACTAGTACAAATTTCAGAGATATACACACACTAAAGTAACCGAGGAATAGTTAGTGGCACGTTCATTTTAGTGGTAGCTTCTACAGGGCCTTCAAATCAATGTGCAACAGGGTGTAACCTTGTTTACTTAGTGTGGCAAAGAATATAATGGCACTGAGCTCTGCATTTCCTTCGCATAGCCCTAGTTCGTGTTTGAATACAGTAGATTTAATATTGTTTAAAATCCCAATATTGATGACTTTTTGCATCTGCTGTTGATTTTGGCAGAGAGTTGTAAACAAATTACTTGCCTGAATTGCTCATAGGCAAATACTGCATGCTTTAATGTGAGTTCTTAATCTAGCTTGTCACTGTGTTTACATCAAACAGTTTCTTCTGGGCCGTTATCTAATTTTCTTCATCTCTGATGCTCTGTTCCTTCTCATTCTCTTCACAATCCCTTTATCTTTTCTTCAAGCATGTGCAACTCAAAAGTGTTTATTTCAACAATATTACTCAGTGATCTCTCCACAGATGAATAACGCCTTCGGTGCACATCCAGTGATGCTCCTACAATGGAAGCCTTATCAGAGGGGTGAATTTGGCCCTTTGGCTTTTCACTAGAGTAAATTAACACATTAAAAGGTAGCAGATAAAAAAGCTTACCTAAAATATAATGAGAAATTTTTTTCAGTAAACATTCAGTAACCAGAGTTTCCAAACCATGGTTTGCAAATCAATGAGCAGAACTGTCCACAAGCCTGGAGGCAGACTGTTAGACAGATTCCCTTTGTAGTGCTGCCTTATTTCTCCTTTCTCAAAAGGCTGAAAGTGATTTTGCTTGCTGAAATGTGTTGATGCCCTAAAATACAGTTTATTTTTTAGAAGCTAGACATCACTCCACTACTTTTGCAGGATAATATATGGCACATAAAATAGTAATGTTGTGGCCATTGTTACAAATTCTGATGCTAAGAAGTCTGTGCAAATGGTTTTGTTTGTAATAATTACCGGGCAAACCTCTCAGTATTCAAGTTGCCTTACAAAAGTGCTGGAGTTCCCAGCTGGCTGTCCTCAGGAGCTGCTAGAACTGAAGGAGCTTTAGTGAAAAGGGCTCTGTAATAAAATCTGGTAGCTGCACAATCAAAAAACGTGACTGTGGAGTCGAGTGACACCACTGAGTTTTATTGGTCATGGTGAACCAATCTCATCAATTTGAACTTTCTGGTTTTTTGCTCCCTTTCGATGAACAAAAGGAGGGGCTTTGAACAAGCAGACATCAGTGAGGTCTCCAGGAGTACTAAGCATTAGACCTACTTCTAAACTTATAAAAATCTCACCCCTACCTGAGTACTGCCCATTAAAAAAGAAGGTAGTCAATCCAGTCCTTAGTACAGAAAGTCACTCCCATTTCTTGTATCTTAGCTTTTTACAAACTTCATTATTAGTTTGTTGGTGATTTCACATAAGGATACAAGGGCTGGCTGTCACACAGCAAACGATTTCTTGCCCTGAAGAGTTGATGACTCTAGACCAGTATCAGTATATTTTGTCTTTGATTATTTTAGTCCAATAGGACTAAAGCAATAGGTTGCCTGGTGTTTCTGGCAGAGAGTTTCTCCTGATGGGTGGCAGGTGTCAGAGGGAAGATTTTGGGGTTGATCCTGTGGCATTCTAACTAGTTGCCCAATACTGTCCCATTGCCCTCCCAAAACATCTTTTGCAAGATTTTCTCCTGGATTTAGAGAAGTATGTGCTCACCGATAAAATATCCTTGCTTGACAAATAAGGATGGCACATGATAAAACAGCAGTCACCTTTATTGGAATTATGGACTGATGACTCTCAGTTTTCTCAAAAGGCCTCATTTTGATTACTTAGAATAAAGTAGTTTTATACATGTAAGTCTTGCCCTAGAATTAATCTAACTGTAGATGCAGGCTTGTCTTATATGTGCTACTCAAAGGAAATGGGTTTCTGCTGTTCTTCATGTATGAAAAGTGCCTTCCAGGGTTCCGTTCTATAAGTGTTTGAAATTAATTATGTAGATATTTTTCAGTTCTTTCTGTTGCTGGCCAAGTTACTAAGAAAAGGATTTGCACAACTAACTCGATGGTTTGGTATTTTGCTATGAACTATAGCTCAGTAGCTGATACTCACAAATGCCTGTATATTGGAAGAAAATGCATTAAAACTTATTTTATATGTTGTATTTTATTTAACTGCCTAGAAATTTTAGATTCTTCTTTTTCAGTAAGGGTGTGTTTATCCATACCTTCACTGACAAGACTTGAATTAACTGGCTTTCTTTAAACTGTGGAATGGTACCACTGATTTGGAACTAGAATGGAACTGGTTTGCTAAATAGGAAGAGGACAGAGTTCAGAAAAATTACGCTTACCTTTTTGAGATAAAAACCCCTTTCTATTCACTTTATAATTGGATTACTCAATGACACTGAAAGCTTATCATGGCTTTATTTAACTCTACAATGGCAGTTTGAAAATTACTCTGACAAAAGCTAGCTAGCACCTGTACTGGAGCGAAGTCCTTCTTGAGAGTCAGAACCCAGCAAGTACCGGTGAAAACTCCTGCATCTAATCCGTGCTTAGGTATTCCTTGCATGCAAAGAAAGTCCTGAAGGGTCACAAATCTCTGTTAAAATCAGCCTAATCTCTTATGCTGTCCAACAGCTGTTAGAACTCAGGCCTGGGGATCAGGTCACCTGGGTTTTAATCCCAGCCGACTGTGTGATTTTGTGCAAAATCTTGTAGCCTCTTTGCACCTCAATTCCAACGAGTTGGATGGAGATAATAGTTTTTGGTCCTCCCTACATCCGTGTTCTGCTGAGAGGCTTCTCAGGAGTGTGTTGAGGCTGGCGGGTGGCAGGTGGTGTCAGTGTGCTGAGCACCCTAGTTAATTCTTGCTGAAGGAAGCAGAGTAACCTATGAAGAGTTTTCTGCCACCTGTGTAGAAACTTATTAGCCAACCAGTCTCTTAGGATAAAATCTTGACACTTGAATTCTACAGAAATCTTGTCAATTATTTCAGTGAGGCTTGAATTTTTTTACGTGTGTCATTTTTGGTCTCTAAATGTGCAGAAAAAAACAGCAAGGACAAACCATCTGACACACTTTTCCTTCTCACAATGATGTGTTGTTGGTTGTGCTTTAGTTTGCACCATCAGTTCTTTTGAAACTATTATTCCTGAACACATTGCAGTGGCTCACTTAATGAACTCTCTATTTATGCTTTTATGTAGCAAACTGAGACACTTGGCAATTGTGCTGCAAATTGTGGTTTTGTGCTTTTGGGGGCTCTTTTTCTTGGATGTGACTCAGCTGCTCAAAACTGTTGTTGCTGCAGACTTTGTCACACATATCTGATTTTAATACAGTGAGTCTCATGTTTTATGACTACCTACTCACAGGGGATGTTTACAATGCAATCTGTTTCTCACATTTGACTCTGTACCTGTGGCTTCTTACTGAGGTTATTCCAGTTGGCACAATGCCATTGGAAGTATCAGTAATTTATAAAGTGAACTCTCTCAAAGTAACAGAAGGTAATTCATAAACATTTTTACAGATTGCAACATTAAAATCTAGCTGATTTGAATACTGACAGATTGGGTGAAATTACAAAGAAATTATTTGTTAAAAAATATTTCCTTAAGCTTGTCTTGAAGTTGGAGCTGTCATTTAAGGAGTAAGTCCTGACCCTGCAGCTCCACCTGTGCTGTTGGGATCTGTCAGTGTGATCAGGACACAGTAAGCGATGAGATTTCCAAAGTCCTAACGAGAGTGCACTTCCTAATTCTCTTACGCGCTTTTGAGCATCATGTAAGAAATCATGTACTTTTGTTGAGTTACCAAATAACAGAAGGAATATTTTCACTCCATTTGATTTTTTTATTATTATTATTATTTTTTTAAAAGGCTATGCTTACTGTCTAGGCAAGTATAATTTTATCAGACATTTAGTCTTGATGTCTTGGAAAATTATGTAATGAGATTGCTTATTTTGCCAGTGCAGAGAAATTTCACAATTACATAAAACCAGAGTATATTTTGTGATAGTGGGCTACTTCCTGCTATGAGTTCAGTGTTCAAACAAGTTTCTGAGCTCTGGCACCTCATAAGAGGAGGTTTTCAATCCAGATGGGGGATATCAGAAGATAATCCAATCATTACCATCCTGCTCCCTTCCTTAGGGAGAATCTCCCGTCCTCAGTGGCTAGATGTAGAACTAAATTGATCCTGCTGTTTCTTTAAACATTATGGTATTTTCTGGCTATTTTAATAATGTTTTCAAAAATGTAGTTTGAGCTCAAAGACAATAGTCTTTGAAGTATCTACAGGTGTACCAAGTTGATTTGGTTGAGAGGCAGCTGCCTTTTCCAGCAGTTTTCTCAGTTGACATATGAACAGTGCTTGATAGTCCTGCTGGAAAAACATAATGTAGCTATATTAATAGAGTTTGCTTGGGTTTTGCCTTAAGATACTGCTTTTTTGTGCACCACTATGTCTGTTTCTGAACGTCAGTACTTCCAGTGCTAAACACAAATAGAGCAGTATTTTCTACTAAAGCCTCTGCCTCATTTTCTGCTGCCTTACATGTGGAGATTTGATATTTGATACTAAAAACAGAAACTTTTCATCTAGGGGGGAAAAAAAAAAAAGATTTCTAGGCAAAATCATTAACTTCCAGTACTATGTGCCTGGATCCACAGAGGGCTTTTTTTTCCAACCTAGAATCTTATTACTGGTAGAGTAGTGTGTGCCATGAAGCATCCTTTGATGCCCTGGTGTGTATTACACCTGGGACACCATGTGAGGGTCTGGTCCAAAGGCACAGCCTTCTTGTGCCAAAATGCTACTGCTTTCCCCTTTTGGGGGCTTTCTGTTGATACGTTTATGCTTATTGCAGTATCTCCCATCTTGGAGCTAATCTGTGATTAGTTTAGTAAATACCAGCCTTAACAAACATCCACCAGCTAATAAATAGTGGTTCACAAAGATGCTACGTATCAGCTTGTGAAGTCTTAGAGCAGTTCAGGAGCTGCAGGTAAGTAGTGTTATCCTTTTAATGGCGCTGGAGCTGGGATTTGCAGTTTATAAAAGCAAACAGACAAACAAACAAGGAGTTATTTTTAGAGCTGGCACTAGAACTAAGTTCTTAGTCCCCAAATCTGAGTTCTAGCTATTGCCATGGGTAACCAACTAGTAGGTCTCTGTTTTGAACTTCATTGTGAAGACTGAACTGTTTCGCTTCAGTTTGGAATACTGGAAAACCAAACCACATTAATACAGAGAGTTCTTATCAGGCAAATGAAATTACACTGAAATCAAGTTTTGTGCATATTAATTTATGAGGATGGCCCAGAACAAACACTAGAGTGCTGTGCAAGTGTCAGGAACTGAAGAGTTACTCAGCAAAATGTTAAATCAGGTCCAATGAGTTTTCTGAAGTAAAAAAACAGTGCGGCTATATTTCATTCCTAACTGTATTAATTTGGAGATTCAGTGTTTTATTATGTAGGCTGAAAATATAAAAATGCTGTGTACTGTTAATTCTAACTTGTGATTCAAAGTAGGGCTTTAGCAGTGATGCTTACTCTTACAAGATTTGTAAAAATGTCGTCTTAAAAAACTGACTGTGTAATATGGCTCTTTAACTATGATGGATTCTCAAGAGGTACTGAATTCAATGACACTGTGACAAGGATTTTTGTTGTAGTTTTTATATTTTTTTCTTTAAAACCCCTGTTTTCAAGAGCACTGCTTATTCTGTCTTTTGGACTACGTAGCACAAGTCCATGAGGATGAATTTCTATGTGGTTTCACTTCAAATGCTTTCTTGCAGATGGCAGATGCTTTTCAGCTTCTTAGTGATCTGTGTTACAACAATTTCCTTGTTTTGTTTTAGGCTTCCTGATTTTTTTTCCCCCATCTATAATTTAATCTTGTTTCAGACATGTAGAGGTTTTTCCATATGGGGACGTTCCAGAAAGCTAAGTCAGTGAAACCTATAGCGTTAATGTCTGTGAATTAAGGTGTGTTAAATCCCCATGTAAATGTTCTCATTTCAAAGTAGGGTGGCCTTCCATTCTGGTTGCGTAATCCTCAGTGGGGTTTTCATCACAATGTGCAGTTCAAGGTGGTTGGTGAATTTTAAAGTGCAGAACAGGTTTCTGACCAAGATACTGCAGAACATCTGTGAAGGGTGTTCTGTATTCTTCTGTATTCTCAGGCTGGCAATTACAACATTGCTAACAGCTGGCTCCTTGAACTGCAGTTGCAAAGCTCAGCACCTACACACTAGAGGCCACATTGCTGAAGTCCTCTTTTTCTACTGCCATGTTTTTCAGCCCTCTCTGATTTAGCTTGACGCTAGCAGCATGGTGTAAATGATGCCAATAGAACTAGGTTTATTTTTACAGTGCCCATCACAGACATGCTTGTTTCTCAGACAATAATCTTCCTTTCTCTTTTTCTTCTTCATTTATATCTGCCTGGATCTGGAGGATGAGAGTCCCTCTTAGCACTCATGCAAGCAGCCACCATATAAGAAAACCACACTCAACAGGTTTATTACGGAGGGGTTTACCACTAAGCAATGCCACTATCGCGTGTTTACTGTCACCCTGCTTTGTAACGGTGCATGTTTTTCCCCATGCGCTGTTTCCCACCCTGTGTGCTTGTCACCATTCAGAGGACACGGCTGCAAAGACGTGCATGGAAGCTCAGCAAAGAAACTGCAGAACCAAAGCCATTAAGATACAGCTCTCCTCACACTGAAGAAAGAGCTCCTCCTGAAGGCAAAAGCTGGGACCTGTGGCTCTTTAAGTTATTTGTACTTTTTGTGTGTTTGCATTGCATATAAGATAACACTTTTTTATTGTACTTGCACTATATTGAGCCCTAAGCCCAGAAAAATGAATATACAATCCAAGGAGTGTAGTTACAGAAAATCAAACAAAAGTGCAAATAAGCTCCATTTACAGATGTGGAGAACTCCAGCATTCAGACAGGGCAGCAGCATGTGCTGGGGATGGCAGCGGGGTGAGTTCTTGCTGGAGAACCTGCACGCTGCTTGCCATCGCCTTGGGTGAGTAATGGATTTCAATATTCAGGGCCAGACTGTGAGGGCCAATGGTTATGTTGTGTTATGTTGGTAAGAACTCTGCCCATACACTTTGTTTCTCTCCTAAACAGCTCGATTTATGTGCAGATTTTTTTTTCATGATGACTTTTTCACCCATTTATTTCTATTATGGGTGTAATCCAAAGCCTGCTGGTGCAACTGAAAGTTCTTTTCTAACTTCTGTTGCGTCTCTATAATGCCACACTTACGTGTCTCTGCAAGAGTCCCATGCCTTCTTGTCTGTGTTTAAAAGTGAGCTTATCGGGATCTCAAAAATCGGGCAGTATTGGCATGAATACTTCACAAGTGGATTTAGAGGGGAAGCCAAATTTTCCCTTACATACATCCTGTGAATCCAAGGAGATCTAAAATGTCTATCAGTGAAAGTGACCTTTTCTATTAAATCTGCTTTCAAATTTTGTGATGTCATTACTGCAACTAAATAGAGCATTTAGGAAAACAAAACACTGCTAATAGTTGCCCATGTTTTAAGGGATAATACTGGATAACTGGCCCTGCACAAGAAGCAGCAAATCAACAGGGAGTTTCCCTAAGAAACAAGGTCTGTAAGAAACAAACCCCTTATAGTGACTTACTGTAAAACATGTATGAAAAAAGACAAGTATTTGAGCTTTGTTAATTTTGTTAGTATCTTCAAAGCGTATTTTTTTTTCCTTGTGATTGAAACCAACAGTTTGTCTATAACCTACAGATGAGCTTATTTTCCTGTCACCAAGTACAAGATTTTTTTTATTTGAAATGAAGTCTGAAGGGAGCGTGCATACATACATGCCCAGTATGGCAGGATTCTCAGTATTAAGAGTGGGGTTAATTTATGGCTTGGTCAACATTTTCCGATGTCAGATATGCAAATATATGTGCTGTGCACACACACATGTATTTGCACATATAGTCTTAAAAAATTTCCATTAGTGATATCCAAAGATTACGCAGTCCTCTTTCCCACTGTTCACCCTGGCAGCATAAACCATGACATTAATTTGCCTTGACAGTAGTTATTCCAAAATACCTCTAAAAGACACTGTTATTTGAAACCCCTTTTAAAATATTTTTGAACACATAAAATCTTATGTGGAAAGGTTGAAGAAAAATCTCTTTGCTCTCTATGCTAAGTATCCATATTTATTACAAAAAGCCATCTGCTTTCCCTTTTTCCTTTGAGCTGACTGTTCAGTGGGGTTGCTCCATGCCGTGAGTCAATCCATACCCATGATTACAAGACTGGGGCTTTTGTTTCTCCTTTTTGAACAGTTTCTTATGCTCAAGAGTAGGGGGACAAGGCAAAAAAAATTAAAAAGTCTGTGGTTTGTAATTGAATGCACCTTTAGAAGTACCTCAGAAAGCAAATACTTTTTGAGGTGGTTAATTTCTGAGAGTTCCTAATAGACACTAAATTGTTTTTGTATTTCCCAACACTATCTTCATCCAACTAATGACAGCCTGCAAGATCCAGTGTTTGGGAGCAGCTGTAGAAATAACTAATTTTAGAATGTGTTTGGACTTTATCTGCCTGTAAAGAAAAATTCACCTTTGTTTCTGACTTGTTTACTTCAAGAAGTAGAAAATATAGGTACTACATGAATGTTTTTGTCCCCATAGTATGAAAAACAGCTTAGTTAGGGGTTGTTGGTTTGTTTGCTTGTTTTTTTTTAATACCTACATTAAACATCTTCTAATTCATCTCTTTGCCTTTCTTAAGTAAACCAATTATATACAGTAGAATTCAAGTACGGTATGGTCTAGATTTCCTTTACATTATATGGGGTTTAAAGAGTGGAAAATATCAAAATTGTCAAAAAAGGCTTAATCTAGAGAACTAATATTTAACCAGTCATGTTTTTCCATAATGCCTGTAATATGTTATGCTTGTTTGCACACAAGACTGTCTTGACCTGTTTCAAGTATTCAGGCATCTCACTTTTGTTCAGACCTATATGGAGTTTTAGATAAACCTGCAAGAATGTGCTTTTACAAACTAAATTTTCTAAAGAAACTCTTTGGTATTCTGGAGTAAATGTATTTATTTACCAGTATGTGCAATGACTGATTTTTGTATTTTCACATAATTTACCTTGTGTATGTCATAGAGGTTTTGGTGTTTGTCAATACAAACCACTGTGCAGAAATATTAAACTTAATTTTTTTGAAACAACTATGTCTTTCCCTACCAAAGATCAGAAATACCGTGATAAACTACCTACAGAATGTGAAGGTTATTTAACATAAGGCATTTCCAGTGCTGTTTAAACTGTATTTTTACCTTTAACGCTAATATGAATTCAGAACACAACACACAGCCATAGAAAATTATACCATCAGTCCTGACTTCACCAGATCTGTCGTCATTTCCAGCCTGTACGTTTTCTCAAACTGTGAGCTCAGAGGCTTGAAATTGGTACTCAATGTAGAAATACTCCTCTTGCCCATTTTCGTGAGGGACACAGTCAGATTACTGTGTTGGCTCTTCAAGGTCCTGTGCCCGACAGTCACGTCCCGTTCCTGCTCCCTCGCTGTGGTTTGCTGTGAGCTAAACCAACTATTCCAAACTCCAGCTGGTGTTACGGACTGAATTCATGGCCTGCTCATTTGTACCAAAATCAGTCTGGAAAATGGTCAGAAAAACCTGCGATACAGTTCAGTAAGAACAAGAGCAAAGAACTACTTAGGAACAAATGATTAGCTGCGCAGTTACAGAAAAAAACAATCTCCAAATATGTGAAAAGCTATTGGAAAGATATTTTCTGACTCCAAGGCAACTGAACAGACATTTATATCTGAGAAACTTTCAGTGGCAGGAGACTCGCAATTTCCTCTGTCAGGAGCAATACGGGTTTGGGTAATCTTGCATTTTGACAGCTGGCTGATCAGAGCAGGAGTCACCAGCAGAGGAGAAGCATCTCTGGGCACTGCCTAAGCCATCCTGACAAGATCCCTGAGAAAAATCAGCATATTGTCAGGTATCTGTTTGCTCTCTTGGAATCTGTGCCCGCCCAAAAAAACTGGTGAAGCTCCGAAGCTGAGAAAAATCACTCAGCTAGACCAATGCTTACACCTATGTTTGTACGCCTTACGTGTCACAGTCACCCTGCACTACCATCATTTTCTCCTGTTGGTGCTGCAAAGAAATATGAAGCCTTTAGTTAAGGTATTAAAAGCAGTCCCAACAACTGGTCTCTGTTTTAGTAAAGGAAATACTCATTAGTTTTTGTTTCATTTTGTTGTTCCTTTTTTTCTTCAGGAGTGCTGTAACAGAATTATTCCTCAGCTCACACTCCAGTGCCAGGTGTCTTTGGTATGTTTTTGGGGGGTGAGTTGCCCCCCCAGAGCAACTCACAGGCCACAGCTGAATTCTGTTGCTCCCTGTGCTAAGGGGCCTGAAAATAAATTCTGGACTTTTACTTGTCTGGTAAAAATTACCTTTCAGAAGGGTGGAGGATAGCAAGGTCAAAAAGCAGATTGGACATAGGAATTAAACTTTTGTTATTAATTGGGGAGCTTAGTATGTTAGACACAAATATATTGCTTTATATTTCCCTCACTGGTACAAGGAGGATTTAACTCCCAGTGCAAAGTGGAACAGCTCCAAAGGACATGCTGATTGATTGACACCAGTCGACAGGCTGCTGGTTAGGCCACCATCAGGGGACAACTGATTTGGTGGCCCTTGCTCCACACCACAGTGTGAGGATTTACAAACGCCTCTTGCTCCTGTCGTGAGGGTCTGCATTAATACAGCAGGCTGCCTTTATCCAACAGTAAAATTTGTGTGTGTCTTCACACTCAGTGCTGTACCCAGGCCTGGTCAAGCTGCTTGCTCAGAACAAAAACACCATCGAAAGGCCAATAGAACCGCTCACCTGGATCCCACGTGTGTGGGTGGAAGAGTACAATGTCCACACACAGCGAGTCACGGGGTGCTCTCACGAGCTGAGCTGTCCTTAGCAGACAGATGCTTTGCATGCAGTCTGGAGTACTCGTAAGATTATCGCACTACGAAGCATGTTATTTGCAACTATTTACTACATTTACTACATTTTAGTTTCTTAATGTATGAAAACGCCTGAGCTTCACAAATAACAGCACTTTTTCATGTGTTTACAACATCTTGCACAAAAATAAATGCACAAATTTGCCCAAATGCAAATGAAAAATGTGAGCTTATAAAATTTCACATACCTTTTTAAGAGACAGGAATTTGAAGCACATATTTGTACAGACAGGTAAAATTCTGTAGGTCCATGCTTCTGTTGGTTGCAGCGGGCCTGAGATGGCATCCTCATTTCACCTGGCCATGCACTGGACTATTATTATAGCTGCAGCAGCCATGGTATATGGGTATTCCATACCACTGGCAAGGAACAAGAAGGGCTGTGTGCTTGGCAAGTCATGCAGCTTTATCAATCCATCCAGCCTGACTATTTCTACAGAAGAACCAGAGGTGTCCATCATCCCACCCTTTGCACTCAGTCTCTCCACTCATGTAGGGTGTTTTAATAACAAGAGCCTTGTTTCAGAGACAGAGGGATAGACAGGTGATGTTACTTGCAGTGGAATGAAGGCAGTTCCTTAACAGCTGTCTTTGGTATTAACATATTCCTAAATAAAATGCAGTATGCAGAAAGGCTGCCTATCGGCTCCCAGGGGGTATAGAGGCACAGAGGGAACTCGCAGAGAAGAAAATGCTAACCCTGCTCATAGAAAGAGGCCAAACTATTGACTTGGTTAAAAAGAGAAAGACTATGCTGAGAGAGTGCAGAATGTGTTGAAAAAAAACCAAAAAAGTTGGCCGATGGAGTGATTCAGAAAATAAACATGCTCCTAATAAAAGAGTAAGTATTCAATTTTCTTCTCCTTTACTCTGAATTTTCTCTCTTCCTTTTCTATGAATTAATTTTTACAGCAGGGTTTCTTTATAAATAACAAGCAATCTAAACATCAGGCCACAGTTACAACATGCAAAACCAGCGAGCCTGTCCGTCAGGTGTGACAGCTGCACCGCTCGGCTTGCAGCCCGCTGCAGCTCTGCTGAGGGTCACTCCATCCCACTGTCTGCGTTGTTGATGAAGGTATTAAATAGTACTGGTTGCAGTACAGACCCCTGAGGGACAGCACCTGCCACTGATCTCCTTCTGGACGCTGACCACTGCCCTCTGGATGTGACCATCCAGCCAGTTCCTCATCCACAAAACAGTCCATCCACCAAATCTGCCTCTCTCCAATTTAGAGATAAGGTTGTTGCAGGGGGCTGTGTCGAAAGCTTTACAGAAGTTCAGATAGATAACACCTATAGCTCTTCCCTTGTCCAAAGAAGCTGCCCCCCACCCCCCCACCATAGAAGGCCACGGGGTTTGTGAGTGTGGCCAGTGCAGCTCCCCGCGCCACCTCCCCTCCCCACGCTCCAACCCCCCCACAAAGCACCAGAAACTTCCAGAGCGATAGACCATTATGGTCATGTAGCCACCCCTTGTTTGACAGACAGGGCCCTTGACCAGTGAAACGCCTCGGTTGAGAGAAGTTTCCAGACCACTACCATAAATGACCACAAGCTCATATAAACGGACCCCACCGGAGGCCGCCTGTCAGATTGGTGTTGTTCAACGAGCGGGTGTGGGGTGGGAAAGTGTTCGCTGTAGAGTTGGCGTGCAGGCCGAAGAAGTTTCCTGGAGGACTCCAATGGTGAGTGATAACATCTCCTGGGTACCCTTGGGAGCCCTCCGTTTTCATGAGTGGGTTGATGCATGCTTTGAATTATCATTCAAAATTTTTGGGCTATCTTGAGTCTGAATTAGTTATGTAGTAACTGAGCCCCCAGCTGGTGTCTGAATACGTGTTTTGTTGTGTTGTCAGAGTGCTGAATAGTTTTGGACAGAGTCTGTTGGCAGTTGGGTCTTTCCTAGACAATTCTGGTTAAAATGAAGCTTATTTGGTGCTTGTCGCCTGCCTAAGCTGGTTCCTGGGGAGCTTTTGCGATGTGTAAATTGGCATCGTTGGGCCTGACATGGAAAATTCAGGAATTACTGGGGAGTTGCAGCTGTTACGCTTTTCATCTCTGTTCACAGTGGGTGGAAAAGGTTCATTCCGGTGTAGGGGCAGCAGGTGTGGGGTTCTGAGCTGCTGAGAATGGAACCTGCCTGAGTGCTCTGAACATGGGGAGGAGGGTAATACTGAGAGGTGGTGTAAAAGCAGAAAGGCAAAGAGAAAGCGAGCAGAGCAGACACATGCGTTGGAGCATGGGGCTGGAGTCGCCCTGGCACAAACGGGGATCCTCCCTCCCAGCGTTGCCCGAAGTTGAAAGTTGGTGGCAGGTGCGGATTCCGAGGAGTCGGAGGCGAAAGTAGTTAAAACGAAATGGAGACATCGGAGAGAAAAAAGGCGATATTTTACTAAAGTAGGCACCGCGGGTTCGCAAGGCAGGAAGGCCCGAGCTGTTGTCTCTGCAGCCCCAGGGGCGGTCCCGAGCTCAGGGAACCGCGTACTCTGCTCTTGGGCGGAGCGGGGGCTGAAGCTGCTGAGCGAGGAGGAGACAGGAGAGTGCTGGGGACCAGAAGCGCTCTGATGGAAGTTCTGTCGGAGTTGGCGGGAGGAACACAAGCGGCTGCTGATAGCCCAGCAATGGGGAGGGGGCAGGGACGGGAAGGGATCCCCATGGCTGTACCGGCAGACCCGGCCCCTTAGGCTGCTCCTCAGAGGCTGACGGACGCTTTAAAAGAAGACGTCCAGTCCTTCGGAGGGTCTTAATATAGGCGAAACCCTCGAAATGCGGCAGTACACGTGCTCACCGGGCAGAAGTGTTACGTGATAGGGCACGGGAGCAGTGGGTTCGGCAGCCCGGTGTGAGTCCCGGGAACCGGAGGCATTCCGTGGGGGGCCGCGGGGGTGGCTGAGCGCTGCCGCATGGACGGGTCCCTCACGAGAGCGCGAGGGGAGCCCCGGCAATCGCCCCTCAGCCTCTCGGAGATGGAACATACGATCCAGGAGGCAACGAATTGCGAGGGGGGAAAAGCCGCTTTGGCGACTGCACCCCCCAGCCTCGGGAGGGGAAACTTAATTAACCCTTCCACGCCTCTGCCGGGGGGGGGACCGAAATCTGTTACATCAAAAGCTGTGGATTGGGGCGTGAGCCACCCACCCTGCGTGGTAAACACTTGTCCATGATGTTCCTGTGGGTTCAAAATCGATAACTTTATAGGGGTTTTTGTGTTTCTTTTTGGGTCGATTAGTTTTTGTTTGTTTGTTTGTTTTTAGGATTTTTTGTTCGTGGGTTTTTTGGTTTCTTTTTGGGTTTTTTGGTGTTTTTTTGGGGGGGGATGTTGTGGTTTTGTTTGTTTTCGGGGTGTTTTTTTGGTGGGTTTTTTGGGGGTTTTCTTGGTGGATATTTTTAGTGGGTTTTTTTGGGGGGGGGCTTTGAGGGAGTGGGGTTTTTTGGTGTTTTTTGTGTTTTGTTTTGTTTTTTTTAATTAATAAGGCAGTTATGGGGTGAAAGCTACTCTCCTTAGGGCTTCACAGCTCACTCCTGTGAGGAAGCTGCTGCAGCATTCAGACTTTGCAGTTTGTTCCCCTGCAGCTGCAGCCTAAAGAAGCTGCTATAGCGTTAGAACTTGGCAGCTTGGTCCTGCGTTGCAGGTATCCAGAAAAACCCATACTCATGATAATACCTCCTGCTGAGTGCAGCACAGCGGGGTGTTACAGAGATGGTCTTGATCATCAGATGCACTCATTTGTCCTATAATTTTCCAGTTTGACCAGTTTGTAAACTGGATGGGCGGTGGTGCTTCATTATTGATTACCAGGAACTGAATAGCAACACCCCACCCTTTATGACTGCCATCCTGACATAACTTCAGTGGTGACTGCAATACAAGCAGCAGCCCATCTGTGGGTGGCAGCCTTAGATGCCAAAGATACTTTTTACGATTTCCTTAAAGAAGGAGGACAAACCTCAATTTACCTGGGAAGGGAGACACTACACTTGAAATTGTCTTCCACAAGGGAATAAAACAGGAGTGTCAAACTCATTTGCACTGAGGGCTGTGTCAGTGTTGTGGTTGCTTTCAAAGGGCAAAACTTCACTTTAGGACTGCATAAATTTAACTACTCCTATATTTTTATACAGTCCTAGAATTACATTTGGCCCTTGGAAGGCAACTGTGAGGCTGAAGTGGTCCCTGGTGAAAACGAGTTGGACACCCCTGGTATAAACACTCCCACTACTGCGCACAACACCCTGGCTCTGCGCATTAACACTGTGAATGTGCCATCAGGTATTCACATGTATCAATCTATAGATAAAACATCTTGGTGGGTGGAGGCAATAAGAAACAGGTTGAGCAGGTAGCTGAGACTGTCCAGAGCTTACTGACAAACTAAACTACTCCACCTTCCAAATGTCAAGGTTCTGGTCAGGAAGTTAAATTCCTAGGGGCCTGGTGGATAGAGGGAGCTATTTTAGTACTGATGATGATCATACCGTGTTGGCTATTAAGAGGAGTCAGACAGCAAAGCAGAGTTGCAGCAGCTGTTGGGCACATTGGGATACTGGAAAAGACACTTACTGGGATTTTCAGTGATTGCACTTGATAAGACCTGCTGTGGAGGAACAGAGATGGGATCGGACCTCATAGCATGCGGAGGCCCTTAATGTTCTCAAAGATGAACATAACAGAACACACTCCACAGCTACAGTGGTTCAAGATTGGACTTGAGGGTTAAGGTATTGAGTGCTCCATACAACGTTTCCGTACCAAACAATGGAAAGGACCAGCCTCTATGAAAAGCACACATGGGCCAACCTGTCAGGGTGAAATTACCTTCTACCAGTATTGTGCCCATGACCCTGGCAAAACAGAGAGGCTTATATGCCTGGGAAGCTCTGAATGGAAGTGGGAAAACTCATTGTACTTGTGTCTGGTGGATAATCCCAGACTTGGAACAAGAAAGACGGATCTCAAAGCTTGAGTTTTGTTTTTTCTTACAGGACAAGAGAAAAATGGACAATCTTGTCATTTCTTCTAGCAGTGGTGACAGTGACCAGTGTGGACAATTTGAAGTATGACAGAAGCCTTGATACTGCAGCAAAGGTTGACAATATTTATGGCCAAATCTACTGATAACCTGGATCATGGGCAGCTGTTGCAGCTGTCCAGATAAAGAAACTGTCGCAAATAACACTTGAAACAAGTTCAAGGTTATTAATGCAGATGATGATGGCAATGGCATAATGGAACTTCAAGATACAGAACTAATTTTGTATACCTGCCAAATGGACTTCGTAAAACGGCACTACCTCTGCTTCTGTGGCTATATCTCAAATATTTTTATCTTCTGAAAGTCAGTGAATGTGTCAAACTGGACAAGGAATCTTTGCCCTTACATGCACCTGTGCAGAAGAGCTATTTAATATATTGGAAGAAACAATGCAAAATACTAGTATAAGAGTGCTAGAGTGTGTGAAGTCTTGGACATGTCCATAGACAAGGTCTCCATCCACATATATAGTGTATCAGTGCTGCTTCAGGACTAAATGAGGTGAAGGAAGCAGCAAAGGATACAGGCAATTAATGCCACAGTGGGGACTAATTGGGTGGAAAAAGTTTGATGTTTGGTTTTTCTTTGCCAGGATGGCTAACCAGCCTTCTACAACCTTCAAATAGTGCCTACCTACTTATCTGTTGCCACTGATGATTGTTGCTATAATTTTGTTGTTGGTTAATTATTGATGGTAATTATTGATTACTGATTGTGTTTGTAATGGTTGGAAGGTAATAGAGAAATGCTGAATCACAGTGGGCATTAAGACTTGGGAAAACTGTGCTTCCTTTTAACTTCAGAGGCAAGAGGTGACTGCACTACTGCTCTGAAGAGACCAGTTGAATCATGACTCTGGTAATGGGGTGGATGTGTGGCAGGTGCACCTACCACTGTCGCACTCGGCCTGCACCCCAAAAAAATGCACCAGAAATCTCTAGACAGTAGACGACTGTGGTCACATATACACCCCTTGGTCAACAGACAGGGGCCTTGACCTTCCCTCTGTTGAGAGAAGTTTCTAGACTACTACCATAAATGACCATAAGCTCATATTCAATGAGGGTATAAATGGAGCCCACCTGAGACCCCCTTTGAGTTGGTCTTCCTCAGAGTGTAGCTGTGGTCAGAGACTCCCCTCCTTAGCTTGGGACACCATCTAAGGAGATTTTCTTGAGGGCTAAGACACCTTGCCTTGTGATTACATCTTCTGGGTACCCTTGAGAGCTCTCAGTTTTTCCGTGGGTAGATGCACATGTTGAATCGTCATGCTAAACTTTTGGGATACCTTGAGTCTGAATCAGCTGTGTAGTAACTAAACTGGTATCCCAATATGTGGTTTAGGATGTTGCTGGAGTGCTGAATAATTTTGGATAAACCCTGTTTCTAGTTGGTTCTCTGCTAAACAGTTCTGGTTAGAATCAACTAAGTCTGTTTAGAACTTAGCACCTGCCTAAATTGATTTTTGGGGTGCTTCTGTGACGGGCGACACTTGCATTGTTGATGCCATGCTGGCTGTCTTGAATCATCTCCGTCGGCTTCATGTGCCATAGGATAAATAGAACAGATGAGTGCAATTAGAAGGGGTTTAGAGTGATCATCGGGTCCGACTGCCACATGGCTCCAGGGCTGACCAAGTTCAAGCATGGTACTATGGGCATTGTCCAAATGCTTTTCAAACACCGGCAGGCTTAGAGCAGCAACTGCCTCTGTAGGAAGCCTGTCCCAGAATTTGAAATGCTTCTCTTGGTAAAGAAATGCTTTCTTATGTCCAGCCTGTACCTCCCCTGGTGCAGCTTTGAACTATTCCCATGTGTTGTATCACTGGATACTAGGGAGAAAAGATGAGCATCTCTGTCTCAGTGCCCCATCCTCAGGAAGCTGTATGGTGGGGTGTCAAACTCATTTTTACCAGGGGTCACGTGAGCCTCGCAGTTGCCTTCAAAGGGCCAAATGTAATTTTAGGGCTGTATAAGTGTAACTACTCCTTAACAGTTAAAGAGTACTTGGACTTACACAGTGTAACCTTACAATCAGCCCTTTGAGGAAAGTGGGCAAGATTGTCCCTGTCTACTTCGGGCTTCCATAGGTGAAGTTTATGCTTAAGCTGTGACTAGACAAGCCTAAAGTCCTTAGCTGTTCTCACAGAACACTGCTTCTGGCTTTGTTGCCCTCTGGTCACATTTAAGGACCTTGACTGGATGCCAGGTACCACCCTGCTCTACCCCCTCTCAGATCCCTCTGGGAGCTAACCAGTGTTTCCATTTCATCCTGTTCGTTTCTCATACTGAGTGCATTTGTGTATAAGCATTTCAGGTACATTCTTGAGCCCTCTGTGCCCCCAGGAGCAGTTGTAAATGTTCCCAGTAGCACTACCACCCATGGGTGATGCCATACCAACCCTCAGTTTACCTACTGCAGTGCTGTTGGTATCTGCTCCCTGCATCCATTCTAGTCTAAAGCTGTCTTGATCAGCCCTACCAGTTCCTGCCCCAAGACACTTCCCACCCCCCGCATTGGGACAGGTGCATCATGTCAGGCCCCAGCATACCTTGTCTCTTGAAGGCTCTTCATGGTTTAAAAAACCAAAGTCTTGGTGCAGGCATTAGTCCTGGACCCAGGTATTGAAATCCTGGGCTTGCTCCTAGCTTCTAGGGGGATCTGTTCCATGGTCTTCCCAGGCACACCTTTCACCAGATACGTTCCCGAAGCCCCAGCCAGCCTGACCTTGAACACTTGCAGGAATGTGGTATCCACACCTTCTCTGGACAGCCTGCTGCAGTGTCTTGTCACCTTTGTGACCAGAGGCAGTTCTCTGCCACTTCTTCAGCGCCTTGGCCCCTTACCATCTCAAAGGCCCTGGGCTGGGCCCACACCCTCCACATCAGTGTCTCCTGGACTGGAGAAACCAGGAGATGACAGTGGAGTCCAGGGGCAGTTACCAAGGTACTAAATGAGAGGAGGAATGTGTCTTTATTGTTAATCTCTTGGTTTATTGTTTTCATAGAATGTTAAGTGATGGTTGGGCTGATGGTAGGGCACTGGCTGTGTGCTCCTGCAGTGCCATGGTGATGGTGTCATGGAGGAAAGCCCTGGCATGATGTAGTGGTGCTAGGATGGCCATGCTGGAGGTAGATCACTTCCATGGGTTCTTCATGGTCTTCAGGTGGATCTACCTGCATGGGCTCCATGCCATCAGGCACATGAGTGATGGCCATTGCTACCATGCTGCTGATGGTGTGCTACCTCCTTTTACTTCGTTTCTGCTGCATGTCTCTGCTTTCCCATGCAAAAGTGGGCAGCCACTTAACTTGCTGAGGTGGGACCCATTTCTTCCAGTCATTCTTGTAAACTGAGGGGCTTGAAGCTCAGTGAATTGTGAGGTGGCTGCTGGGACATGTGTGTAGGGCCTGGAACAAATGGTAGTGAGGTAGCTCATGACATGAGGAGGCCACAGTGATGGGGATGCATGTGGTGAAATGTGGCTGTTCTGTGAGCTGGGGGGCCTGTGGTCTGAAAGATGGCCTCATGTAGGAGAAGGAGGAGGGTTGGTGTGCTGAGTTGTCCTAGGAATCACTCCCCTGTGGCCTCCTGCTGCCCCTTGGGCACAGGGACTGCCCTCTGTTCCCCTTGTGTGCCTGGGCCCAGCCCTCTCCTTATCATCCCATGGTTGGGCTCCCCTGGATGAAATGGTGACAAGAGTGTTCCAGGAGGGTTGGGGGTCCTCAGTGACCCCCCACCAGTGCAGCTCCCCACAAGTTGCGCAGCCCCTGATTCCTGACAGTGGCTGAGAGGGGTGAAGCACCTGGACATTGTGCCAGCAGGAAAGGGAGGCACAGCCAGCCTGCACAAGGGTTCCCAGCACTCCATAAAATAATTCCTGATTGCCAAGTCTTATGTGGGCCCTCTTTCCCTGTCCCCTGGTCCTGGAGTGTGGGGAGGTGCCATCTCCTCTGCACAGAGCCCCAAGGGAGAAGGGGGGGCCTGGCATCTTTTGGGCCACTGTGTTGGTGCTGTGTGAGGGGTGCGTTGGAGGCCACCAAGGAAGTCCCTGGGGCCTGGAAGTTTCAATCTGAGTTTCACCATCAATCTCTTCTATACCTCTAAGGACAAACTTAATTGCTGGTGGTGGGGTTTTTTTGTTTGTTTGTTTGGTTTCTTTTAATCCCCAGGAATATTTTCAGTGTTCTGTAACATGAAGTATGGTTCAATTCCTGGATTCATTTGGGAGTTTCACCATAGCTATGGCAAAGACAAAACTCGGAATGTTTCAGTCTTGCCCACATGCTTCATGGAACACAGCATAGATGAGGCTACTGAGCCTGCAGTGTGGCATAAGCTGCGAAATGGGTGGTAGGTTGAGGCAGCATATGAATTTTGTGGATTTTGGCTATGGCAATGTCTTGGGCATACAGCAGCAGCAGTGACACAGTTAAGAAAGAGTCACATCTATGACTAGGGTCTATTCTGCTATCAGTTAATGTTCAGGTAAGAGAAGGCATACTTTCTCCTCCAACTTCCTCGTGATCTCATAAATATATAAACACTTGATTAATTTTTGTATCTGGTAGCGCACAAACAGATGTGCTTGAGAAAAAGACATTTTCTAAACTCTGGGAGGACAGAGAGGAAAAATGAGGACTATTTCTTCAGAATCTGAAAGAATCACAAATATCTGAACCAAATAATCTGCTCCAAGATACCGGTCTCCAAAAACAAGGACAAAGCACTGTTAGCAATGTTGTGGTAAACCATGATAAGACTACAAAAGAGGGCATCAGGTAGATGATGTGACTGATTGTTACCATGGGAATGAAATTGGTACAAAGAGCTGAGCGTAGAAGTCTTCATCAGGAACAAAAACCACACAAATGACAGTTTATAACCTTTACCTTTGTCATCCAGATAACATCCACTACTGTCCCTATTACTCAAGTCCTTTTGCGTTGCGCTTTCTCAGTGTGCCTGTTTCATTGAAATCACTGGCTTTTTGCTTTTTCAGTGCTGCATTTTCATTTTCTAACTCCACAGACAGATCCTCTTGGGTAGACTCTTCTGCTTCGCTGCAACTCTCAGAGTGGAACCCAGCGTTCTCTGCTATGATAGCAGGATCATCGTCATCGTAACAGCAGCAGCACCCCTCAGTGCTCTGGCTGTGATGAAGGTCTGCCTCTTCACTGCTGCCAGTGACCTCGTCTTCTTTCTGCATTAAATCATGATCTCCCCTTGCTATGGTGAGATCAGATAGAGTTTGATTGCACAGATGCTCCTCATCTTCCATGTCCTCCATTCTTTCTGCCAGCTCTTCTGCAGAGGGCTGGCTCAGGTCAGGGTAATCTACAAAGATTGTGTCGTGTTTGCGCTTGAAGCAGTCAGAATTGTCATAGACAGGATAGGTCTCCTCTGGATAACCTTAGGAATAAAGTGATACGCAGCTTGAGATGTTACCAGCATTGAAAAGCAGTACTGACTTCAGTGATGGATGCACAAGGTTGTTAGAACAGTTGCTCTTGGCATGGGTATTATAAGTGTCATCTATTTAATGCCATGTATATGTCAAGGTATTAAATTCTTGGCAAGAACGTGCAAAACATGACTCCTTGGGATATGAGTAAACTCCACTTTCTTTTAGGGACCTGGGATATCAATCGTGACTTTTAGGGGAGTGAATTACCTGAGTTTTGCTGAAAGCTATGGGAGCTAAGTGATGAAAATTGTATCTTAAATCTTAAATGCTTTTGTTTGTTTCTAATTCAGAGACTTCTGCTATACACAGATACATCAATGACTTTGGGCATTTCACTTTAGAAAATGTATTATGTACTTAAGAAAACAGAGCTTGAGGTCACTTATGCTTTATGTTTTGAATCATTTTTGAAAGCTTCTTAAAGAGCAAGGAATTAAGACTGCATTTGAGCAGTTCAACTAGGATATCTCGAGAACAGATGTATGTAACAAGTAAACAGCAAGGAATGAAAAGGACATGAAAATAAAGAATTTTTAAAAGCCTTCCTGGAGTTGACTTTTACAATATTTGAGCAAACAAAGCATCTTTGACTAAGCAAAAGTAAAGTGTAAGCTAACCAAAACATAACCGATTCTTATTTCCAAGGGTTTTGTAATTTTTGCATGAAATTCAGCCCAGCAGAATAAACCTCCAGCAGCAGATGGAGCATATGTGAATATTCATACGCCACTCTTGGCAGCAGATAGTGTAGTGTTTACACTAAAGGAAATGCTGGATGCCTCAGAATCTATTTTCTATTATGTTTCGCAAAACAAACCACCTCTTGGAAAGTTTTGAACACTGCTGAAAATGCAGGATAGTTAGGAAAAAATTTTGAAAGGATCTGGGACTACAATCCTTATTTAATTCATCTCTTCAGGGTAATGGTAAGAAAGGCTCTTGCTCACCTTCCCAGTCCTCCATGTAAGGAGCTTCTTCAGCTTCCTTCTCAGGAGAGATGCCATCTATGAATTTTCCTTCTTTCATAACTCTGGTAATTTCTCGGAGTTGCTGAAGTAACCTTTTTTCATGGTCTGTTGTAACATTTTGAGTCCTGCTAGGAAATATTAGACACCAGGATTCAGTCCACTATTATTACAAACCATTCACAGAGTTTGAACCCAACTGTTTGATCCACTCTGGCAGCACAGTGTAAAGAAATGTGGCTGCAAGTGTGATCACTACTCAACATCTGCATGTCATCTGCCCTTCAGCTTGGCATAAAGGTTTAGCCATTCATCCAGAAAACATGCAAATTTAGGTAAAGGAAGGCAGGTACAGCCAACATGAGAGCAAGATAGAAGCGACACCCAGTTAAGAGCTATGGTACAAATGAAACTACAGACATTTCTGGCCTCTAAAAGAATATTAGGTGAGAATTAGAGGGCCATATATTGTTTGAAGCATTACAAGGAAATGTAGTTCAGAACCTATGCTACATCTAAACTGCTGTGGCTGATCAAAATGTCTTGCACAGATTTTAGTCTCAAGAGTCTAATTCCTAATTGTGAAGATTAAAGGTATTTGCAAGGCCTTGTTAAGAAATGTCAGCTGGACAGATCATGTAGAATTGAAGGGAGGGTGGGAAATGATGGGCATTTTAATCAGATTAACAGCAGACTATGGTTTTGACTGGTTCTGCACTGCTGATTCTAGTAATTACTATTGCTCAGGTAATACAGTTATTACTGTTGTAACAAAAATACTTCCAACAGATAATTTGTTACATGTTTTTCTCTGGAAAAAAATAGGATCCTAAAGATCTCATAGACAAAGTATTTGGAAGGTGGTCTGAGCTTCATAACTCAGTAGGTCACTACAAGACACTGAGTATATTTAGGGGTGAAAATTATTGACTGTTGTGCTTGTTTCATCTTGAGTTTGAAGTTGTTGATCAGATGTTTGTAGAGGACCAAGGCACTGTTTTGGTGTGATTTTGAATTTGAGGCAGGATCTGTTGCCCTGAGTTACGCAGAGAGTGGTCCTGGGAGTGTGCTGAGCTGTGATGTTACGTGGGGTCAGATCATCTCTGGTGATCTCCAGACCATCTGACAGATAAGCTCCAAGATTAGACAGCTGCTCAGTGAGGGGTGAGATGGAGAGAGGGGAGCTGGAAACAGGTTAATCACTTTGGATTTAGGTGATTAGTATCTACTTAATCCTTGTTTCAGGTACCTGAATTCTCATAAACTTGAAAACTTAGAGTATCCATCCTGGTTTTCCTCAACTGTCGTGACTGCAGCAGCAGTTGAAGCTGCTGGTTTGTGCGATGGTGATCAAAGTGCTGACCCTGAGCTCAATTTTGTGCACTGCTGCACACACAGTTGCATGTAACTGAACTTAGGAGCAGGCCCACTGGTTTCATTAGCAGCTGCCCAGATTAAACTGTTTAATTGAGATCACAAGGCTAAACATCACTTCTCCATTCTTCCCAAGGGGCACTTTGCCCCACAGTTTGAAAAGCTGACAGGGTTCCAGCACCATTCAGAGTTTGCACTAAGGCCCTTCAAGCTGCGGTTCCACAGAACATGGGAAAGTGTAAGGCAGTGGGTTGGCATCTTCTCAAAAGCCTGGGTAATGCAGATGTAGAATTTGAGATGTGAAGGAAATGGTTTCATCAGCTAGCTGCCTTTGACAGAAGCTGTAATAGAACTGCCAAACTAATCCTCCTTTTGTAGACAAAAGAGTCTGTAATTTGAATACATATCACCTGGATAAAGACAGAGAGGCCTGTGTCAGCACAATGGGAAGATATGCTAGCTCAGATAACAGGATCAATCAATGCAGCTGCATCACCGTGGCATTTAATCTAGGAAAATTCCTAATATGCTGGATACTTTCATTAGAAATCACTACTGTCTTATTGCAACACAAGGTCTCAATACTTCAGAGTATTCCTCTTCCAGATGATACCTTAATTATAACATAAATTTCCCTGTAAAGGGGGAGAAACCCAAGCCCATGCACCATCTCTGCTTCATTTAAGATCTCTGCGAAGACCTAGTGTAGGATGCTGGCAATGTGTAATGTATCTGGCTGCCTTCGTGTGGGAGAGAGTACCAGGGTTAGAGCACAACAGATGCAAAAGGTTTACAGTGTCAGAAAAGGTAATCCTTTTTATTCTGTGTGTTTGTAGTTCCAACACAGCTATTACTTTTCACAGTGGCAGTGCTTATGTTTTATAGACACTCAAAGTGCTCACTAAAAGGTAAAGATTTCTTATGCTGAGATCAGAACACTTCCCGAAGAGCTATCATGGCTGCAATGAAAATCCATAATCTAACATGGTATCCAGGACACATCAACCAGTATTGTTTTGCTTCATGATCTTAATCACTATTAAAATGCAGCTATAGCCCAAAAATGATGCCCTACAGAGTACAGCCCAGGCGGGTTTTGAGTGTCTCCAGAGAAGGAGACTCCACAGCCTCCCTGGGCAGCCTGTTCCAGTGCTCTGTCACCCTTACTGAGAAGCTAAATTACAAATATGTATAATTTAAATTTATAACCTGTTAAAAAGAGAGTTGGGAAGAGTGCTAGATTTTCTCCAAGCTGTGAATCATTATATTCTTAGGTGCTATTTACCTGTGTGCATTAGATAGCAGTTTAGGTTTGATTATGTTGCTGAGAACCCAGCCAGGTAGTTTGTTCTTCCTCTTGCTTTCGTTACCTTGCTCTAATCCTTGCTAAAACATGCCAGGCCTTACTAAAAGTAGCTGTACTTGCACTTTTTGAAAGTTTTGCATTTCTGCAAGGGAGTTCTGTGCTTAGGGCTGTAGCAATTCCAACTGGCATGCTGGTTTGGAAGGACGTCTCCTTGGTTGAGTTGGAGGTTGTTCTTGAAGCTTCATAAAAAAAACAAAAAAGGCAAATCCAAGTTTCCACCTTCCTTCCTTCAATAGCACAGGGGTGGATAATACCAGCTATCCCATCTGAGAAAACCAGCTAAGAGCATTGGAAGGTGTTCCTGCCACGCTTCAGTCAAATGCTTTTGAAAGAAAAATGAGCAGGACAAGCCACAGCAAGAAAACACCGCATACACTTGCTACGGAAGAAATCAGAATAAAATCACACAGCATGATATATATCATTCATTTGAAAGAGGTTTTCTTTCTATGGTACAACATTATCTGAGAATAAACCATCCCTCCAAACTCATCCAGATTTCAAAAACAATGTTTTTTTAATAGAATATACAAAATTAGAATGTTTTTGGATACTAAGGATCTTCACCAAAAGGAGAAATCCAGGATGAATCCTGGGAGGAGAATTCCCCTGAGTTCCAGTGAGGGGACACTGAGGCACGAGCTCAGCCCTCAGCACTGTCACAGACACCGTGTGTTGTGGTGACACATGGGGTTTTGTGACAACGCAGAACATGTTATTTGGTTTGGTTACTAATCACTTGGCAGCCTGGGAGTCGCTTTGCCATGTCTAGTATAACGGGCCATGGTTTCACCTAGGGTCTTTCAGCATTAGTTTAAATTTGATACCAGTTACTTCTCTCTGGCTTTTCTGTTGTAAGGATTTCTATTTAACTGCATATTAATAAACAGAGCTCAAGTAATTTTTGCTCTGTTCCTCTTTCCTTTTTATTCAAATCTATCAACATCTAGATTGAATAAGGCCAGCATGGTACTCCGTGCTCTAATTGCACTTTCTAACCATATGTGTTATTTTAAGACATGCATCCAGTATTACTGAACTTAATGAGTATTACAGTGTAGATTAAGAAAGCCTCGAAGTCTGCGTGTATTTGAAAAACAGCTATTTGCTCCATCTAGAGGTGCTTTTCCCCTTCTCTTTAAAGAGGCTACATACAAAATTCTTTATTAGATTATGATTTCCCCTGAGGCCTTTAGGTCCATCTATATAAATAGTTCAGTTGAACAAAGAAAGGAAGTTCTACTAAATAAAGGCTCTGAGCCAGTAACATGGAGTGGAACAAATACTGGATCAGACCCTAAACCCATTTTCTCAGTAAAAAATACCCTGTCCTGAGAGTCAGCACAATATCTGGGCAGCTCATAAACTTATTTCTGGCAGCTTAAACGTACATGTAGAGCGTTGTGTTAGCTCTCCGAAACAGACTGATCCAGACAAAGTTAACATGTTAACAACCTAAAGAGCTATTTTTTGTGATTGCAAACATGACCTCAGTGTTCATGGTATTTAAATTTTCAAACGCTGCAGTTTTGCATTGTCCTATTGCTGTGTTGTTACATTTCTTATGAAGAGCATAGACTTGTTTCCAGTGTTTCTTTATAACGTAGAGCAGTGATCTCAGATCTATAGCAAACATTCATAAACATAATAAATACTTAAATCCTGATTTTACAAGTCTTTTTATATCTAGAAGCAAATGCATGGATTTACTTGTTACAGGGTGGAACTAAGTTGTGGAAGCAGATGATTATACAATTACGCCCTTAAATATTTTATGGATATTCTAACAGGCACTTAGATTATAATGGCATTTTTGTTGAGAAAAATAATGTGTAGAACTGGAAAATAACATCAAACAAATGTGTGTCTTAGGAATAATTCATTGGGTCACATAAGACAGGTTGTTTTATATTCTTTAAATGTAGACGTTTTATTTTCTGTTTACACATACATGTCATTATTTTCCAAATAATGCACTGTACAAAGTGTGGGGGTTAGAGATAGTTGCTTTTCTGTTTAAGGAAAACAAAGTTGGAAAAAATGATTTATTTTAAAGATTGATTCTTAAAAGAGAAAACCTGCAGAACAAAAAGCGTGATGTGCAAAATCAGTTTTCTACAATTTGAAGTAGTAATAAAAATTATATCTTAATATAGCCAATGTAAGGAAGTGTAATTTTTAATCAGAGAAGACTCTCTCCTTAAAAAGCTGTAATTTGAAACATACCTGTCAGAGTTGGGTCCTACTCTGTTCATTAGTTTTTCCATAGCTTCTTCTGTCTCTCTCAGTTTTTCCTGGAGTTGTGTGAGCTCATAGTCAGCTGTAAAACAAACAAAATGCCAAGGTCTGTCAGTAGGAGCTTTGAAAATGTATCCCTGTCCTGTTATTACGGGGAGCATATGCTGTACCAGACCAAACTGGCTGAGCCAACGAAACCACGTGGCTTGAAGAGTTCTACCTACTTGTCCTGGTATAAGAAGGCAAAGACTATTGCCAGTGTAATAGGACACACAGAAAGCACCTTCTTTCCAAGGGTCCTGAGCAACCTTCCAATAAACAGAGTGAGTGGGGCACTGTGTATCACTGGAGATTAAAGTCAGGAAAAATAAAATACCATATCTTTCTTCCTAAGGAAACCATAGTGTTTTACTGTCTACTGCGGAATTAATAGTTCTCATGGAATTTCCCTGTTAAATCCTTGGGAACAGAGCCAAAAGGTCACTTGAGCATTTTCTAACGAGTCTAAAGTTTGAAAAACCACATCTTTATCAAAGAGAATAAAGTTCACGGGCTCGATGGCATCCAACCCTGCAGAGGTGTGCCAGGGCAGGCAGCGAGCGCCCCGTCTGTCTGGGGAGCAAAGCAAAGCACGGCATCTCCAGAGTTGCACTTCTCGCGGAAAATGTTTCCACAGTACAGCAGTCGGCACACATGCACATACATGCAGCAACACCCATACTGGCTTTGATCTAGCCAAAAGTGTTAACAGTGAAGATGCAACAGCGTGGACATCAACAAGAATGCTTGAGCGCTTTGTTTGGCTTTTGTGGCTCGCGCTCAAAATCCTATAGCTGAGACTTCATTTTTCCCAACTGCAGGACAAAATGAAACCAGCCTGGGTTAGTTAAATATTCGGCTGCTCCAGGAACACCCATTTAAGCAGCACAAAGGCACAATGGAACTCCAACAGAGTAGGAATGGAGAAAGCCATCCACAAGCATCCTGCTTTTGGAAAGTCCTCTGTTCTGCAGAGAATGTCATTGGTCAGTGTATCACTGATGTAATTATTTTGCATGTCTGAGACTTTAGAAATAGGGGAAGGACAAAGGGAAAGGTACTCCCTCCAGGTCACTGCTAAGTGGTTCCTGGTCCCGTGACTTGTCCCCTGCTCTGTTACAACTTGCAATGAATGCTTTAGGAATTCATACGAAGAGCTCTAGAAAAAGCAGAATAATTTTCATCACTAGTTCTTTGGGTTATAATGGTGGTAAATATTCAGCTTACTGCAAAGCGAGATTCTGTGACCAAGCATTAGAGAAAAAAATATAATTAGCGTTGCTAATAAATTGCCCCAAATTGCCAGGCACAACGCAGTACAAGTGCACTAAAAATGCAATCTATAGCACCGAGTACATTAGGTATTCATAATATACACATTAATGTCAAGGTAATTACAGCTATGTTAAGAGAATTACCTTACTGCTAGCACTTTCTATAAAGCCTTAAGTACTTTCCTTTCTTATTACAATTTAGCCAGCTAAACACAACACAGTTAAATACTGTTACGGTAACTACTCATCCAGTATTCAATAGCAACCTTATTAATTTATCTAAGAAATGTCAACAAATAGTTGAATCTATCCCACTGATGTTTAGGTAAAATCACAATAGCATTTCAGAATACCATTTGCTTTCTCATCAAAAATGTGCATTGCAAAAGGGGAAGGGAAAAGTAAGGAAGTGCCTGGTAATGGCTAAGAATTCAGAATTTTTTTAAAAAAAGCTAGCTTTTAATAGTATCTTTACATACTATTACTAGAATATTACGGATTATGGCATAATTATAGATGGACATCCTATTACCCGTTTTTAATCATTAGCTACATAGCTTTCTGCAAATCCGTACAGTTAATTCAGTGAACCTCATGAAAAGCCATTGCTTCCAGGGGGCTTGGGATTGGGCTGCTATCACAGAGTCTCATTAGCCGAATGAGATTATAAAGTAATTCACTTAAACTCTTGCTCACTCCAACACAAAAGCTTCCAGCTTGTTCTTTACGAGGGGAAGAACAGCAGCTTTATGTGAAGAATGTGAAGACCTCAGTTGGACTGTGCCTTTACACAGTCAACAGTGGCACAGATACAACTCAGAATTCCAACTCACTGATTTTTCTCTTGGTGTTCCCAGGTGCAGCAGTTGGGCATTTCCGCTCTCCAGCACTTGTTTTTCCCTTGGAAGCCAGCTGATGAGTGAAAAAGACAACTCCTGCTATGAGTTACAGCAACAGTAATATATAAGCCTCAAAGGCAACAGAAAAAAAGGATAGAAAACTGAAATATGCCAGAAAGTAACCACAGAAAAGTATGCCCAGCAGCAAAAATAGACAACCAAGAAAGATACCTGGGAGATTTTGCCAGCTGAAAACTCCTAGAAGACACACTTGGAACAAATTATATTTTTAAGCATAGTGAAACCATAACTCATCAAAAATCAGTTTTTCATTTTAGCATATATATTTGCTCCCTCCTGATCCTGTAATTCTTCTGTGTATAGGACGGGAAAAAAAACAGTGCATTGGATAATTACTGTGAAATGAAGGACAGGTTCTGAAGGAATTAATGTGACCCCACTTGTCCCTCTTGCAATGTTTTCTGCCATTATTGCTTATCAGCTTTGTACCTGTAGCAAAGATACTGGTTAGCTCTATACAGAAACTGCAGACTATCTATTTATTTTATCCGACTTGTGTCTGATCAGCTCACCCAGTTTACGTTGTTCTTGCCTCCTGTCTGTCCAGAGCAGGCCGAATTGTTTGGACACTGCTCAGTCAGGATTCAGCCCCCACTCAAAGGAGAAAACATTTCCACCAGTCCACTTCTCCCTCCTCCCACATGGCTGACTGTCATCACTTACATGCCAGTCACATCTATGTAACAAAACGCTAGGAAAGTTCAAATCAAGTGTGGAAGACTTGAGGGGAATTTGGGCTGAGCTTTTTTAAACTAGCTTTCAACCAATTCCTCAGCTAGGGTAGCAGTAGTTGTACTCCCTTCTCTCCCACTTTAAATATGTAACACAACACATGACATATACAGTATACATAACATGTAGTTATACATAATAGAAAATAATACTATGTGTATAATCAAAATTAATCTAACATTGTTCTAGACATACACATTTTCCAGGGGAAAAAAAAAATCCTTAAAAAAACTTCAAGAGATCAAAGGCCAGTACAAGATTTCAGCAACCCATCCCTGTATTTTCAGCTACCATCTTTATAATAGCAAAACCCACAAGATACCCCAATCTTTCAACCACTAGTCAAAGGTCCTGGATCAGCATTTTTTCTGAGCAAGGCTGATCTGGAACCAGGTACAGAAATTGAGACTATAATTTATGTTTTGAGGGGGTATTTAGTTGGTTTTTGCTCTGACTTTTCAGTTCATGTCGGTCTTACCTTAAATAAAATGTACAGGATATATAAGAAGATGCCAAATCCATATATAGGGATAATCTGTCCCACAAGACCTCTCCCAGTTCCACCAGTGCTTCCACCACCGCCTCCACCTGCCTTGGCTTTGGCAACTGCTTCAGCCAGGTGAGACCTTGGAAAATGAGGGGCAGCTCGGCTGTCGGGAGCAGCCTGGTAATGCATCCTGGGTGGAAAGCGACTGAGCTTCCCTGCAAAAAAAACACACAATTATTTTTTCCTCTAGTACCTCTCACCCTTTTTCACGCAGCCTAAAACTGCAGCAGCAGGCGCAGCTGACCTCTTTTCTCTACTTCTAAATGTCCCACCACTGATGAGTAAAGTTGTTGGACCCTAAGGGGTAAGTCTGTGAACTCAGTCCTCAGTAATTTGCTATACGCAGTGCTATGAGTTAGGTATGCACAATTACTCTCTTGATTTTAAGAAGTGAAAAAGCTGGCAGGGCAATTAACAAAACATGGAGTTTAACAGCTATATACTTGTCCAAAGACCCTGTGAATCAGCATCCCTATCAGGATGAAAACCCCAACTCTTACTTCTGGTTCTCTGTTCAAAAAAATGTATGGGTTTTCTGCTGTGAGCCTTATCTTTCAATATTACGCAAAGCCTTTCAATATTACACACAGGTATGTTAATGCATAAACTACCCATCTAGTATCCCAATGCACAACTGCAGTGGTCACACAGTACGGATTTTCAGCTATTGCCATAAGACATAGCATTTTACCTAAGGAGTAATGAAAGATAAAGAAAAGTGGTGGCACCTCAAACTGTTCTTAAAATGGCATTGGGTATAGTGATGTAGGAGGAGATTGAATACAGCTTGGGACATATGCTCTTTGGCATTTTAGAGGGAAATGAATGGTTTCTAGCCCTAAAGAAGGCAGAATTTAAAACAAGAAAAGGCAGTCAGCATAAATGGAAACACAGATCCTAGAGCAACGCTGGAGAGAGACAGAAATGATGCTGTGGACAATTTCATTCAACTGAAAGGCACTAGGATCTCAATGAATCTAAGCTCATGCAGTTACTCTGTTTTGCTGCCTTCAACATTTTTGCCTCGAAATTCACTATTCTAATCCTCTCTGTACTTGCCATCCTGCATTCTATCTCCATACACAGCTTGGACTTGCCCCTGCACTCCCTTCCACCGTTTGGGACTGAACTGAACGACTCGGTGAGTCTGGCGGTGGGAGGCGTTGGATGGAAGCGCCGTAGCCAGGGGTGCCAGGCCGGCTGTAGCTCAGCTGCAAAACTCCCTCTCTGGCACGGGCAGCAGGAACGCCAGGCAGGCAGCATGCGCTTGCGTAAAGAAAATTAAAACCAGGGTTGAAATGGCACCGAAAAGAGCTAACGTTACTGCTCAAAGTACCCAGCTGCAAATATTTTTATGAGAAGCAAGACAAGAGACAATTAGATTAAATTAACATTTGCTCTTGTTAGGAAACGCTGTCATATGTGGCTAAACTCCTGAGCACAGAAAATTACAGTAAAGACGTATTAGGAAGTAATATCAATAATTCATGGAGTCCCACTACTAAAAACACATTTTCTTTTAGGTGATGGCATACGTTGAGTGCTGTAGGCTTTAGTGAAACTGCCCAGCTATACCACTGCTGACCAAAACTGCTCTCAGATTAGCTCGGGCTTAACTTTGAGGAAGCTGTTATCATGCGCTTTAATTTTAGTGAATTATTCAAAGTCTGTGATGGAAAGCAAATACAGCATCTTATTTACAAGCAAGCCCCATTGCTCCAGCAGGAATGCCTTGTAGCAGTAGGTCACTGGGGATAAAAGTCTGATGTCGTGTAGAGAGCAGTATCGTGGAGGCAGGGATGAAACAGCAGGGTAGACAAACCTTTGCAAAACATCTTATACTCATGCAAATATTATTTATTTAAAAAAAGAGATAAAGCAGAAAATAACTGACAAAGGTGAAGCTGTATTTAAAGGGAATAGCTTTCTAAATTATCCATAAGGCCTTGTTTGTGCTTTAAAAGATTCAATTCAATTAATCAGGCCAAAGGGACACACACTAGTAATTTCATTATCAAAGTAGTTTATAGGGGAATTTCATGGCTCCTAGTTCTTAATCTTCCCTGTTGATTTTTAAACTTTTATAATAATTTACTTATTTTTTAAAAAAATATGTTTTTCATAGCTTTTTATTGTGAAGATCCCATACAAATTATAGAGGAAATCAACAGCACAGGCAACTTAAAAGCACCATACAGAAAAAGCTGTCAAATACACAGCACAGAAGTGGAAATGCATAGCAATTTGGATGCCACTGTCAATTAAACAACATACCTTGTCCTATTAAAAAACTCGACACCCTCGCACAGCAGTAGGTGATGTGACTGGATTCCACATTTCCAGGGTGAAACAAACCACTTTGAGATGGAGCCACTGACATGCTCTCCATCAATAAAATCAAGTGACAGGTGAGCACATAAGGGCATTTTCCATGCTGTGGGAAGGGAAGAGCACCAGCCTCGAGCTCCGGAGGGTGCCAGAGACCCGTTCTGCTATTGAAACATCTCTCAACTACCCTGCAACAGCCCAAGAGCTTCACGCAGACCTGATTGCTGCATGTGATAACTCCACCAAATACACCCCACCTGGCTTTGTGATCTCTTTACCTAAGGTTTATCGAACATGTCTAATAATTTAATAATGCTAATAATGCTTTAAATCAACTTAGCACACCAGCTACAGGGCAAGAAAAGCATGCTTTGCCTAATCCTGTCCCCTCAATAGCTTTTAGTCCAGAAGTAAAATTATGCCCCTCCTAATGTTTGTGTTTCTTAAGAGAGTGTAGGTTTCTGAATGTAGAATTGTAGTCGTAACTAGCAGTATCATGTTAGAATTACTGTGTTTTGTTTAATCTTTTGACAATACTCAACTGGAAAAAGCAAATCTTTAAAAGTGTATTTATAGCATAACTCATGCAACAGCCAACTAGCTGATAATATTCAGACCTTTCAATTACCTTTTTTCCAAGAAAGCTGTTATGTGTTCTACCTAATGGAGCTTAGGAATTGCTACCGAGCCCAACTTGACTATTTATAAACTTATTTAGACAAGTTATTGTATAATTCATCATATTGTTATTGTATAATTTATCAACTCATGGTCTAGCTAATACATCTTTCTGCATCATCTGACCAGTTGTAAAATACTGGGATACATACATACATGTATAATAAAAAAATAATTTAACATACAGGAAGAACTTACAGGCTGTCACTACATTAAATTTGCACTCCATCCATCAGCTTTAAGGTACATGATTTCATTTATACAATGTGCACGTTCTTCAGACCCCAGGAAGCGTTAGGAGGAGGGTCAGAGATGGGAAACGGCAGTCTGAGAAGTGTGTGTAACCTGTCCAAGCTGGCAGCAAAGCAAAGGATGCTGTTCTCATCGCTCCTCACATCTCAACCAAACTGCTCCTTTGGAGGACAGCACCCACAGTTCTCATGCTCTGCAGTAGGCACTCTGCCTTTTTTCTTGGTTTCTGTCTCAAAACCATGGTTACATTGATTTGGTTTGGAAATGCTAAGATTGTATGGTTTTTCCAAGTAAGACATTTACTGTTCCTTACTGTGCATGCAAACCCAACCAACCAAAAAAACACAGACCAAGAACAAACCAGCTAGATGTTTTGCAAAAGCTTTAACTGAAAGCACGTGTGACAGTGGGATACAGAACTAGCCTCCTGCCTCAGCAATGCCATTCCAGTTCTCAAACCTGTCTTCAAACTGTACTCTAACTCCCATGTTCAGGGATGCTTATGTGCCATTTACATTTTCCTGATAAAATGTTCATTGTAGCAACCGAAAAACCACCACTTTTTCAGACAGTCTCAGGGATCAGAAATGAAATACGCTTCTGTGACACCCAGAACTCAAGAATTTTTGTGTTTTTCTCTCCTGCTCTGTTGGACTTTATGTCTAAAGATGTGTGCTCTAAACAAAGCTTTTGCTAAGTATGATATGCAAGACGTCGCTCTCTGGAAGATGCCAATAAAGAGGCATCCCTACTGACACCTTCGTCTCAGGACTCTTGAATCAATTTTAAGCCACTCTCAGCAGTGTTATCTTCATAAAACATTCATTTTCTCTCTCTGTCCAGTTAGATGAATTGGCCAAAGGGTTCTAAAGCTGCAAACGGGAACACACAGAAAGACACACAGACTCCATAATAAACTAACTTAAAACGTCCTCCAATAAGTTTTCCTTGCATAGCCTCCACATTTAGTATAATAGTTTAGCATAATCTATAAAGAAACTGTTTTCTTGACATTTAATCTAAATTCTCTTTCAAGCCACTGTATCATTTCTGCTGCTGTTCTCTAACACCTTCTAATTTTCCCCAACACCACTGCTCACAGAAAGCCCAAGAAATGAATCCTTTTTATAACACTGCAAGTTTACGTTTGGTTCATTGTTGAGGCCACTATTTTAGTATTTATTATGCACTATCACAAGCCCCATGTTTTTGTTTTACAAATGCAGTCATCTATATTTTTCCCTTCTAAATATTTTTATAAATCTGATTCTGGCAGACAGTGTAACATCAAGATGAGAATGGACAAACAGCATGCATTTATTTAGTTCTTGCCCTTTTACTGACATTTACAAAACAGCTCCAGCTGTGTTTCAGAAGCACAACTTTAGAGTCCTACCCAAAAAAAGGGTAAAGGAAGGACAGTTTTGAAATCCTTACTTTAAACCACCGCACCACTCTGTTTTTAATGGACACGGCCAAATGCTTGAACATTTTTTAGAAAATATTGCAGCTGAAGGTTAAAAAGGAAAACACAAGAACTGCCCAAAATGAAAACATTGTAATTTTCTGAAGTGAATACACCTGCAGGGAACTGATGTGTGTGTTGCACAAATCCACCATGGCCAGAGGCGTTACCTGAACAGCCACACATTTTTCTTCTAAAGCTGATGCCACGTTATCATTCAAAAGAATGTAGACAGACTACACACCTCTTGTGATCGAGCTGTAATGTTTTTCTTAAACTACCAACTTACAGAGTAGCTTTACAAAACATATTGCATATATTTATGAACATTAGACTTAAAAGCACTTTTCAAACTGCTAGTAGCTCTTCTTTCCTCTTTTCCAAAAATGCTTTTTTTTCTTAAATTCTAACACTTGTCATGAAATAAACTAGAAATGTGATACATTCACAGTAAGTCTTTAATCAGAGTAAGCTCTTTAAATATGTTCTTTCATACACATGAACCTACTGCTGTGAAAAAGAACAACCTTCCTGTCTGAAAGATAATATTAACTGCTACAGTATTATGCTCACCATTTTCTTAAAAGAGACCTCTGAAAATGGCTTTATTAGAGAAAACGCCATTCTTAAGCTTAAAGCCTGTTTTGATAAAAAGCCTTCTGGTAACATTGAATTCTAACAAATGGTAGTAAACTTTAAGAATGTTTTATTCAGAGGCATTTTGCCCCCAAGACTACAATAAGCACTTTATTAACTTCAAAAATGACATGGTTACTTCAAGTTCCTGAAACCTCTGTCAGGTAACTGCAGTTATCAGTTCACTGAAGAGGATGACTAATGACAGAGATATGAATTCAACTGTTCATCAAGATTTATTCCTCTGATAAAAAAAATAACTTCAGGTGAAATAAAGCTTGGTCTAGAGAGCAGGTGTCATGAAATTCTTGCTATCAAATTGAAAATATGGACTATAAACTCTCAACTGAAACGGATCAGCTGAAGTGAGGTATTACAGCCTCGGCCAAAGGCGAGTGCTGGGGTGCCAGAGGAGCACGCCGAGTGCTCACTCTGCACCAGGTACACGCTCATTTCTGCTGTACTGTCATCTGCTACATGTTCAGTATTTACGTTATCTATTTAAAGCATTTAACTGTGGCCTTGATTAGTCAGCTAACAGGTATGAACATCACGTCACTGAAAATAATTTGGGTGCAAGGTGTTGTTTTTTCTTTTTACTCTAATTTTTCTGTTAGATCAATTCAGCCAGTCCTGCAGCCAAAGGAAGAAGCACCACATCATTAACTGACAAGTGCCTACGACTCCACTGCTGTGGGAAAACCATTTGTCCAACTCCATCATCCAGCATCACTCCAGGATCAGTCAGGAGCTGCTCAGGGGCAGAAATTGACGGAGAGACAGGTCCCACCTCCCAGAGCAGCTGCTCCCAGCCCCTTTCAGGCAGGAGACCCCACAGTCCTCACCAAGCCCCCGTGTGGCTGCTGGGCCTTGGCAGAGCCCCGCACCCTGCCCTCGCTGTGCTGCTCTTCATGTGCTGTCAACAAAATCAGCTACCATCCAGTAGCTACCACTTCAGTGTTAGAGATTATGGAATGAAACTGTAAACCTGTACATCTACTGTGCTCATGAGATTATATTCAAGTTCTTCAAGACCAAGAATACACACACAGCAACTACGGAAGTGTAGCCGCAGTATATAAGTAATATATTTCAGTTCAACATAATGTTTCAGCAGTAACTTTAGCCTGAATGTCCTTAAAAACCCCTGGTCAAATGAAATCAATGTCACTGAACTGCAATCACCTAAGAATCAGGCTGTCGGAAGGATGCAGAAGATAAAGTCAGTGAACGGGAGCACCAGCGCAACATCTAAGTTCTCTGTCCTTCCACCAGCCTCACCTCTGGCTTGTGGGCAGCCCTGGGCAAAACTCTTTCTCTGGCAAGACCTGGGCTATGACAGCAGCTATTTTGCGAAGTGCCTTGGGGACAAAAACCTGCAGTCAAAGGCAACAGGTATGAAAAGAATGGGAGGTGCTTGTATGAACCCATTCCTCTGGAACTTAAGAGGGGACATGCAGAGCGGGAGGGTAGGCAAGGACATGGCCCAAGGGATTGCAAGGACAGGATGGAGTCTAAATGAGTCAAGTGGCACATTTATTATGAGAATATGGTGCACGAAAGCCAAGTTTGAAATACTGGAGTAGGAAATTAAATAATGAAGATGATTCAAATGAACTTTTATTTCATATGCAACAACAAAAGCATTCTGTACAGAAAATAACAAAATAATGAAGCTTTCAAAAAAAAAGTGATGCATCGCAATGGAAAAAAAAAAAAAAAGGTGGTATGTCTCTTTCCAGTAGCTTTAGTAGCCCACTTACATAAGATAAAACGAAATTTGGAAGATTTTAAACTATCTTGGAAGAAAAAGAAACGGGCAAATCACAGTGAGAGCAATAAATTCAATCTTCTGACACTCCATTAAGGAGACAGCATGAGACAGTGGCTAACACCAACGGGAAGGATTAACTACACTACTTTTCCATACCAGGCAGCAGAGCACCTTCCAGACGCGCCGTGCACCCTCAGCACAGCGCCGGGCCGCCGGGACCCGGCCCCGCAGCATCCCGGGCCGCCGAGCTGACGGGCCGGGCAGGCCCAGCGCGGCACCGGGACCCACCCCCCGCATTTTACGCCCAGCCCCCGAGCGGCAGCCGAAACACGGCCCTCGGCGTCCCGGGGCGGGGGCACTGGCGGGGAGCAGCGGCCCGCCCTCGCCTCAGCGGAGCCGCCGCCGGCCGGGCCCGCAGCGGCCTCTTACCCTCGGGCGGCGCGGGCGCTGCGAGCGGCGCGGCCCCGGGCTCCTGCCTCCCGCCGCCCCGAGACAAGAAGGTCCGCGGCAGGAGGAGGGAGACGCAGAGCACCAGGCAGGAGACCGCGGCCACCCGGCAGCACGTCGAGTACGGCATGGCGGCCCGCGCGGGGCCGGTCCCGTCACGGCGCCGTTAGAGCGTGCGCAGGCGCGCGCGTGCGCTGTGCGCTGGCGGGAGCGGGGGGAGCGGCGACAGGGGTCTGGGCTGGGCCCGGGGAAAGCGGCTCTGAACCCCAGAAACGCGGAACGGGGCGGGACGGGCGCTTGGTTCCTGGAGCACAAGTGTGATGAGGAGCGGCTGAGGGAACTGGGGCTGTTCAGCCTGGAGAGAAGGAGGCTGAGGGGAGACCTTATCACTGCCTACAACTACCTGAAAGGAGGTTGTAGCATGGAGGGTGTTGGTCTCTTCTCCCGAGTAGCAAGTGAGAGAACAAGAGGAAGGGCCCCAAGTTGTGCCAGGGGAGGTTTAGATTGGATATTAGGAAACATTTATTCACAGAAATGGTTGTCAGTCATTGGAACAGGCTGCACAGGGAAGCGGTGGAGTCGCCGTCCCTGGGGTGTCTAAAAGGTGTTTAGATGAGACTCTTAGGGACTTGGTTTAGTGATAGTTAGGTTGTGGTTGGACTTGATGATCTTAAGGGTCTCCTCCAACCAAAACAATTCTCTGATTCTTCCTAATCCGCTGTGTTTTCCAGGCTGTCTGCCCCTGCCATGGCTGTAGCACTGCAAACTTATTGAGGGGATGAAAAAATGAAATAATCTACACGCTGCCTTTTTTCCTCTCCCGTGCAGGGTCTCAGTGGTGTCCCAGCTGGTCGGGTGTCAGGACAGAGCAGGCAGGCGCTGGTGGCTCTGCGTTGTCCTGCCGTGCTGTGAGCCCGTGTCACCAGCCGGCCGGGCCGGGCTGCGCTGTGAGGGCAGGAGGGCTGGGGGGGCGGGAGAGCGTCCTGGCTAAAGGGCTGGCTGAGGCCACGGCTCGCCTGGGTTCTCCATGTGCAATTGTTTCCCTGCTTTGTAGAAAAGTCCAGACCATAGTTGAAATTAATTCAATTTACTGCAGCTATCTAAGAAATTTAAACATTACAAATGTGCATATGTTCTCAAAAGAGAGCTTGAAATTTGCGTGTTGTCAGTGCATTTGTTTAGGGAGCTGCTGTGCAAAGTCATCCTGAAACCACCTTTCTACCATACTAACAATAAAAGATCGAAGTAAAGAGGGAAGTTCATTGTTTGTACTCATTCGTTCTCCCCGACTTAAGCAAAAAATTGCCAGTCATATCAAATTAAATTATATGGCTTTGTATTTCCATTATAGTTCTATTCCACTGTACTACTGTAGTTGAATTACACTATTTTCCATGGGGTCTGGGCTGTGACTACTGAATTTAGCTCACTTTACGCAAGAGCTACCCTTAATTAGACTTGAGCTGAGAGCAGAATTGCTTTGACTAGCTCTGCAGACCAGTACAGTAGCAGAATGCCACAGACTCTTCAGTTACTACAAAGAAGATATTGTCTGTCTGAACAGCCAGAACTGGGCAGATGATTCCAGAAATCGTCCCCACTGAGCACCTTACCCTGGGGAGGTGGCAGCCCTTGGCCAGGTGCCACCTGCTGTCACTGCACTGACTTGGTTGGACTGTCTCCTTCCACAGCTCCTTCACTCTCTGTTAATTTATTCCCCGCTTCTCAGGCACCTCACAGTAGGACTTTGGAAATAAGAATTGTGGGAACTATTGTTTCAGTGTCTGTGCCTCTTTCTTAAATTTGCCAGCAGCTCTTGGTGCCTGCAGTGGCAAAGTTAGCAGGTAGGGGCAGCAAAAGGAGCATCGCCCTGATCAGAAACGTCTCATTGATCTACTAAAAACAAACAATTCACTCAGTCTGTCATGAAAAATATATTGTTGTTCACTGGCAATGATGTACTACCATGAGCAGCAGCTTTCCTCTCTTAATGGAGGAGAAAAAGCTTTTTAGCAGAGTACAATGGTGAGATTTTGCAGTTGCTTAGGACAGTCATCTTCAGTATCTGGTGCTGAAGTTACCCAAAACATCAGTCCTTAAGCAGATATGATTCAGACTTATTTTTCTTGGTTTTATGCTTTTTTCTTAAGGCTGCTCTTGGGCTACTTATGTTTTGCAAGGAAGCTAAAAAAAAAAACAGGAAATGATGGTGTGCGTTGTGGAAATTGGGCATGTTCGTGCTACTGTCCATACTGGCAATATTGGCATTGAAGCAACCATCCATTTGCACAAATATTTGCAACTTACTGTAACTTTTTCCCTTCAGAAGAGAAGGATCAGCTTCAGAAGCTAGAACATTTTTCACATGTGTATGTGAAGATCTGCACAAGCCCCAATCTGTGGCTCAATGGATACCAAACTATGGGTTATATAAAACAATATTCAACAGTTCTGAAAAACAGGAAAAGCATGAACGCTCAAGTATGATTGCTGGTAATTCAGTGAAGAGAAAATTAATGTGAAAGAACTTGAACGAATCATTTAAGCCTGTCCTTTTTTTGTCTGCTCATTCTTGACTGGCCACATGTGAATTGCTGTAAAAATGAACAGTCTTTGATATAAATGTAAATTAGGAAAAAATTTCTTAATCAAACTAGCAGATGACTTTTCTCATCTACCTTAGGAAGGTGTCGATGTGCCTGCTGCAAGCATCCTTCTCATTGCAGAGCGTCTTAGTAGTAAAGGGCCAGATGTAGTAGTAAAGGGCAGTATTAGGTAAATGCAAACACCAAAGCCTGGGAGCTTTTTTCCTGAGGAAGAAGGTAAAGTCATTCTGAAATCTGGTGACTGACTGCAGAGCAGACAAAGCAATGCTTAGACGGCACCGGCGGTATTTGCTGGGAAGGGCTCTGTGGTACGTTGTGCTCACTACTCTGCAGTGAGGACCTTGTGCAGAGCACAAGAGCTTGCACAGCCGGCGTCCTTGCAGAACACTAAGCCAGGGCTGTACCTAAGCGGTAAAAATTGGTCACATCCTCTGTGCCTTCTGTGGGTAGCCTGGAACAAGGATGTGATTTCGTGTCCTCTGCATGTGAGCAAACAGATTTGGCAAATCTTCAACTCTTCCCCGTGCTGAGAATGGGAGGATTTGCTCCTAAATGAGCAGTGTTGACTAGAGGCTGCATGCATGTTTTCCAACTCTGTGGTGAGTTGATAAGGTAACATCAGGTAGCAGATGGGATTTCTTACACAATGTGATGGAGAACACTCTAAAGGAGATGGTTTAACCTATGGACAAGGTGGTGCTTTGCAGAGGGAAGACCCTTTCCCTGCGTCTTTCTTGCTGTTGGTGATCAGCAGAAAGCAAGCTCAGACTTCAATTCTGTGGGTCCTTCTGTCACACACACAAAAAAAAGGAAAGGAGTGTTCTGCTCCAATTAATTAAACAAACTGATATAAATTCCCCCTTAAATCGTTCTTTGCATATCCATAATCTCTGCACTACATTTTATGTATACTTTACCCTTGGGTAAAAATTTGTGAGCATATAAATGCTTTCTCATATAATCTTGCTAAAGCACGCTCTTTCCTATAAATATTCATACCACTGCCAAAACATTTGCAAGCTTTCCCCAAAGGTGAAATATGTGTAATGTACTTTGCCTTCTGGGTATAAATATTATCCAATACATTTTGGTTAATATGAATACACTAATTATTCTCATAACCCTTTTTAAAAGGGTCATCCTCGTGATGTGAATTTTTTAAAAATGTAATTACAGTAATTGGATACTTAATCTAATTAAAGTTGGCTTTATCTTTAATGGGAATTTTTCTAAAGAGGCAGAATGACAATTGACTTTCTGATAATCACTGTTTTCTTTCAGCTAGAGGATGCATTTAGTACGATAGGAACCAGAGAACATGCCCTCTTTACTACACGCCAGCCACCTTTAGGGCCAGTTAAACTATGATTTTATCCAGGCAAAACTTTCGCTTTACTTAGAAATAGAAGTTCTTCATCCTGAATCAATTTCATTGTGGCTCAGATAGATACAGATAATTTAGGGAGCGTTTATTGTGCTGACCATGATACAAAACCTCCCTTAGAGAAGATGCTGCAGGGGAGAAGGTGCCAACCTCACAAATCCTGCCTCTCTTGATGGCTGCAGGCACAGTCACACATATGATGAACTCTGCTGTCTTCAGGAGGTGCACCTGGGTGGGCCACGGCATACTTGGGGTACATGTAAATCTTCACTGAAGTCAACAGAACTCCAGTACGGAGATAACTGGGGTAATCACCCTGGGTTTGAGATCAGTATTTCCAGCGTGCTCTCTGTCACTCTTCAAAAGGTGAAAATTGAGTCCACATTGGCAGTTATAGGGAGCATCCGTTACTTTGGGAAGCCAAGAACAAGGCCATGGAAAAGCTGGGGGTTGTGTAAAAATGAGACTGGAGAGCTGGATTCATGTCACTACCTTCACATACCTGTGGCGTACACATTTATGTCTCAGACATGTTTGTATCGATCAGTGGAATAATTCACCTGATGATAGGTGGAGGTCTACTTTCAGATGTGACAAATCACACTATATTTTCCTTCCTTGACAAAAAAGGGTGCAGGGAGTGTCTTGCCCAGAGATTGGTGGTCATGATGTAGATGTGAATATTGAAGCAGATGAATGTTGCCAAGTGAGAAGCAACACACACCCCTGTCTGTGGAGCACATCAATTCACTCAGGAAGTGTGAAAGAGAATCCAGCATTATAAGCTGGGTTGAGGTTCACAAAGTTTTCTTTCTGGATCTCTGAAGATTCAGAAACCCAGCTGAATAATCGGTTGAAAGAAGTAAAAAAAAAAAAATTACCTTGAGACATAAAGGAAAATGGAAATTCCCTGGTAATATGGGTGATTTTGAACTGTCATTGGGAAACAGTTCAAAATTGGGGAAGAGCTTCCCTGATGAGCTCAACAAATGAAACTCTGGCAAAACAAACAGAAAAGGCAATTTCTGTGAGCAAATATGACTGACCCATCTCTGGTGACATTACAGAGATGCCACTGTCAGCAAATACACTTAGTCATGGATCTCTGGGAGCCCTTGACATGTGGTTTGATCCTGCCATCAGGCTGAACTAACTCAAGCACAACTTCATGACCTGAAGAACACAGCTTCAGGTTGAAATGTCTGGAAGCAGGTCTCTTATAAAGCTGCTGCACCTTTCAGGGTCTTTGCTTCTAGCAAAAGGCATTACTGGGAGCCAGGTGAGAGAGAAAGAGCTTCTAAGAAAACCAATGCACTGTTCTGTAGGCTCAGCTTGCCAACCAGTGTGTCCCTCATAGGCTGGTATGTTTTCACATGACTAAAGACAAAGAGATAGATTTCACAGAGGAACTAATCATAGTTTACTAAGGATAATAATCTACATCTACACAGTGTTTGCTAAACAAACAAACAAAAGTGAAATTAGCACTGATGAAGCATTTCAAAGAAAAAAAGATACTGGGGAAAGCTGATCATAAAATAAGTGCACAATTTCAAAACAGCATCAGAAGTACCAAGGAAAGCCGCAAGCTTCCTTTGAGAACTGCTGGTGGTCTCGAACTGTAGCTTTCGTCTTATTTAAACCTTTGGCATGTGAAAAAAGATGATGCTGAGAATATTGAAATGCATGCCATTTCCCATCAGTTTGTTTTACCAAAGTGATACCTTTGTGTAAGCTGAGGCATCAGACCGATAACTAATTATATCAACTTTGCTAAGTTTAAAGCTCCCAGGTTAAGAGTGAACATGGAGGCAACACTGGATCATTCAATGGGGGGCACTTTGAACAATTGAACAGTGCGTTGATAGGTAAGTGTTCCCGTGCCTGAGGTGCAGAGAAATGTGAATGTGGTGACGCTCTGTTGCTGTTACAGAAAATGTGTTTGCAGGTTTGGCAGTACTTCAGAAATGCTGTGGGAGGTGAGAAAAGGAGCGTTGTACTGGTTAGCAGCGTGAACTGTCATAATTGCAGAGCTGAAGATCCTTCTAATTTGTGTTTCTGCTTTGAGGGCACTATTGGCTACTCAATACAGAGGATAACGGCTTGCTGGAAAAATCTGAGCTCTTTGGAAATGAATTTTTGGAACCATAGGAACTCCTTTCCCTATTTACGAGGACAGTTCAAACTACACTTCTTGCGGTAGCTCATGACTGAGGAATTTTGGCAGATGCCTGTCTGAGTGCTTAGAAAAATAGAAGCGATTTCATTTTGCAGTCTGTCTTGGGTAAAAAGTCCACAGTGATGATGCTTTCTCCAGCTAGGCCTATTGGGAAACTAATATAAAAAATTACCCTAAGCATGAGAAAAACTATTGGTGGCTGAAGGGAATAAATGTGTTCAGGGAGGGAAAAACTCTCTTGCCTCTTCTACTAGAAAAGTTTTCTTGTCTAAGAGAGAACTTGAAACTAGAAGGAGTTCTTGTAGGTTGGGAAAAAATGCTCATAGGTATTTGCACCGGTATCAACTGGTTATACTGTACGTATTTAAAATAAAATAAAATCCTGATGTTACTTCATAATTTTGAAAAGGAAGTACAGTCTGAGGTTGCAAAAATTTTAGCAGGTCTGTGACAAGATGTGCTACACAAATCCTGCAGAGAGAGGAGTTTAGGTGTTTTGAATAAAAGGAAAATCCTCAACAGACCACACATGACTTTTGTTTTGACCACAGTAAAAAATGTGGGTGCCGCTTTCCACAATCCTACAACTGGCAGGATGATTTCAGAGGGCAGTTTGACCCTGTGCACAGTATGACATGAACGGGCTGGGCAGCTGAGTGCCAGCGGCTTCCTCTGCAGCAGCTGTGATAGCTGGTGTGCATCACAGCCAGGAAAAAACTGTTTGAACCCAAAGTATTAGTGCGAGGCTGTGCAGTTCTGGGTTTTACTGTTTTACTGAACCACGAATGACCTTCCCCCAGCCCGTCACTATGCAAACGGAAAAGGCACATGTGGAGGACCTGGACCTGGGGGGGATTTCAGCTCTGTTTTCAGGTGTGTTTGGGGCTGGGGGAAATCCTTCAGCGGCAGCCAGAACCACCACTTTGTAAGCTGGTAGGATGATCAGTGCTAATTGTCACAGTGTGGTACAGGAAAGGCCAAGAATTCAGATGAAAAAAAGAGAATATCATCTCCTTTCAGGTGAAAACTGCAATACAAACCTCTTTACTGCTAAAATACCATAAAGCAAAAGCATCTGTTCCTGAGTAACTGACTGCTGGGGGGCATTAAGTGAAGTAATACTGTGCCATTTCTTGGTGTACAATTCATGATGTGTTTAGAGAATTTGCATTTTATAAAAGAACACCAAACAGCACCTAGCTGTTCCCACCATCTCCTTCTGATGGGAGCAGCCCACAACACTCCAAACATCATATCCATTCTTGTTCCTCAGCAAAACCCTTTGATAACAAAGAGCCATACAGCTATTGAAACCAGATATCTAAGCACCTCCTAACCCCTTACATTTAAGAGGTTGTTGGCTTTTGTACTTAACCTGTTACTCTTGAAAAGTTTCTTTCATCTCAAGGTGAAAAATTTGGAAGCACAACTTCTATTTTTCCAGGAGATGGCAGTGCCACTACAGAAAATAGCTGAGCAGTTTAGCTCCTAAGGTGACTGTTCTGTAATTTGCGAGCTCAGAACTCATATATAATAAGTTTTGAATTTTTTTTAATAGATGATCAGATAATTATACTTCAATGACTGTCAAAAGCAATAATGATAGCACTCATTACAACTTTAAAGTGTGTCTGGTTTCCCAAGGGCTCACAACAAACGTTAATTCATCTGAGTGGTAACAGGAGACATAATTAGGCAGTAACTCATTTCTATCACATACAGTATAGGCTATAATTAATTTTTGCTTCACGTGTTCACACTGGATGTTGAGCTGCCCTCCTAACACCCATATCCCATGCCCCTACCTGGGCTAAGCGCAGGTGTTGCAAGAGTTGCAGCAGCAAGCAAGTATAGAAACCCTGGATTCAGTCCGAGGAAATGGCATAGCACATCTGGCAGCACCTGGCAGATCTGAAGTAGAAAGCAGGCAAAGAAATGTATTGAAAATTAATAAGGAACACAGCACTGTACCAGGTGCAGTGGTATGCTAACTACATTGCTAAATAGGTTGCAATATGCTAACTAGACTGTCTAAAAAATATTCTTGCTTTCATGAAGGGTGTGAGCTGATGCCTTTAATTTTCAGGCTGACTCTGATTTCTGATTGTTTTTGTCACATTATATTTCAAAGATTTTGTGTTGTGATTACATGTGATTTACTAAAAATAACAGATCAATGAAAAGATGCAGAACCTACTGTGCTTCTCTTTCCATTCATTTATTATATTTTTGTAAGTCTTTCATTACAAAAAAAGGGCTCTATTCACACTAGAAAGGCTACCTACCAGTTCAGTGGGAAGAAGGCAAGCAAAGAGTTATTCTACACCCTGCTAACATATTCATATAAAACTCATCCAATTTTGTTAAGACCTTTTGTGGAGAATCAAAAGTTAGCGAAGATTGTATTGTAATTCCTCTTCCTGACCTGAAAGTCACACAGCTGGATTCAAGTAGGCCAGAAATATGTGCTTTATAGAAACACCTTGTGGCTGGGTTTTTTTGAAGCTCTGAAAGTTTATACCACTGACCCTGCCCTTGGTACCAAAAACTGAGACTCTAGTAGGACCTCATGGAAGAAGACAATTTGTCGCAACTGTCAAATAGCTGACAGAAGGAAAGATCCACCTTGTTTCATCAATCTCAGCCTCTACATTTTCCTTGTAATGGGGCAAGAGTTACACACTGCTCGTTAGACCTGAGAGATTCTAGTTTTGTGGGACACAATCAAAATTTAAATACCCTGGAGGAAAATAATTTACTGCTTGATCCAACAGCACCTTTTGAAGTCAGTGTAGAAATGTTCATTAGCATCACTGATATTCAGATTAGATCCTTGTTTCACAGTCAGTGGCAATATAACGTAATTGGCTGGTCAACATCATCTTTTGCAAGTCAGGAATTTGTGAAAAGCCATGTCAACAACAATCTCGTTAGTGTAACAGCAGCAGCACCACCCCAATGCTCTTTACAGCCCTATGAGCAGGAACGTTACATCATTTGCGTCCCTCTTAGATGGTGCTAAACCCTGTGCCATACTGCACAGGAACGTCCCAAAACAGCGCACATGTCACTGGTGGGTGCTGGTAGAAGGGAATGGAGCATTTGTGATAATGGACATAACTAGGATTCGGGAAAGAAATGCAGGTATTGCATAATAACATTTTGTATATCAATTACTTTTAAATCTCAGTGTTAATGATGACAGTGAAGCAATTGGTAATGGTACTTTCCATTACATACCTGATAACAGCAGGAAATGAATGTGTGTTGTGGAGAATCTCCCCAGTATTTTTGCCTTTCAATTTATTGCATAGACTTTATGACAAAATACATAAGATATTTAAGTGATAACTTTTCAAATATAAGTTTCCATATATTAAACCATGCATTGGATGAGCAGGGCAGGTCAACACTAAGAGCAAATAAAAAAGGAGCTCAGATCCTATGACTGATACCCATCACATTAAGAATAAAAAAAGCACGGGTCATACTGATTTCTGACTAAGCAGCGCTCCAACCAGCCTGGTGAAGTCCATTGTGTGACTTTCCACTGCTGAGTAAGAAGACAGCTAAGCAGGGCTTGGAAACTGCAACTCAGTAGAGCCACCTTGCTTTATATCCACTCAGGATTTAATTCAGCACTCTGTGAAATGCTGTCATTCAGTGCAAGCACTGCCAGCACAGGTGTCGGGGACCATATTCTTCAGAGGTGTTACTCTGTACATGCGAACGACAACGAGCTGATACTGGAGCACGTTTCAGCGTGATAACTAAACGGGCCAGTTACGTGTGGTGTGTGAGACATCAGAACTAGCAGGAATAGCACAGCAGGTTTCTGTCACACATGACAAACAGGCAAGTATCAGTAGAAACACTTCTCACGCACATACCTGACAACACACAAATGCACAGACCGTAAAACTCCAACCAGATCCTGGATGAACTCTCACCCCCAGAATGATGGAGTTCGAAGCAACCTAGAAGAATAAGACTATTAAGTTGTTCGTAGTCATCTGTTATCACCAAGGTAATTCTCAGAATTGAAGCCTTGTGCCTTTGAAGGCATGTGGACCTCTCACACAAGCTCAAGTGCAGCTCACTCTGATATGTGATTCAAGTGCCATTCTTCTCATGCAAGAAATTCATGGACAGCCCAGCTCTGTACAGCGCATCCTTCCCTCTGCAGCTCTGCAGTGCCAGGTAGGACTGGTCACCAGAGAACAGGCAGATCAAAGAGCAGAACATTAATGAAAGTCCAGGGGACCTGTTGTTTCTGGGGCAGAGACTTATTTTCCATGGTCATTACTTAAGTCATTCAACCTCTCTGTGCCTTTTTTTTCTGCTTGGTTGGGCTCCTCCAGTTGCTACCAGGACTTCAGCTATAGTTCTGACTTTATATGCTTAGAGCTTGGTTGAAGCTTCTGGGCACAACAGTATTGCTACTGCTGATAGATGATTCCCACAAATGAGAAAAGGAAGAACGACATGAGTACATCTTGCTGTAGAAAGTCCCACTCAAAAACTGTGTGAGGAAGAGACATCCTCAAAGGCAGACACTGGAGCTGCAACGGCGTAAGGATGGAGAAAGAGTCAAGGGCTTGGCAAAAAGGGTAGAAAATATCATAGAATTGTTTTGCTTGGAAAAGACCTTTAAGATCATCGAGTCCAACCATTAACCTAACACTGCCATGTCCACTACTAAACCATATCCCTAAGAAAATCATTTACGTGTCTTTTAAACACCTTAAGGGATGGTGACTCATGATAGCTTATGATTTTCAATGGTAGAGGCTGAGAAGACATTCAGGTTTAAATAATCTTTGGGTGTGCAGCTGGAGGGACAGTTAATATGAGATTCGCATTAAAAATCTCTCAGGAGATCTTGTGAGATTAAGTAAAATTAGCCCAAAGGCCCAAATTCTACCTAAAATCAGGCATCAATAAAAATTGTTGTAGCTGCAAAAATCAGTGCTCTCAATTTTAAATGGACTGAATTAAAATAAAATTAAGAAAAAAAAAAAAAGGAAAAAACCCAAAGAGTTGTTGAAGTGTCCAAGTGTCCGGCTGCAGGTTTTCCTGGCTGTCCCTGGTCATTCATGTCAGGTCCCCAGACTGTGCAGCCAACCACTGTGCTGTGCAGCCGATTGCAGACAGATATCTGGTGGCTCCGCTGCCGAACAGCGGGCAGGAGATTTGTGAGCCGTGGCTTTGCGGCATGCCCAGCTCGTCCAACACACCGGCCAGACTTTTTATGCCACCCACGTTTGACAAGCCCTGGGCACTGCCAAGTTCTTGCACCTGCAAGTAATTCCCCAGGAGTCGCTGGCGTTGCTGGTGCCGTTTGGAGCTCAGCAGCCTCGCTGCTGGTCCATTAACTCTGAGAGATGTTTATTATAAAGCTAAAATTTATTCAACCGAATCTCACAATGAATAGAAATTGTAAGATAAATATTAGAGCTGCACTTGGTAGAAACAGTAAAGAATGTGCTGTTTACCAGGGTAGATATGAATGCTATTTAATTTGTGTTGGAAGTAGTTGCAGGGGGAAACCTCACTACATTACTTTTAAGAAGACGTTTCCTCTCTGATACTTAGGAATATTTCTGTGCAGAATTTTCCTTTTAGTAACAGATTAGTCTCCTGATAGTCTGTATGGTGATTGAAAATATTAATTTGCTTTCAGACAGTAACTCGAGCCAGCCCTTTGGTGCAAGTTCGTGGAATCGTAGAACAGTTTGGGTTGGAAGGGACCTTCAAAGGCCTTCTAGTCCAACCCCCAAAAAGTTAAAATTAGGCAATGTCCAACTCTCAGTAAAAAACTACACTGGTGAGAGTTGCTCACCCATGCCCCAGTCACTGGAAATGCCATAACCAGATATACTAGCGCTCCTGAAACTTCAGTGATCTACGGATGAAGCTGGGGCTCTTAAATATTACCAAAAATCAATGGGATTTAAGCGAAGGAAGTTTGTAAAGCCACAAGACATTCAGGTACCTGAGTCTGGGATGTAGTTTCTGTGCACGAATCCATCCCCCTGCTCTGGCACATAGTCCAAGATGTGGTATAGCTTCTCCCAGAGAGCATCTGTACACATCCATCATCAACAGGGGAGAGGTTATAGATCGAAACGGGGGATAATGGGAGGACAGTAATTTAAATCATAGTACTTAATTAGATGCAAGTATTCGTAACATCCTCTTACTTTTCTAATTGCTAATATACTTAACACTGATTTTATCAATAGTCCATGATATATAAAATTACTTCATATCAGCTCATTAGTTAATTAATTAGGAGAGAGCAGGGAGGGGAAACAATAAAGCCAAAAGTAGATTGGGGACACAAACTTCTTGAGTTAAAGGAGCAGCTCTGCCTCTGTTGCAATGGTGCTAGTTACCCCTGGCCTGCATGTTTTTCAAGTTATGTATTTACAGCAATTTAGCTTTGAAAAATACAAATAAGGAGGAGATGAGGTCACCATGCCAAGACCAGCCTTTCAGCTTTTTGGGACTTTAGGGGCAAAGAAGTTCCTCAGTGAACTGTAGCTCAGAGCTGCAGGAGCAGAACTGTGGCTGAATAAGAGAAAATACAGAATTTATATTTATATGTACCAGTTTTTAAAAAACCCTCTAAACAGCTCAATGAGTATATTAAGAAATAAGGTTATTTTTTTTTCTATGACAGTGAATATCTCAGCTAAACCAGAGGAGAAAAATATTAGTTATAATTACCCAGAGAGCATTCTAAGCTGTGTTTAGTGTCTGCCTTCTGTAGGACTGTTCTTGGTGAGAATTAAATACCATATATTTTTCTTACATAATGCAAGAATTGGGTGAGCCGAGTGTTTCTGGTTACCCAACAACATAAAGGCCTTTCAAGCAACAACATGTTACTTCTCAAATAAGCTTAGAAAGAGTCACAAAGCTATTAAATGCAGCTCAGCTGCTGTGCAATAACCCTAAGTGATGGTCTGTCCATACCTGGAGGTCATCTCATTTACTTACAAGCAAGGTTAGGTAGAATTGGTCCATAGTGTTGGTTTGGTCTTTTTTTTTGGGAGGTGGGGGGTGGTTTGTTTGTTTTTCTGGTCAAAGCGGGGCAGGAAATGGAAGAAAGCTCCTGTTTCAATACAGGGTTTTCATCACACACAAATCTTCACTTTTACTGTCCAGTGAGCCAAACTTTGATCTATTCTCTATTAATAATGTCATCTACTGAGCAAAATGGTCACACTTTCTTCCCAACACTGGCAAATGGATGGTTTCATTTTCCTCATCTAGGATCTCCACGTATGTGCCTTCTACTGGGCTGGAGGCCCCTCTGCCCAGCTTGTTCTCAGTCTTTTTCCCTTCAGCCTCTGTGTGTGACATATATAAAAGTATTGTTACCACTGGAGAAAATGTGATCACCCCACTAAATTGAACAATGTGAATTTTAGATTTGCAGCCTTTCAACTTATTATCTACAGAGAAACCCAGATTCCAGTGTTTGCTTCGTGCTGATTATCCTTCTGGGGATAAAAAAGAAAAAGCATCAGTTTTTCCTTTACCCTCATTTCTCACCGTTTCTATGCAGGCAGCCTATAGACGCTGTTACATGACTTTTTTCTCCTGTTGAAGACAAAAGTGAGGATTTTTTGCAGCCACAAACTGGTACAACCGCCACTGCTTGTCCCATTTCTCTCCTCAACCTACACTTACCCCTTTGGTTTCATGTGGTGATTTATTGCTAAAGAGTGTATTTTCCATTAGAAGAGAAGGGGGTAGTACCAAACAAACTCCAGTGACTGCATTCAAAGTGTAATGCTGCTTATCACAAATAATTTAAAAAATGCAAGAACCCCAATTTGCAGCTAGGAGGCCCACTTGAGGGATCAGTTAAAATTTACTCCTTTATACGCATGCCAACTTTGACTTCAAAAAGACTTTATTCCCAAGGATAAACAACCCAATATTTGTGTAATATAATTAAGTGAAGGCATCTTTAAATGTCATACCAGCTTGTGCCATGCTTTAAATTGTTATGCATCAACAGAATTTAACGAGATGGCCAAGGATCCTGCTTCCTGCGTGAATGTGATAAGCCACAAATACTGTATAGCTCTTTAATAGATTGCCAAAATAAAGCATTTTGTATGCAAATTATTCATGGAGTGGCAAAGCTAATATAGTGCCAAAATTACGCCCACTGGTCCTCTGCAATTAGTAGTTAAGTTGAAGTATCTTCAAACTGCAGAATTTCTTTCAGTGTCTCCCAATACTTGAAACATCTTTTCATTTATGAAAATAGGAAATAGCAGCTTTTATTTTCCTTTTATGGTTTAGGGTACACGCGCGCGCTATAGCAGAGAGGTGGCGAACGGGATCTAATCACAATAATTGCATATAGGCTACCCAGGAAATAAAAATAAAAGTCCAGTGACTTGCAAGAAAGTTGAAGGAGAAAGAAAAACATTTATTTCCCCCTCCTCAGCCCATGCACCTAAAATAAAGTATGTGAGCCCTGTGAAGTCAGGCTGAAAAAGCTAACTGGAAAAAAAACAGTGAAGGCTGAAGTGAACATGCAAGCGTTTTGCTGACAGCTTGGAAGGGTGGACACTGCACCCCACGTCCAGCACCTTCTTGTCTTCCCCAGAAACCTCCCTGCCTGAAAAACATCCACGTCCTCCTAAGAGCTCCAGGAGAAAACTTGCTCCGGGTGCACCAAGCAGAGGAGCTGTCCCCATGAAAGGCCAGCGCTTGTACATCATTTAACCTATAGCTCCACTGGCAAGAAATCACCTGGAATGTTATTTTCCAGGAGATTCAGGGAAAAGCCAACCATAACCAGGAGTCTCTAGTTTCAAGTTAAGTACACGAGTAACTAACAGGCATGACACCTGGCAAATACTTCAAAAAAATCCCAGTTTTTAAGTACTTATATTCTCCCCTGACTATCAGCAACAGCAATGTTTTGCAAGAAGGGGAAAGGAGGAAGAAGAAAAGAAAAAGGATTTCCCGGTCTCCGAATTTCCAATGAAAAACCTCTTTTCCATCTTCTTCAGCTCTCCAAGATCATATCCTGGACAAACCTATGGCTGGTGAGGGAGCTGGGCAAAGCAGGGGAAAGAAGGATTGCTCCTTGATTGAAAAATTTTGGAAGAAACTTTTAACAGTCAAATTAGGCAACTGCAAAGTATTTAGGCAACCGCAAAGTATTCAGGCAGCTTTTACCCTCTTTGGTGTGCGTGGAGATGAAGCTCGGAGAAGAAGTGGAGGGGCAGGTGGTTCCTGTAGATCATGTCCCCGTTCTCTAGAGTTAATGCCAACTGTATTTTTCATTTACAACCTAATCATCAGAAGAGTATGGTAGATGTCAGGGAGCTGGAACAGTGATTTAAGGAGTCTGTGTCAAACTGCTTGGACCTCGATGGCCTTCCTAAGCTAACCTGGAGGATTTACTACCAGCTAAACAACAAATGTAATTTTGGTCACAAACTGTTTTATGAAATGTTGTGGAATACCATAAACAACGGCATTCAGCCCAGTGAACTACAAAAGCTGTGATCTACAGCTTTCTCTTAACCTGGAGGGCAGCGAAGGGACCCAGATCCAACAACCCCTTCTTCCATACTGTGATATCAAGGGAAGAAACAGATAGCAGGTCTTACAGCAGAAAATGGCAGTGCCTTGGAAAAACAAATAAAAGCAGCTACCACAATTAATAACATAGATCTTGCATTTTGTCCTTTTTACAATGATGCCAATTTGAATACATCCTTTCTTATAGGAATGCTGGTTTAAACATCCACCCCACAGAGATGAACATCACCACAGCATCTCTGCGGAACAAGATCCAGGGGAAGGCACAGGGACCGATCTGCCCCGGGTGCCTCTGCTTATGCTGACCGATGGCCGCCCTTGCGCCACGCGGAGGACTCGCCAGATGCTATTGGTCCGGGTCCCGCACTGACAACTTGTCATCGATTTTGTTAAAAAAAAAATTAAAAATGGCAACCAATGAAAATCAATCTTCTGATGCTCCGCTGCCTTAAATACCAGTAGAGCAAACAAACAGCCCTAAACAATACAGCAGAACCCATATATCAATTACCCTAAATGCTCAAGCATTTTTACTTCACAGCCTGCAACATCCGACTGTGGTACCCGCACCCGCTGCGCCGAGATGATAATGGTGCGGCATTGTTCCTGGGCGCCTGGCCGCCAGATAAGGGCTGCCTGCGCTTAGATGATAATGAAAGTGGGCAGACTTAACATTGTGATTGGAAAATTTCTTGGGTCTCAGAAAAAGGTTCTATTAAGCCCACTGACCCCAATTGAATATTAATTAGCTAATTAACAGATTTATTGTTCCACGCAATTTCTGGAGAGGCAATTTTTTTTCAAGTGCCATTATTTTTTTAAATTATTTTTTGCATTGTGTATAATTGAATCTTTGCAGCTGCCAGCATCTTCTGCATGATTTGGCAAAAAAAAGAAAGAAAAAGCACTTATAGCTTTCCTTTTTTTTTTCAGACCCAAATGTTTCCAATTGCTTTAGCGAGTGTTTGGGGGTGGGGGAGGCAGAGTGGGGGAAAGAGGCAGCTGATTTATGTCGCGTTCTACAGATTTATTTATTCTTAAAAGCTTAACTGAAAAATGTCCACACTTTTTTTTTCCTACTATGATTCACTGGTCTATCTTTTAGCCTGAGGTTACTATACAGTGCGCTATTATTCCCAGGAAAGACACTGAGGTCTGTGCCCTTTATACATCCATCTAAGTATTGCGCATCTTTCATCTTACCTGTGTGCTCCTGCTCTTTTCTGCCATGCAAATACTTTCTGCCCAGCTGGGGAGGGTGGGAAACTTGGGTGAGCCGATCTCTGCCCTTCCTGCAGGAGGGTCCCTTGCATGGACCGACACGGTTCACATTGTTTTGCAAAGTATTTTTGTAAATACTGAATTATTGGGAGAGAGAGAGACGAGATTATATTTTTACTGTATGGATGATTTCTGACTGTTTCAAAGAAGTTTATTTGGCACAGGCTGCTCCAAGAGCTTCACACTTAAGTGAGCAAGGGCCCACGGCGGTCTGTCACAAGATGCTGTTACCAGGGTGGGAGGTTCATTGCAGATTTCTTACAAATCACTTACTGCATCATGCCTTTTCCTAGAGAAGCAAGCTGTCTCTGAAATAAACCGTGGTATTTTTGTGATTGCTGTCCAAAGACACTAATATAAGCATTCTTCAAAGTTCCAGAATTAAAAATCAAGACATTCTTCTAATGTTACAAGCTGTAGTGGAGAATGTCAACAGAGAACATTATTATCCCATTAAAAGTAGGAAAGACGGAAATAATCTTGCATTAGAGAACAGAAAACATGCAATTTATATGGTGCAAGAGAGCGTGCAGATCTCTTAAGTCCATACACCTGGGCTTAGGGCTACTTCTTGTGTCCAAATCCGGGATTTGCATAATCTGCTGTAGCAAGTGTGGCTCAAAATTGAGACCTGAATCTTCTAACAGTGTGTTAGAATCATAGAGTCACAGAATGGTTTGGGTTGGAAGGGACCTTAAAGATCATCTTAGTTCTAACTCGCCCCTGCCATGGGCAGGGGCACCTTCCACTGGACCAGGCTGCTCAAAGCCCCATCCAAGCTGTCCTTGAGCACTTCCAGGCGTGGGACATCCACAACTTTGGGCAACCTGTTCCAGTGTCTCACCACCTGCACAGGAACGAATTTCTTCCTTATAGCCAATCTAAATTTACCCTCTTTCATTTTAAAGCCATTACCCCTTGTCCTGTGCCCTTGTAAAAGTCCCTCTCCAGCTTTCTTGTAGGTCCCCTTTAGGTATTGGAAGGCTGCTATAAGGTCTTCCCAGAGCCTTCTCCAGGCTGAACAACCCCAACTCTCTCTGGCTGTGTTTGCAGGAGAGGTGCTCCAGCCCCCTGATCATCTTCATGGCCCTTCTCCAACAGGTCCATGTCCTTCTTATGCTGGGGACCCCAGAGCTGGATGCAGGACTCCAGGTGGGGTCTCACCAGAGCAGAAGGGCAGAATCACCTCCCTGACCTGCTGGCCACATTTGATGCAGCCCAGCACACAGTTGGCTTTCTGGGCTGCAAGCGCACATTGCTGCGTCATGTTGAGCTTCTCATCAGTCAACACCCCGGGGACCATCATGTAAACACACTGAGACAGCTATGTGTTAAAAGTATGGTTAAAAATTACAAAACAAGACTCCGTACAGAGAGTTGTGAAAAAATCTTTGGCACCTACAGTAGTGAAACTGCATTTGCGTCATCCCCCATGGACAGAAGAGACTACAGGAGGGACAAGCTTGTAGCTGCCACAGCTACAGGTGGGTCCAAGGCCATTGAATACTCACAGATAGTTCCTCCTCAGTTTCCTCCTCTGACTGATGATTTATCTTTTCTTTTTCCTTTTTTTTTTTTTTTTTAAATAAAACCACTAGTGTTGAGTGAAATAATGTATTTGTAGCTTCTGAACAATTCATATTTCTACAGCTAGCAGTCATCTTTGGAAACCCGTGAAACTGGTCCTCAGTGACTCAAGACACTTTGTGGATCCACAGAAAGGCTGTGCTGCCAAATTAAATGAGTCAAAGTACATCTATCAAGTATCTCTTTCAACTGTTACAGGTGACACTGGTGCAGATCATGGACTATACTGCACAGTGTCATAAAAACCCCAGCTTGCAACCCCGTTTCTGAGGGGCAGACAGACACTTTTCACTCAACATCCAGAACTAAGTTGTATGACCCAGAAGAAGACAAGCCACCAGAGGCTGCTCTGGGCTCTGGCTAGATTTGGATCCAACCAACAGTCGTGGGGAGCAGAGGTGTTGGTGCCTGAATGCTTTTGTCTGTCACAGAGACACAACTGAACTGAAATACTCAAATCTGGACACAGGGCCTATGTTCACAATGTTTTACCCAGGACGTACATGGGGTCCTATGTGTTGTTCATCACGAGATTGGCCTATATGAATCAAGACCTTTTAGTGAACTGCTGTTGTCATAAACTTCTCTTTATTTAGATTGCTGTACCTTTTTTACAGCTATATCCTATCCTGAAATATGCTAGTCAGGGTGATGGTGTTTAAACCACATAATCATTTACTTAAAAATATTAGATGAAATACTACTGGTGCTCCAAATGAGAACTAATAAAACCACTAAGAAATGTGATTTCTATTTAAGTATAAAAACATAAGGAATAGGGAAGAAGAAACACAAAGCTTGCGCTAGGATTATAGAGATATGTGAACTGTGTCAGTAAAGAGCCTGGACTAGTCTCACCAAAAGGTTGGTGGATATTATTTCATATTGACTTTGACCTTCTACTCTGATGTAATTACTAGGAACAATTTAAATAACTTTCCTTTTTTTTCCCCTAGAGGGGAGGAAAAAAAAAAAAAAAAGGAAAGCATTTTCCATTGCTTAAAACTGGAAAACAAAATGTTTGATTGAGGTCATCTTGACATCCATTAGTGTGATAAATGAAGTGGAATTCAAGGCTGCTCCATTATCAAGGTTCATTTTCATTGTTCAGATCTGGTTTCTCCTCTCTCTCACTCTCCCTTCTTTTTTTTTTTTAAAACAACATGGCCTCAGACTCAAGGCTGATTACAATAATTACATTTTCTACCCATAATAGTACAAATGATTCAAAGAGTTATTCAGAATGTTTCAATGTCAGCACTTAGATAAATGCTCCTTCTTTCCTAGGGATTGCATTTTTTTTTACAGAAGGTTAGTTAGCAGCAGCAATAACGGTATAGCTGTCAGAAAGCTGTGAATTTACATGCCCAGTAACTACATCCACAATTGTTTGGTACTTGGCGTGGCAACAAGACTGAATGGGATACCAGATAATTTATAACTGCTCCCCAATAGAAGAAGAACAATTATACGGTGTGCAGTATGAAGTGGCTATTATTTAGCTCAATTTTTTAAAATTATTTGAAGAAAATGCCTATCTTTTGCAGGGCTATCATCTTCTTGGGTCTAATTAGATACCCGAGGAATACAGGATGCGTAAATTTTAGCTAGCAAATATATTTATGGAATTTTAATTCACTTCTTATATACCTCTGCCATAAACCTTGTAAGCCTTCTTCAGGAGGTTTTTAATCTTAAAGGTAAAGCAAAAATAAAAGAAAAGAAGTTAAAAAAAAAAAAGCAGTGAAAGAAAGTGATAGTTGTATGGAAGGTAGGTGCCGTTTTTCTGAAGAGCAGCAAGACCCTGGCTGTACATCTCTCCTCTCGTACCGTAAAATTACTGCTGCGTGTTTTATGAGAACAAGTTTGTTTCTGCAGACGTGATGGATTGCATCCCCGTGTAAGGAAGAGCGGGGCCAGCATCAGGTAGAGCTTCAGAGAGGCCTCCTGCAGGCTGAGGCCCATGGGACCCTCCATCCCCTGCCCCGAGCCTCTCCTTTGACACAAGCTGGTCCCATTGCTGTGGCGAAAACCCTTTTATCAAAATCCTCCATGTAGGAACTGTAGCATCTCATGGAAAACAAACCTCAAAACGGTTAATGACCTCACAACTGCCCGCCTTCCTCTGGGGGTGGCAGGGGCAGAGAGGCTTCGCAGTGCACACCACGCCTGACCGCAGCTGTGGTGGCGCATACGGTTCTTCACCGAGCACAGAAATTCTAGTCTAGATTGCAAAACTGGTTTCCATTCACAATGGAGATGCTTTTCCTCATTTTATTCCAAAGTATTTCAGGGATCAATAAAGCATATAACCCAGTATGAATCAGCAGAGGGTCAGGGTGCATCAGTTTCTCTACAATTTGAACCTAAAGGGGAATTCAGCTAAAGAAATAACAGAAAGACAGACAGATATCAGAAAGCTCAGACTTCTTAGTAGCTGGGCCAAGTTCAAGACATTGTCAAAACTTAAATTTTACCAATTTTGAGAGGAAATTAGCCATGCTACTACCCAGACAGGCTTTCAATCAAAGTCTAAAATTAGGCTTTCTTTTGAATGAGACCTTAAAATATCTAACCTGCATTAATCTAATCCAGCTGTCTAAGAGTTGGTATTTCGCATCAGCCAAGCCTGACAGTGTTCAAAAAGCGACTGGACAACGCCCTCAGACACATGGTGTGAACTGTGGGGTTGTCCTGTGCAGGGACAGGAGTTGGACTCGATGATCCTTGTGGGTCCCTTCCAACTCAGGACACTCTGTGATTCTATCATGATATAGCCAAGTCACAAAACATTGCATTAACCCTTGCCTTGGGAAAGGTGGTCTTTTCTGGGATTGCATCTGCATCCATCTAACTAAAGCAAATCCAGCCACGTGTCTTCTAATGGAAAATAAAACAATCCGGGGGAGACTGGGGAGGCAGCAGGCAGGGGAATGGCTGCGGGTGTCCTGCAGCATCTCAGCAAGGCTGTGCCGCAGCAGCTCCCACCTGCTCTTTCCTTCCAAGAGTCCAAGGGTAGGGATGCAGGGGAGAGCTGGATGAGACGCTGTACTGAGTGCAATTAATTTATATCTCCATTTAAATAAAACCCTCTCATAGTCATAGCTTGGGACGAGACAGAGCCACTTGGCAAACAAAATTGTATTAAGTGCACTCCACTAGAAATGTTTATACTTTGTCCCTGAGAAATGTTTATGCTGGAGTACAGTATTTAACTTATCAATTTGAAAATGAATGACGAGGAGAGGAGTACAGAGGTTTTCTTATTTCAGAAACATTTGTTAAGTGCCTTTCATTTGCAACAGCTCCAAAGTCAGAGTAAGTCATCTTTGTCTACAGTCTGCAGTGATCAGAGCAATGCTGAACACGCTGGTGGGGACACTCAGCAAATGTATACCCAAAAAATGAATGAATGTTTGGAAAATGTCTTCATTTTTATTAAGTTCCTTTCTTCTGACCCACTCATGGTACTGACTTGGCCCAGGAGCCTGAAATTACATTAGAGCAGCAAGACCAGGGCTTTCAAATGTACGAGATTGTACCTGTGAGCATGAATTTCCAAAAGTCTCTCTTAAATAATATCTCCTGGTTAGACTTCAGATTCCCAAAGTTCAATGCACCCCTCGCATCCTTCACCTGCATTTCCAGTGCCAGGTGACAGCACACACAACGGTCTGTCCACAGAGCCGCAGGAGCAGCATTCACCTGTGTCCAGCATGTGCATTGCAGAAGCTTTTTCTTGCTGAGGGAGGCTGGCCTTGTGCTCAGACTAGATACTTTTTTAATATGTGAAGAATAAACCTCACCTGCAATTACCATCTCGGTCTTTTTGCCCTGCAGACTGCATGGGATGAGCGTCAGCTGACAGGATCCTCCCACAGGATCCTCTCTGGGATTCAGGGCTGTGGGTGCTCCTGAACAGTCTATTTTGCAGCAAGCAAGAAAGCAGATCTCCACTCTGACAGCCCCACAAGGTACCCAGAAATTTTGGCAGCAAGCTCACCTCTCACTCTCCCACCTAGCAAATCAGTGCCTCCACATTTTGGGGGTCGGGGCTTGATCAGAATCCAGCAGCCAACTGTGTCCGTCATCAGTATGGGTGCTGCTGCGTTACTCTGCACGTTTCTGGGTCAGCCTGCATGGCCCAGCCGTAGAGACCTTTGACTTGCTTTGGAGTTCAGGTTTTGGTCCATGAAAGAGTAAGGCAGCAGTTGAACTGGCTGATGTTTACCAGCAGGTCTTATTCTAGGCCAAATTAACTGAGCTGGGTCGCTGGAAGCACGTTTTTATCCAAATGCAAGCCTCTCTATCCCTGCTTGTGAACCCTGGATACCAAACTGCTGAACTGGAGAGCCCAAATTAAATTTGATTTATTTCACTGCAGCATCATACATGAAAATAAAAAGGCCAGGTGTGGAACTGGAAGGCATTGATACTATGTTTCAAAGGGGAATGTGCCTCTTAACACCTGCTTGCATGAGGCATGTGTGTCCTCTGCCTTCTCTGCCTACACATGCTTGAGTTGACTCTCCTGTTTGCTGGTAAGCTATATTCCTTGCAGGAAAGCCTCTGGGCTTCCCAAGATGACTGTTTTGCCAAGGTGCTCTAGGTATTCTGGAAAGGCAGTGGACTGGTGCAGAAAATGCAGTTCTCTGCAGATAAAATCCAAATTAAATACTATGTTCTGCAGAAGGACAATGCAGAAGTTTCCTATGTTGGGCATCATCTGGTGGCTCAAAACCAGGATTGTCCTGTCCTCCCCACACAAAATACCAACTGGCATCTACCAACAGAAGTGACCCAAACCATGAGCAATCCTGAGCAGGTGACGTGCAGTGATGGTTTAATGCTCCTCATTGCTAGTCATTGCTACAGACCCCAAATTCAGACCTGAAAAGCTGCAGCGTGTGAACCCCACTGCGTCTCTCCCCGTGCTGGTGCCAGGACAGCCCCACAGCCCTCCCCACCACTAGGGTCCCAAAATGACCCATTGATGGCCACATGGCCACAATCACCAACTGCTTCACCAGCATTTCAGTTGCCCCATCACACCCCAACAAAGTCACGAAGGACCATGCTGCCAGTGTCCCAGTTACTTTTGCTTGGTATAATGAGGATGGGGAAAAGATCCTCTGGAGGGGGGAAAATATTTTTTTTTTAAAAGAAGGAATAGGAGGAGGAGGGGAAAGATCATTGCTCACTTAAACCATCATCTGTAACATCATATTTGATCTTTACATGAAGTTCCCAGGGAGACAAAGAGAGATGGTGCAGGTATGAATCCAGGAATAACAATGTGCACTTAAAAGTTCTCATCCTATGATAAAGTATGACACTGACATTGTAGCAATGTATCTTCAAAGAGCAGTAACGAGGGAAAACCTGCCTGAAGCCGATAGCCGAGAACATGCCAAGCAAGAGAAACGATTGTTTCTGTGAGTAGAAGAGAGCCAAAAGAGGCAAAGAAGAGGCACAGAACAAAATCTCTTGTGCAACGATGTGATGTTTCAGCGCCCAGCAATGAAGATCAAAGGAAGGTTAACCTGGTGCCACAGGGAAGGCAACAAGGGGCATTCAGCAGCTCACAGAGCAGGAGGAACAGGAGAAGAGCCACACTGGGCATAGCATTAAACAGGCTCTTTATTATGTCCTTAATGTATCCATTCCTGATATTTTTTCCCACCTCCAAAGTTTGCTTTAGAATATACATGAGCTGCCTGCATGAATCAGCTCAGGACAAGCAGCATTGTGATTAAAATTATGATAATTAAAAAAAAACCAAACACAACATGTTTGCAGAGTTCAAGAAGTGTGCCTGACCTCTGAGAAACCTGGGAAACTTTGCAACTCTCGGGCATTAAATGAGGTTTAAAAGCTTGTCACCCTCTCTGCACATGTCAAGAGCAGAGGTGGTTTAAGATTGAAGGAGAATAATTTGAAAAGGAGGGGTGTAATTTATCAATTTCTGGGAAACTCATCACTTTGTGTTGGACAGGAACTTCCAGCAAAAATAGCCAACAGTGATGTGCGTGTTTTAAAAGAGGCAGCTTCTCAAAAAGTGCCCTCTATTATGCAGAAACAAAAAATAATTCTAATTTTAAAATAATTTTGTTTTCCCCATCATTCATTTGGTCTTTTGCCACTAACTGAACTAGACAAACCAAAAAGAAAAGCTCTTTGAGAAGAGCAACACATCTTGATCCACCATTTACATACAGAATCATATACATTCACGTAATTGTAATACCGGCATCTTCAGCCCTGTCTTATTCTCCACCTGTAGTTTCCATTGTAATTGTTTCAAATTGTAATGACGCAAACACTGGGTAGCTGGACAGAAGGAGGGATGGTGAACCAAGCTCCTGGGCAGACGTTTTTCAACAGCTAACACTAACTTGAAGGGAAAGGCCACATGCTTCACTGAGAAGAGAGGCATTTTTAAGAATGTATTTTTTAAGAGTTACATCAGATTTGAGATGGCTCAGTTGAGGTACTTTGGAGATGTTAAGTAATTAGTTCATTATTTCATCGTGAAAAAAAGGACGGAAGAAAGGCTTCGCTCAGTAAAACGTGGGGAATTGCTGTTTTGACATCAGACAGAAACGAAGTAGGAAGCAGTGACGCCAGGCTGTGTAGCTCCATCTGAGCTGCCCCGATTCATAACAGTGCAAGCTGGCCTGACCTTACAAAGTTTATAGCTGAGTGATAAACACACAAGCTGTCACTTGCAGAACAAATGTCCTGGCTGCTGCATACCCATGTCACCCTACTGAGACCAGCAGAGCTGCTGCCTTGGGGAGATCTTGGTCCAATGGCTGCATTTTTTTCCTGTTTTATTTTAGGAAAATTATAGCTCATTGTTAAGAGTAACACTTCTCACCGATGCTTAAAAGCGCATTCATTAGGCTTGACCGACAGGAAAGGTTGTCCCTTGCTAATGGCACGTGCTCCCAGGGATGAGACCTCACGATCATGTCAAAGCTCAAAAGATCACGTGCCTCCTTGGGCAATTATTTCGGACTCTGACATGCGGTGAACTATGGACCTGGGATAAAAGCTCTTTTCAATGAATCGGGGAGGTTTCGCTGACCATCCTCAGGGTTCTCTGAAGCAGTGAATGCCCCATGCACCTCAGGGGACATCCCAGGGAGATCCCTGTTTCTAGACATGGCTCCTTGCTGCTGCTTGTGGTGGGATCTCACCCAGCCTAGTCATTTATTTCAGGCTCTCTCCATCACAAGAGCAGGACTCCGAGTGCCCAAAGCAGGTGGTATGTTTCTGAGGACAGGGTGTGCAGGTCATACCCCAACTGGTTCCAAGTCACTTGGCAACTGGCCTTGTATCGGCAACCCCAGGGCTAAACAAAACCACCACCACCCACACGAAAAGCCCCAAAGATAAGAACATTCTCCAAGGGCCTGGCAGGGACAACCCCAGGTTCCAGTATAGGTTGAGGAATGACCTATTAGAGAGCAGTGTAGGGGAAAGGGACATGGGGGTCCTGGTGGACAGCAGGATGACCATGAGCCAGCACTGTGCCCTTGTGGCCAGGAAGGCCAATGGCATCCTGGGGTGTATTAGAAGGGGGGTGGTTAGTAGGTTGAGAGAGGTTCTCCTCCCCCTCTACTCTGCCCTGGTGAGACCACATCTGGAATATTGTGTCCAGTTCTGGGCCCCTCAGTTCCAGAAGGACAGGGAACTGCTGGAGAGTCCAGCGCAGGGCAACAAAGATGATTAAGGAGCGGAGCATCTCCCTTATGAGGAAAGGCTGAGGGAACTGGGGCTCTTTAGCCTGGAGAAGAGGAGACTGAGGGGTGACCTTATTAATGTTTACAAATATATAAAGGGTGAGTGTCACGAGGATGGAGCCAGGCTCTTCTCAGTGACAACCAATGGTAAGACAAGGGGTAATGGGTTCAAACTGGAACACAAGAGGTTCCACTTAAATTTGAGAAGAAACTTCTTCTCAGTGAGGGTGACAGACGCTGGAACAGGTTGCCCAGGGAGGTTGTGAAGTCTCCTTCTCTGGAGGCATTCAAAACCCACCTGAACGCCTTCCTGTGTAACCTCAACTGGGTGTTCCTGCTCCAGCAGGGGGATTGGACTGGATGATCTTTTGAGGTCCCTTCCAATCCCTGACATTCTTTGATTCTGTCATCTCCAAAATGTAGAGGGGCAAGGTGCATGGCTCAGCAGCACGCACAGCTTTGTGCCAATGGGGTCCCTGGGGTGCACCAGCACTGCTGCTCCCCCGTGCTGGTGGCTGGGCTGTAGGAGCAGAGATCATAGAAACATAGAACAATTTTGGTTGGAAAAGACCTCAAGATTGTAGAGTCCAACTGTTAACCTAACACTAGCACTAAATCATGTCCCTAAGAACCTCATATAAGCATCTTTTAAACACCACCAGGGATGGTGACTCCACCACTTCCCTGAGCAGCCTGTTCCAATGCCTGACAACTCTTTCCATGAAGACATTTTTCCTGATATCCAATCTAAACCTCCCCTGACACAATTTGAGGCCATTTCCTCACATCCTATCACTTGCTACTCGGGAAAAGAGACCAACACCCTCCATGCTACAACCTCCTTTCAGGTAGTTGTAGACAGTAATAAGGTCTCCCCTCAGCCTCCTTTTCTCCAGACACTTTTTGCACGGTCAAGAGAGGTACAGAGCACTGCCTGGACTGCCCCCGAGCAGAGGAAAATCGTCCTTTATAATAAACACCATCTGCTCCCAAGCTGGGAAACCACAGGATCCCTCCCCTTACCCAGAGCTGAGATTTATATGGCAGGAGGCAGGGGAGCACAAGCACGCAGGCTTGAACAACTGGATACCCTTGGATTTATACTCCATTTGGGATGATAATGAGGTGGTTAATACAGAAATACAAGACAGCAATAAACCACTGACTTTTATAGATCTCGGTGTGAATCTGAATCATCATTTGGCGACCAGGAGATGGGTGATATACAGCAGCCCATCCCGCCTCGCTCCTCTCACGGCTCCCCGGGAGAGCAGCAGCAGAAGGGAGCCTGCGAGCACCGAGGCTGATAAATCCCGCCTGGCTGCACGGGGATGGTGTCCACAGGACAGGATTTGTTAATGGAATACGGATCAACTAATCTCAATTAAAAGCATGTTATTTTTACATAGAGATCCCTTGTCCTCCACACAAGTTGCGCCCATTTTTAAACAACTTAGTTATATTGGAAATGGATGCTGGCAGCTGAAGGCAGATTTTTCTGCTAGCTGTAATAAAAGGACTAGAAACGACTTATTTTCTGATGGGTAAGAAGCAGCATTAACTACCACTAAATGATCTACTTTGAGGTCACATAAAGTCATCTAAACTTGCATTCATCTGTTTAAAACTTTAAAAACAAACTATAGAATAGGTGTTGCAAATGCCTGAAAGTTCATAGGAGTTAAACAAACAAACAAAATCCAAAACCACACACCTCAACACAACCAGACAAATTAATGGCAGAAAGGGTCCCTCAAGGGCTACAATATGACTCTCCCTCACGGCTGCCCCCGAAGCACAGGCTCTGGGGGCTAGAAGAACATGGTGGGGAGATGCACAGCCCTGGGTGTTCGCCTGGCCTTGCTGCGGGGCTGTGCTTGCAGACGTGCCCTTGGCTGCAGCTGCAGACCTGCCTCACTGCTCAAGTCCTGTGGTCCTGGTTTGGGTGAGCCACAGCTCAGTCGTGGGCTGGGAGAGCCAGCAAACTTCATATAAATATCTTCCAAAGTGAAATAGTGACTTTAGGGTACCCAGCTTTAACAGAAAGCCTGATTGCCGGGAGCAGACACTGTCAGCAGCTCCCTGCAGCAGAGGTACCCGTGAGCTGTTGCCAGCTGGGCTTCCCCTGCAGCAAGATGATAAAATCACAAGCAGCTTCCAAAAGTATTCCTCTTTCTGTGTGTGTGTATTTTTCTGCGAGGGAGACTTAGGAGCTGAAGTGATATTTCATTAAGGTATCTGGAGCTAATCCTTTCCCCCCTATTCTTCTCGGCAGCGGTGGGGGCAGGCAGGGCTGGGGCGGCTGGGCTTCTGCTGCCTCCAGACCCCAAACCTACTGGTTTCTCTGGGAATGGAATATATGAGGATTTATATGATGGAATAAAAAAGATAAAATGTTAGAGGAAATGGTCCAGAAATAGAAATGAAGGACTGAAATAATCTACCCATAGATATAAAAAAATACTGTTGGTTTGGTGTAGGGTATTTTTTTGTTAATTGAGAATCCTTTTTCTTCCCAAGAAAATTGTTTATGCAGAATCTCCTGAGAAACTTCATTTTTTATTTATCTATCCATATATATGAATGGTGGTAATCTGAAGTCCTCCAAACAATCACCTGTAAATTAGTGTCTTTCTAAGCAACAATATATATCTACAAATCAGCCCCAGGACACTGAAGCTATATGTGAAAAGGCCTATTTATGTCACTCCAGGCAGAGAAAAATAAATATGCTCAGTTTTATATAAAATAAAACTTCTTATTAACATGTATAGTTAATTAGATGATGATGATAATGATAATAATAATAATAATGAAAGAGTCCTTTAAAAGACTTGGGATGACTAGAAAGTTAATCTACTGAACAACAATCTACTGAGCAACAGGATTTACCAGGGCAGCAATCCCTGTGTGTCTCCCTGCTCCACAGGTACAGCTTTATGTGCTGCACAGCGCTGGGCACAGCCCCTGGGCACGGCTCCGGTGCTGCAGACACGCACTGGGGAGGGGGAAACCACTGCTGAGCATTGGTCTATGATGGAGAAGTCATCAGGAGTGGCTCTGCAAAAAGAGCCCAGCAAAACCCAGGGCAGAGATGATGTGAGGGGAGGCAGGCTCAGAGCAGAATGCTGCCAGGACAAGATCCCTAATCCCAAATTCCCCTCTCAGCAGCTGTGGCAGATGGGCAACCCTGGAGCCCACAGCTGGGCCAGCCCATCACCAGCCACAGGAAAGACATACTGGTTTGAGCTATTGCTAATGGGGATAAAATCTGAGCTTAAGTTACTTGCCTGGTGTAGCCAGCCATCACCATATACACATGCAGGTGTTGCCCATAACACATTTCCCCTAAATAAGCATCTCCTCAAGTTACCTCCTTGGGACCCTGATTTGGGATGGGGTGGGCACCCATGGGCAGAGTCAGCTGCGGCCAGATCAGCACCGTTGGTGATCTGTTTGTGAGGAGAGACAACAGGTCAAAGCACAGTTTGTACCTGCAGCTTTCTCATGGCCATTGTCTTTCCCATGGCCCATATCTCCTGCTGTAAATACAACATTTTGGGGGTGTGAGGGAGGCAGGTTTCAGGAGTGCTGCTAGATCATGTTACCAGCAATAAGAGACGTGAGCGTCCAGGACCTTGAGACTCATCACTTGTAACAGCAGAGTCCACATCACACCTGCATTTTTTAAAAGATGCTTTTCCTCAGAGTATGGTTTTGAAAGAAGCCGCTCACGAAGACAGCAAATGACATCAATTGAAAGTGCCACTCAACAACTGGGCACTTAAGTGACAGAAGTACTTTATAGAGGACAAGACATCTGATTGCTGCAGCTTTTCCCTCCATAAATTACACTCTTGGCTTCCTTCTCCTCCTCCCGCCTGCCTGAGTGCCACTGAAGATGCAAAAGAGAACTACCAGTTTTAGTGGGTCAGATGTACCAAGTTAAAAATTACTGGGCAAACATATCCAGGAAATTCTCTCAAACACTCAGGTGAGTTTAAACATGAGCTTGCAGCAGCCCTGCTTAGATGGCTTTGGTCTTTCTTTGCCTGCCCTGTCTTTTGTGTTAGGTGAATATTAAACCTCTCCACACAACTCCTTGCATTTGCCATATTTTGAGGGAAATGGAATGTTCCCAGGGCCTTTGCCATGGCTGGGCAGAGGGAGGGTACCAGGATACTCTGACAAAGTACCAGCATCAATAACAGGTGTGAGCCATCACAGTTCACCAGGACAGCCAAGCATGGCCAGCATGTCCTCACCCATCCCATACCAAAAGGAAAAAAAGCAAAATCCATTAAATCTGGACACCAACAAATTCAGGAAAAGCACAGAACTCTTACAGACATTCAGAAATAGCTGTGTTTGTTGAAGAAATTATTCATTGTGAATAATTTGCTCTACTAATAAGCTGCTTTCCCTCCACATCCTGTGCTTACCTCTCCTCCTACCTACATGGGTATCAGTCAGGCCTTGCTCCACTGAAATTACCAGAATCACCCAAAATTTACAGGAGTGGTGGGATGAGGAGGCATCACCAGCACACAGGGGCCAAGGACAAAAGGCCCCAGACCTTAGTGCAAGCCAGGAGCCTCTGCCGAAGCCCTGGGCTTGCTGTTGTGACCGTCACGCTGCAGGGCTGCTCTCCTGGAGCAGGGATGCTCTCCTGGAGCAGCGCCGGAGCCACCTGGTGCCACGGTCTGTGTGTGGCTGTTTAACAGCGGGAAAACAGAGGGAACATATGCCTGGGATGTGAGGGGACGGGGAAGTGGATGCTGGTGCTCAGAGCAGGTGGCAATGCCCAGAACTAGCCATAAAGCTGATTTTACAGCCAGTGTGCTTCTTCATATGGATTTCTCGAGCCAGGGGTTCTGATAGTGAATCGTTCCCTGTGGTACTTCAGCACCAGGATGGAGCTGCAGGGCGACCCCTGCAAGATGGCACAGCCCGGGAGCCCTGTCCTCATCCGCAAGTCAGGGCAGAGGTGGGTCATGATCCCTCCCCAGAACTGCCCAAGGAAAGTCTCCTTGAGCTTTGGGCTTCATTCTGCAGTCCTGCTCCCACACTGCTGGCCAAAAGCGGCATGGCCCCAACATGTTCCAATCTTGGGGAAATTAGGCCCATAAAGAGGCTCGTCCTGCCATTATTGCAGGGGACAGCAAAGTCTATCAGGGTTGAAAGGCTTCAATAATCCAAAGGGTTTTTTTGATATTGCAGTAAGCCTTTTGCACAGTGCAACTTAGAGCAGACTTTGATTAAGGAATATCTTGTGAACTGATGTTAAAAAGAGTGGGATTTTTCTTTTTAGTGGTGGTGTGGGGTTTTTTGTGTGTGTTTTTTGAGTTTTTGCTTTCTTAAGAGTGCTCTAATGCTCGTGCTGTCCCCATGCCTGCCTGAGCATTGTGACACAGCCGGCCACTGCAGCAGCCTGGCAATTGCCAAGCTCCTGGCCATTAATTGCCCAGTGGCTCAACGTCCTCCAGCTCCTTCCCCCCCTTCCAGGTTGAGACATTGATGAATTTTAAGCTAAAAGGCCAGCTGAATTTATTGTCTTCCATTAGTCTAATACAATACAATTTATTTTTAAACAGCTTCTCTCATGCAAAAGCATCCCCAAATGATTCACAGCAGATGACAGACTCTGAATGCAAATCCAGGCAGTTTATACCCTCCTGCGTGATGCAGCACGGATTGTCCTGCTGGCTGGACCACACTCAAACAAATCTAATTATCCACAAAACGGCATCACTGCGCTTTGTCCCAGAAAAAGTACAATCGAAACGAGGTAAATACGGGCAGCAAAAGATATAGGCAGAGCCAGGGACGAGAACAATGTGGATTCAAACACAAAATGAAAGTTGGGCAAATCACACTACAAATAAAGATGCTCAGGAACTTCCGAGGAGAGGGAGAAATGCAAGGAGAGAACAAGTGGGTGGAAACCGGTGGCCGAGAAAGCAGAAGCCACTACAAAGGAGCAGGGAACCAACACGGGACTGGGAGGATAAAGAGCAATTCAGTGACATGACAGCAAATGAGCCAATTTGCACCAGTTCAGGATCTCTCCTGGTGCATTTCCACAAAAAACAAATGATTCCCCCAAAAACACTCACAAAACTTTGTCAGCCAAGCCTCGCCCCTGCGCTGTGGTCAGGAGAAGCTTATTGAAACGATGTGGAACCCCCCCAGCACCAGAGCAGTGCTGGGGGTGCACCTCCCTCCTGCAGCCCGTGCCCTGGCAGGAGGCCGCGGTTTTGTGGGATCCCTGTGACTGAACGGGGGTGTCACTCCCTCCCATAGGGCCGCATGGCTGGGATGGGGGGAGGGCTCACCCCAGCTCATGGGAGACACGGGAACTGAAAGGTTTGGTGCAGCAGGGAATGTGGCCGAGAGGGTCCAACACCAGCATCTTCCACCAGTCACATTTTAAAGTGACTAAAATGATAGACTGGCTGGCAATTCATGAAAGGAGAGCTATAATAACAGTAGAAATTTGTCCTTCTACTGAGTCGTTTTGACTTAACCAGTGGCTTGGTATTTCTTTCCTCAAATACCATTGCAGCTCTTAGTAAGATGTCTGACTTTCATGGCATCAGCACATACCACATGCCCATCACCTCCCTCTCCACAAGGCTTACCCCATTCCGCAGGTGGACTATGGACACCTCCTGCACTTTCTTCAGCCCAAACAAAAGCCCAGAAAAGCCCAGGATGTCCTCCTGCCATACCTGTTCCCACCAAGCGCTACCAGCATCTCTCCCCAGGCCAAGACCAGCACTGCCTGCAGAAGCTGCAGCCTGGAGCATCTTGCTGCAAAATACCTGCAGCTGTTTCAGCACAGCACCTTGGCACAATTAAACAGACAGGATAACTACCTGTGGGAAACAGCGTGACAGAAACCTGCCTTTCTCATCATTGGTGAGAAAGGCTTCCATTTAGTTTTCCTAGACTGCCTGCCTCCCTACAAATAAATAAATACAGTTCAAGGATCATCAGAGTAAGCAGTACTGCTGATAACTCTCATGTTTATAAAACCTCATCGATGAGAACCACCGGGGAGCCGGAGCATGTGGGCTGTCACACCAGTAGAGCTGGTCACCTGCTGGAAATGAAAACTGAAGTGATGGTTGCGTGGTGGCTTGTGGCGAGTCGCACTGCAGAGCTCTGCCCATAGCCGCGTCAGCCAGGAGACCATCCCTGCAGCATCCTGCCCCATGCCATGGCCACAAGGTCCCTAAGCACATCCCAGCAAGGGTTGAGCACGTACCCGTGTGTGCTGGGGAGGCCCTCCACTCTCACTAGTGTTTTGGTGAGGCTCACAGAGGGGTAGGCAAGGTTTTGATCAAGCTCAAGATAGGTGCTTAGTAGTTTTTGGTGATTTCATACTCCACAGTTTTATCCAATGATGTAGTAATCATGGCACTTCAGCTGTTTCTAAAGGGGACAGTGACTCTGCAAGAAGAGGACCTATTAGAAAGCACGTTCTTTATTTAAAAGCCAGAATAAAGTTATTTGGGGAGAAATTAAATCATGGGAGTAAAGAGCTGTAAAAGGATAAAAGTGTGGGGTTAAGCAGTATGTGGCTCAGAGCTTGGCTTTCATGGCTCCTGGTTAAACTCGATGCAGCAGAACCTCCAGAAAGCAATGGCAGCAGCGCAAGCAAGCAACATCACCTGCAAGTGCATAAAGCACCTGTAAAAGCAAAAAGAATAATGCACGACGACATACTGTAGTAACCATACAGCAATTAGGGAACCTGCCGCCAGCCCTGGCCGAGCAGGGACCGACCCCTCCAGCACCCCTGTGCTTCCAGCTCTGCACCACAGCCCCTTGCAAAACCGGGGCCGTCCTCAATCCCAGCTGCCGACCTGGGGGCACTGCTTGGCACATGCTCATGTATGGCACATTTTATCTGGAAAACAACTCCTTGGGCATTATTTGAAGCCAGACACCCCAAAAATCAAAGCATTCCACATGATTAATGCGATAAAAACGGCCTTGAGTGCCTTGATTCTTTTGTTTTTTTCTCATAAAGAAACAGACAGCTTGTGCCATGTGAGAAATAAAAAGTAAATTTTTCTTTCTGATTTTTTTTCCTTGTCTGTAGAACATTTATAAAGTGGAAAAGCCAGCGGCAAAGTATGTCAGAATTGTCTTTTAAGGGGTTAACATTTGTAAGATGAATGCTGCGAGAACTTTTTTTTTTAATTAAAAAATATATTTCTGGAGCAAAAACACAAGCAATAAAGAGTGTTTGCCTGTTGGGAGGCTTGTTTTGTAATGCGGTATGAATAACCAGCTGACAATCCGGTTTTTTGTTTTCTCTTCGTATGGGCAATGGCCACGAGCCAGCCAACTTTATTGTCCTTGAAATGTCATGATTTTGAGTATGCACAGAATTCTTAACTGCCCAAATTACTGCATAACATCCCTTTTTATTATATGGCAACAATGTGATCTTGGGCTCAAAGACTTACTAGTTAAGAAGATTATGTGTTTTCCTTTTTCTGTTTTGTTAAAGTGCCAAGTCTTGCATTTTTGGCATCTTCTAAAGAATAAAATGTCTTCTGAAATATTCTCTCTGAGCACAGAAGTTACCTCAGAGGAGCTCGGCAATGCAGAGCTTTTCAGTACTTTCTCATTTGCTCAGAAGTTCAGACGCATTTCTTTTCCTCAAAAGCTTCCAATTTTTGCCTCTTTGTGTGTATTGACAGCAAAAAAAAAAAAAAAAAAAAAAAGAAAAAATATGTCCTTCATAAGTTTGTGTTGCTTTACTGATAATTTATTTCTCCGTGTGTTGTTTTCTTTTTCCCCGCTCCCCAAGTGTTGAACATTTGCACTAGTGAGCACGAGCAGGCAGGTGCTCCCACCTCTCCCTGCATCCCCACATCCCCCCTCGCAGCAGCCTTGTCCTGCAAAGTTCCTGCTGCCCCATAGCCCATGCTGGGGGTGCACATCCCCCCAGCCCACCCCGCTGGTGTCCCCGCAGCTCGGCTGTGTGGATTACACAGACATAACAGGAGAACTAGCACAGTTTTGGCCAAATTTAGCCACAACACAAGTGCGAAACGCTCCATCAGTGGGAGACGGTCCCATTGAGAGCAGGATGGCGCTGGCTCCTGCAGGTCTGGTCCCCAACAAGCAGGGACATGGTGCATCTGGGAGCATATCGGTGTGTGCCACCCCAGCCTGGGTTTTTGTCGTGGCAAGAAGCAGTGTGACTTTTCGGAGCCACCTTTGCTGCCCATCTCCTCTGGCAGCTTATGCTTCACAGGGAAGGGAGGCTTTTAAATATGTTTTCACCAGCTGACATTTAAGTATGAATAAACAACTATTATGCATGCACTAAATATTCATGTTTTACAACATTGCCATTACACTGAGGAATTATTTATGAGGCTGATGCTCCCCATGGGGGTGCAGGGACACAGCACAGCGTGGCCAGCAGCAGCCCCTGGGCCTACCAGTGAGGCCACGGCTTGGCAGGGACTTTGACATTTCCTTCTTGCCAAAGGCTGGGGTTTCCCTGAACCTCCTCTGGGGTGCAGAGGCAAGATGACCTGCTCTGGAGGATGTTGTGTCCTGGACCTTTGTGTTCCCATTGGGGCTTTTGGGACCTCTTTCCCCCTCCTCCGCAGCAGGCAGAAGAGAGGGCATCACCTCAGACCCCCCAGGGCTCCTGTCACTGCACTGTGTGCTACTGGAGCAAGATGCTACGCTGCATCTCTGGGTTGTGTTTGGCAAGTATTTAAGAAGTAATGATTAAAAGAAAAAAATATGGCAGACAAAGATATTCTCTTTTCAGCAAACCACAAACAGAAGTCCTGCCTTCTACTGTCAGTTAACTTTCAGTACCATAGTGGGATTATTAGAACGAGAATAGTAAGAGCTTTGAACAGTAAAGGGGTTACTTTGTTAAATAATAGATTATTGAGAAGCCATTCCTAAAGACCAGAGGTGACGGTGGCACGGTCTCTGTGACAGGCATGATTTGCACATGTGCCCAAATGCTCTGGGGTGCAGCAGCATGGCTGTACCCACGTCCTCAGCCCCAGCAGCCCACTGTGGACAGGGTCAGTACAGGGTCCTCCCCTACATTGGAGTAGACACTGGAGCGTCTCAAGGGCTGAAGAAAGGCAGGAGAGCAGCAGCGGGAGAGGCAGACCCGGGGAACCGGCACTTTGCCAGCCTCGGTGCTCCTGCCACGTGCAGGCACCCGCTGCTGGGCTGCAGGATAACCCCTGGGGTGAAACGCCAGTTTTGAACAACAAGGTTTTCACTAAATAAAACCACATTTTTCTACAGTTTATACAGGGTTGTCAAGACCTTCAAGTAAATACCTGATTCTATTTAATAATAATAATAGCAAAGCTATTCCCAAGGTCATTTTCTTAGCAAAATTGCACATAACAGTTCAGATTGCATAAGCGATATCTTTTTCCAGCAGTATTACCAGTGAGGGCTAAAAGGAGCAGCAAGCCCCATCTGCCCACCCGCAGGCAGCACCCGGTGGGCAGTGCCTGCTGTCCCAGCGCTGGCCTCGTTAGCCTGCACTGGGAGAACTGATTTGCCTAACTGGTCTTGCTTCAGCATGGCTTCATGATAAGAAAAGGTGTGAGCTACCTGTATTTTGCAGTGGCAAGAAACAAAAGGAGCAGACTGGCAACTTCTTGCTTTTCTCAAAATAAGTGTCTTTTCAGTTAGAGAAATGTTCCTGCCTGGAAGCTCCTGCAGCTTCGTGTGGCCAGTCAGCGACGGGGCCAAAGTGCTGAAATGTGGGTTCCTGTGCTGCTGCTGGGCGTGCAAGGTGACCGTGGCCCTGCTGCCACGCTGTGCCCGTGCTCGGAGGGGATGTGCATGTGTACCTGGATCTGATTCGTTCTCCTTTTCCAACACCCAATCTGTTTACCTGCTCAGCAGTGTTTGTCCTTATGTGTTGAGCTATCGGTGCCCCAGGTGCCGGTGGGAGCAGATCTGGCACCGGGCACCAGCACAGGAGCCCCCAGATTTGGTGTTCAGCTGCTTGCACAGGCAAAGGCCCTGGGGAGAGTGAATTTTCATGCCTGAGGTGGAGGAAGGGTTGGCCGTGAGGAGGGATGACAGAAAAGCGATGGCAAATCTTGCAGCGACAGTTTAAATAAAGCCCCACAGACTGCCCTGCCTGAAGCCTTGGCCAGGGAGGTTTTGCTGGGTCAGCTGCAGGAGCCCGCGTTGGCCTCAAAGCTGTGAGGCTGTGGTCAATCCAACTTATTTATATTAATATTATTTATACTTGTACTAACATTCATATTGCTTCTGAGATGTTTCAGATTGCTTTTGTAGCAAAATCGATCTCTGTTTTGGGCTCCTGCCCTCCAAATGCTCACAATAATCTACTGATATTTGGTACTTACATCTGCAGCTGATCCTCCACTTCGATCCACCTCTCCATCTCCTGCTGCTTCTCCAGGACCAAACTCTGCTCCAGCCACTGTTCCCCCTCCTCCAGCCCTGCTTTCTCTCAGACCTGCACTAAAAACCTTCTTCAGCATCACTAAGCAGCCGCCCTGCCAGGCATCTCAGCCTGGCCAGAGTCGTCCTTGGCATCCTTCAGGATTTTGCTATTAAAACTAGAGTGAGACGGACAGACAGATGGAGTCATTCAGTTCCTGTAAGCTGAGATGCCTAAATTGAGCTGCGCAAACTGAGGCTCCCCCCCGAAGCTGGTGCCCAGTGGGGGCTCAGCACTGCCCTAGAGGGTGCCACAGCAGGCATCTCACCCTGGGGGCTGGTTCTTGCTGCCTATGGGGAGCACAGGGGTGCACACCCCCAGTTCCCCTCACTGGGTCAATTGGAACACAGCTCGATCAGAGAGATGAGCACCGGCAGAGGGGAAGCTGGATGATGAATTGGGGTGCACCGGGAGGGGTGGTCAGGGACGAACCCCGTGTCTGAATGGCCTCCCCTAGCGAAATGTTTGCAATCTCCTCCTCTGTCCAAAAGCCCGTTTTTGTATGAGAAGCTGATGTTGTGGCCATCCATGGCATCAGTTGCACCACCCCACTGCTGTCCCTTCCCTTTTGGCAATAGTATTACGAACTCAGCGCAGGTAACTCACCGGCCGTACAGCAGAAGGCAGTGAGTGCTAGTGCAGGGGGAAAGCCAGTGCTCCAGAAATAGGGACAGGGTTTAGCAAAGCAGCACACACATAGTAAGCTACTCAGGAATTAAGCAAGAAACTAACACTTGCAAAAGCCATCTCCTTCTCCGGCAATGCCACATCCCCTAACCTAGGGGAGGACTAGTCCTGGGTGGCAAGTCATGGACATCACCTACTGCCACCATGGGGCATCCCCATCCCCACTCCAGCAACCCTCCCAGCCCTGCAGCCAGCATGGCTCGGGTGGCTGCTGGAGGAAAGAAAAGCCTTCCCGTCTGAGAGCTGCCGAGGACCGGGAGCTGGATCCTTCGGGGAAGCGGCTTTTGAGCGATTGCTTGGAGGGCTTTGTTCACAACTCCCCCCGCCCCTGCAATTTGGAGCGAGGCGTGGGGCCCCGCCACGATGGCGGAGAAACCTCAGCAAGTCCTGGCACGGGAGCATCCCCTAAAAGCCTCAGGAACCTGTTGGTGTTGCAAATGTCTGCCGCTGTGCCCATATGTCTGCTGATTTCCATACTAAAGACATTTACTGTATATGTTTGCCACCAGGGAAAACTACTGTCTACGACTCAGCTATATTACTGGAAGAGCAGCAGCGGTATTTGTGCTATTCTGAATATTGCATTTCCAGGACCAGCTCTATGGCTTTTGAAATCCTCCTTCCAACTCCCCACATCCCCACCAGCCAATTAGCAAAAATGCCTGCTTGGGGTGATGTCCCCCACCTCCGTGTGGCAACGCCAGACCCAGAGATTGCGCAGAACTGTGAGCAATCCCATCTTGGCTTTGGGAAGCACGGGATGAAATGCAAATATAGTATTTCTTGTAAAGTAAATTAAGCTAACAACGAGGTAACAAACCACTGTTAATATTAGATTAACTTGTTTGGCAAGATATGAAATCGGGCAAGCTGGAGTGTCGATAGCGACGTGCTCAATAGCACTAATGCTGCTCAGGGAAGTATAACATCCCTCTGAAAGACTGAGGCACGCACCAAAAAAATAATAGGAAGAGCCAGAATCTGTGCAGCAATTACACCAGCATTAAAGATGAATGGAGAAGAAGCTTGAGATTTTGATTGCCTTTAAATACTGGCTTGTGTTTAATTGCAAAATCAGACTGTGCTGTGATCAGTCATTAGTCCCCCACTACAAAATAAAAGAGAGAAAAGATCCTAGATTTTAACATTTGTAGTAGGAGCTTAAAATACCACTTTGATCTAAGATAAGGAGGCAAATGGCAGATAATTCAGAAGTTAAAGCCACTTGTGTGCATTTTGCAGCAGCTTGGCTGACTTTGGGAGCGATGGACACTTGGGCAGAGGGGTCACAGGGACTGAGGCACAAGCTTAAATGTCATACTGTATGCCAGTGGTCACTAAACTGATTAAGCAGTGGTTATCTTTAGCAGTAAAAAGGCTATCTGCTAATACTAAACGATTAGAGTCTAAAATGCCATTTACTCTGCTCTGATTCCTTGAATGAATATTTATGCCAAGTGATGACTATAACACCATCAAAAGGTTTCTGTGCTCTGCTCCATAGAGTGGAAGTGATTATTCAACAGCAGGTCTGCACTCCAGCACTTGTTTCTGTTAAGCAAATTTGCAGTGTTCAGACAAAAAGTCATGGTGACATTGTCCTCACAGGATTTTTATTTTAGAGAAGTCCCACTTCCAGTGCTCTCTGGGGCATGGGCTCTGGCCAGTGGGCCTTGTTCTGTGTCTAATGAAAAGGAGGATACAGATGCTGCACAAATTCTCCCTTGTATTAATTTTTTTCATATAATACAATTGGGCATTTTCTGCCCCCCCATTCAACAGCAAGAAGCTGTGCCCTGTTCCAGGCTGCCCTTCCACCCACCCACCTGCCAGCAGAGGCTTTTGCATGAAACAGCATCATGAAATCTCTCATTCATAAGGAACTGAATTTACAGCCGTGGTAACAAATCAAGATGATTGCCCACCAAAATGAAGCCCCCTGCACCCCGTTGGGGAAGCACTGCCTCCCTTTCACAGCCAGAAGCGCAAGGAGGCACCGAGATGCCCCAAGTGCCATCACATGTGAGTCACTTACCAGTTATTTTGTCCCGTTTACCAGTCCATGACTCATTTCGTTCTCCAAGTTCCTGGGCTATGTTCTGCTCCATCATTCGGCCGGTGTTTGCTGATTCAGCCTGTTGCACTGCCACGTGTCAGGAATCCCCACCCAACCACCCCTGTCCCCAGACACATCGGAACGGGCCCGGCTCAGATACACCTCCCCTGCAGAGCCAGCGCAGGGGCTCACAACAACCAAGTGCCCTTTTTTGTCATCCAACGGTAGAGTGTGATTTCCGTCCTCTCCTCCAGCACGCTCCTGCCCCTAGGGTGACATTTCTGCAGCTTTCCCAGCACGTATGAGAGATGTGGCAGCTGCACAGCCATTAGCCACCCTTAGCCAAGCAGCTCTGAAGAATTATACTTTCTTCCTCCGAAGAAAGGAGACCACCTAAGCCAAGAAAACTCCTTTCTAGAAGGTTTAAGCACCATTTGCTGAAGGACTTTATTGGTTTTAAAACTAGTGCCACAACTCTCCTTAAGAATCTGAACTAAATCTGAATAATCCCCCCAAGCTTGTTTGGTGAGGGGTTTCGGTTTGGTTTTGCTGCTCCCATCCTTACCACAGGACAACACCCGTGCACTGCTGTTGTGTGTTCAATTACAGCAAAACCCCTTGGCAGACAGGTACTCCAAGCACAGGCAGAGGGAGCAGCAGGCTGGCAACCCCTTCCAAAGCCAAGAGTCAAAGTGCTTGGGCAACAAGCTGCTCCTTCAGTAGCCCCAGCGTGGCCACCTGCAAGAGCCTCTACAAAAAGAGCATCAACTCTACAGTTTCTCAAAAGACAATGCCCCCACCTCAACCCCAAAAGGCACTAAAATGGAATAGCAATTAAAATGCCATCTATCCATAGGTGGGTTTGTAATTGCTATTCCATATTTGTGGGGAATAAAAGTGGATGGGGCCACACATTTTATAATGGGTCTCCCAACCCAAAACATCTGTTTATGAAGAAAATGCACTCAGTCAATCCAGATGTCTGAGATAGCTTCAGATGACGGGTAATAGTCTGAAGCATACGAAGTGTCTGGTGGTGTTTTGCTTGTTTAGTCATTATTCAATATAGATGTACATAAAAGAATTTCATGAAACAGGCAGAGCAGCACAAAGCTGCACTGCATGTGGTGTTTGCCATTCAGAGAACACACGCACAACCCAGGACCAGTAACTGATTAAGTCACCTAAGAAAAAAGTACTCTGTATCTGTTTATTAGAGGAAACAGGGTAAATCTGAGAAAATGCAGGAAAACAAAATAAATAGAATTGCACCCATTCTTTACAGCTACTGGTGCACTGTATTAAAGTGACACCATACACAGAAATGTGTTTGGTACAGTCCAGTGGGTTGCACATGAATTGCATAACCTTGAAAATCATTGCACAAAGCATCGCAGCAGGAGCACAGTTCAGAGCTTTTCTACAGGAGATGCTCCAAATCCGATCGCTTTCGTTACGTGGGAGGTCAAAGCACCTGGCACAGAATAAGCAGAAAGGGCTCTGAAAAGAAATGCTGCATCAGCACCCAGGTGCATTTGAACCCCGGACAAGTGATGCCACACAGGAAAACCCCACTGCCTATCATGGCCTTGAAATTAATATTCTGATCAATGCGTGGGCACCTGTTGGCAGTGCTGGAGGGAGCACTTTCCTCGCAGCCCAGACTGGAGACACCATATTAACCACAAAAACGCTCTGTCTGAATTCACGGAGGTAAAAAACGAGATGGTCTCAGCCAGCAGCTCAGCACTGCCCACAGCCGTAGTGGGACCCGGCCAGGACCCCAAGGGTTCCAGCCATCACCCACCCGCAGCCCGTTCCCTCCGCCATGCAACGCAACAGGGTTTGGACACGAGTTTCCGTGTGGTTCAGGAGAGCAGGTCTAACTCTGCAGCAGTGTTCCTTCCCCCAGTTTGTGTGTGTGAACTCCCATCTCTGCTTTTACTCACGCCGCTTCCAGGGCCCTGTGTATATATTTCTAATAGACTGTTCAACATCAAGCACAGGAAACAAGGGCTTTTCGCCACATGGGGAACAAACCACCGCTAAGATGACCAGGAAACATTCATAATTTTTAATTCACACCAGTAATAAAATTGCATTACATTTTTCATAAAATAAATGTTCCAGTTTATATACAGAAAACAGACTGTACAGAGCCCTCCCCCAGACCCCAAAAACTCACAAACATACAGGCAATGCAGTGCTCAGCTAAGCAGGCACAACTGTACATCTAAAATTGTAACTGCTTTGTGTTGGGGGGAAAGTACTACAATGTATATAGTCCTCTCTGGACCAAGAATTAAAAAAATATTGCAGGCAAGCTGACAGGCACCCTCGCTGCTCGTGCGGCTGAGCGCCCATCCACAGTGCTTCAGCGAAGCAGGGTTTGTTATTGAACCTGGGACTCGAAGCTCCCGTTCAGCTGCCCTTCCTCATAGTCCATCTGACACAAGATCATATTGTTCTTCAGGAAAAATTTGTCTCCCACACAGAATCTGGAAGATAGAAAGAATTAACAGGTATTAGTAAGAACAGAGGTTAGAACAGAGTAAATTTGAGGCTATTGGGGTTTGAAGGCAACTCTGGAGACTGGAGTTTGATTTCCAGGTCTGCCGGTGCCATTGGAGCCTGGGAAAGCCCAGGTACTTCTTCCCCAGCTCCCTTTCCTTTTATTTTATTTTATTTTCACCCCTTTTCCCAGCATGGTGATGCTGATCTCCCAGGCCATGGCTACATAAAGGACCTTGGGAGCAGCTCCCTGTCCCTGCCGGGTTCCGCACCAGAGGAACCCAGGAGCAATGAAGGGATTTGTCCCTGCAGACAAGAGGTATTGGCTCTACAACCGGGAAATTAGAAGGATGATATTGCATAGAGATTATTTGAAGTTTTTGCTGGTATCCACATTTCCAGGGTTCCCTCGGGTGAGGCAGTATTTACACTAATTTCCAGGCAAGGACTGGCTATTAAGTCCTTCCTCACCCCCTTGTGTACAGTGCAGAACAATAAATAGAAATTTCCTGGTGGCTGGACTCCTAACCTTTATCTTCATTGAGCGCAGGGCACTGCTCTCTATATACCATGTAAATTGTTCTGTTTGTCTTGAAGTTGACAGAGAGGCTTGTGATATTTAACAATTTTATTTGACCATTAAGGTCAAAAAAGTTCCACATATAAGATCCGAGAGGTGTGAATTGACAGCCAATAGCTTTTTGCGCCCTGTCTGCTTGCTCAAGAATCAGAAGCTAATCTTTTACTTCTTAAGATAACAAATAATGCTCTTTGCACCCAATTCAGGGGCTGTTTTTTGTCCATCACACTAGTGGGGCACTGACAGACCAGAGCACAGGGCTGCACCTCCCTGCCCCAAGCACCGAGTCTTAAATCAGCCCCCAGTTCCCAAAGCAGAAGCGCTCCGGCCACTGCACCGAAAAGCAGCTCTGTACCGAGAGGAAGGGGTAGGTACCACCTCTGGTGAGGTGGAACATTTGCTGGGCTTTCAAGGAAGATCAATGGAGAGAACCCCCTCCTCAGGAGACTTAGCAGACCTCAAATGCCTGTTTCCTTGGCTCCCAGGCAGAGCTTTGGCAGGTTAGTTGCCTACTCCTTGTCTAAAATGCTTTCTAGATTTGTAGCTCTGGCAGCTTTGGGCAGGGCACCTCCATAAAAGTGAGTATTTTTCTGCTGCAAGAACATGACTGATTTTAGAGCTCCATTATAGGTCTGACATGGGCACAAGTTTTTTCCACCTGGACACCTCCAAATAACTTAATTAATTTGCCAAACAGGTATAGAGAGAACTGGGCATTGGTTCTGACTTCATATAGTTTCACTGGAGACCTTCCCTCTTCTTCCCTCTGTGGCATGTTTTAGTAGTTCTGAAAATCAACCTTATTTGTAGATTAAAAAGCTAAAAAGTAATATCAATTTAAATTAACTGTTTCTGTTCTAGGAACTGTACTGCACACACTCACTTTAACAACACCTTCCCCAGCAGTAGTTTTATTTGCTATAACAGACACAGCTGCTTGGTTCTTGCTACTTATCCCTACCTTAAGTACAATATAAATCTCCAGGAGGAGAAATGCAAAACCCGCTCTTGCCACTGGCATCACCAACAGCTGTGTCTTGCCAAATCTGATTTGGGTCTAGAGGAGCCGAAGGAGGAGCTGGAGAACTAGGGAGTTGGGGAGGGGGGTCTGTGTGTGTATGAGCACACGGGAACTAAAATGCACAGCAGGGATACCCTGGGAAGTTTGGGGAGAAGGGTTTCATTCACTGGAATGGTGACTATTTCTTTCTACCTGCCAGTTCTACAAACCCAGCAGTAAACTGGGATCTCTTCAGCTGATGCATGGTGCCTAGAGACAGAGGATTTAACGGGGCAACTTCAGACGCAGTTTCATGTGTCTCAGTCTGTAGATCTTTGGAGGAAGAGTTAGGGATGGCACCACCAGCCCCCATGGGAGCAGGTCTGTCGCAGAGCCCGTCTGGCTGAGCGAGCACCAGCTGAGAGCAGAGACAAACCAGCGCTGAACCCACCCTGCCATTTCTATAGAGTGATTTTATTCTGAGCAAAACCCCCACATTTTGTGTCATGGCAACACAAACAGCTGGGTTTCCTGCAACCATTGTAATACTGATCTGTTAGCCAGTTACAACAGTGACTAACTGTTACTCAGAGTTGTGACAAGCAATGTCAACCTTTTAACAATTCAAAGCACAGTAGGCTGAGTAGCATTGTAGGACTTGCTCCAAACCTGATGTTTTTGAGAATGAAGCTAATGAAGACACTGCACACTTGGCAAATGTATTAGAGATTTTCCTCTGACAGATTTAACGCTCTACACATAGACATAGTCCAGCTATAGAAGGGCAAGTAAGCTGGAAGAGAGCTAGAGAAAAGTCTCCATAACAAAATATTTTCCACAAGGTGGAGTTTCAGGTGGGATTTCTGATTCTGAAGTAGTTTTGGCATCCACCTCTGCAATTTTGACTTCAGGGTTACTTAAACTCACTGTTCTCGGTTCAAGTTTCCTATGCTGTCTGTTACAGGAGCACTTCCATTCTGCCTTTTGGGCCAAAACCTCTAAAGGATAAGTCATAAAAGTTCGTAGCTGCCTGATGTCAGCTAAAAATAACAATCTACATGTAGCTCTACTCTGTCTACTCAGCCCATCTTTCAGAAAGACTCAGCTCCCCCCAGACTGGGCAAATCCCTTGTGCATCCAGGCATGACTCTGCCAGAACGGGGGGATTACCTGTGCGTTCGGCCAGGCAGTGACAGCGCATGGAGGTTATTTTAAGGGCAGAGCAGGACTGCACTTTGCACTGAGGGCAGTACCAGCATCAGCAATCACAGAAGGGAGAGAGGGAGAGAGGTGTTCTGGAGCCTTTGTAATAAAGAGTAAAGTTTAAAAGCAATTCCTGAAAATGAAAACTAGGCAGTACTATGCTTTTCTATGAGAGAAGCTTGTGTAAAGCAGGGGTTTGATGACAAATACTCATCCTGCAGACTCCAAGGCCAATCCAGCTCTCCTGCCTGCACAGCCCAGAGCAGTCGCTTGCCTTGGCCAGAAGGGACATTTGAGATGCTCCAGCTCCGGTACCGGCATGGGATTTGGGAGCAACCCTCTCCTGCCTGGCCTTCACTGGCAGGCTGGAGAAACCCCAGCCTGAGAGTTGAACCTGGCAGCACCCTGCAACGCTTTTGAGCCGAGACAAAGCCCATGGCCAAGCAGCTGTTCCAGCTGTGAGAAAATGGACCACCTTAGGGAGGGGACGCGCCAGCTCCGCAAACAGGCGCACGCCGCTGACCCCATCCCAAGGGTGGCAAAACAAGACTGGGCAACCGAAAGAGTTGCCAGGGCTCCCGGACAGGAGCCCGAGCCTGCGAGCCACTAGATGTCACTGCCGGCCCGGCGCTGCCACCGCTGCTAGCGGGAGATCCCAGTCTCGCACAAACGCCACCTCCGCCCGCACGACGAGACCCAGTAAACCACCTGAGCTACAAACGGCTCGTCCAGCTCTCCTCCTCCATGCTCTGGCACCAACCAGCCACAGCCCCATCCATCCCCATGAGCTACACCACCGTCAGAGGGCACGGAAGGAGAATGAGGCCCCAGTTTGCACAGTCTCCTAAGTTTAGTGGGAAAAGTGGCAGGGGTTTGCACCCACACACACACCGTGTGCGGCTACTTCATTAGAGAGTTTTGTTCTAGGATGACTGATGAATTCTTAAGTCAGGCTTTTAGCTTGACTTTTACAGAATTAGGTTCTCCATCTTCCCACAAGTTCTGTCATCTCTCACACACCTTCAAATAGGATGAAGCATTGCCTCCTAGTTTCATCTTTGGGAAATGCAACCTTGGGCCCTGGGCAGTCACTACAGCCAGAATAAACAAGCAGCAAGAACAAGCAGCACTTTCAGGCCTGTTCTTGACAAGGATGGACAGATGCATCAGAAGATGACAGCGTATCATGTTGAGCTCTGTGGGCTTCCCTTCTGCCTGCAATCACCGAAAAACAGGGCGCTGGGAACATTTTGCACAACCCTCCCAAATTCAGAAGGAAAAACTTTGTGCTTGACCTTTTCTTATACTCCTTGACATGCATTTTCCACTGGGTAAAGCCTAGCAGAAATACACAAGCCCTGCTCAATTATACCACCAAGATCCCCTGTTAATTATACAATAACTAAAGGGATTTATTCCTAGTGTTGAAAAGGACTAATCTAAAGTATTTTTTTCCTTCCCATGTCTTCTCTTTTTCTTCTGTGCTGTCCCCAGTTTTGACCCTGACAGAAACCTGATTTAAGCAAAATAACATCCATTTTTACCAGAGGAAGTCCAGTCTCCATCGTCTGCGTTCTACAAAGAGGGTAGATCCTGAAAGGACGCTGAAGCGATTTGTTTTGTTCATCAGCAGCTGTGCCACGTTGTTCATGGCCAGCTCTGCAGTCTGTGTGCCCCCCCTGGGCCCCCCACAATTCCCACCAGCTCCAAGGGGATTTGCAGTAAAGGGGCTACAGGTACTTACATGCATCACCCAGGTCAGCATAATAAACAAGCCCAAGCCATGTCAGCAGGCTGCAAGCCCCAGACAGGTAGCTTGGATCAAACATTTTGCAGGCAAAGGTATAAATTATTTTGTGTTTGTGTGTGTAATTGTGTTCTCACCGCTGGTTGCAGAGCTGACAGGCAAAGCAGTCCAAATGGTAAACATTATCTCTGGCCCTCATCACCATCTCAAAGGCAGGGATCAGTTTACTGCAGGCAGCACAATTCCCGGTGGTACCAAAGAGCCTGCCAAAGAAGCACAATCATTAGAAGCCATTTTAATTAAATGGTGGAAGGACTAATTAAGTGTAATTAGCAGTATCAAATACTGTATTGCACCAATAAATAGAAGTTGCAGTCTCCATTTTGCTGACCAACCAGTGTGTGGGAACTTGGGACAAAATTGCCTGGTGAGCAGGCTCTGATTGTTGAGATGAAACTTCATTTGGTTTGCGAGCCTAGGGCTAATTTGCTGTCTAATGAAGAAAAGCATTAAACACTTAGAGCACTATTTTGGGGCTCACAAAATTTCAGTCAAGAACTATCTGCCTCTCTGCAGCGGCGGGTAGGTGCTCGGAGCCGCCCGTCCTCCTCTGTGTGTGCTCTTGGCCACAACCTGACGGAGGGACAGGCTGGCAGCCTCCAGCAGCAAAACGCAGAAGACCTGCAGACTTTGCCAACCCTGGCAGGCAAGGCTATAATATGGCTCAGGAAGAACCTCGCTTACCTGCTGTTTAAAACAAAAAAGCACCATTTCTCTCGTCATGAGTACAACAGCATTTTGCAAGGCATCTCCAAGAGCGAGCCCTCTTCCTTGGCTGTGCCCCCCTTCTCCCGCCTCCGTGTCCCTCCGGGGAGCCAGCTAAGCCCTTCCATCGAGGCCTGAACAGCATGCTCAGCCGTTCCACTTCAGCTCCCCGGTCCTCGAGGACAGCCCTTCAGCACTGGAAGCTTTGCCGTTTCCATCTCGGCTTTCGCTATCTGTCTCCCCAGATGTCTGCTGATGTTACAGCTCCCGCCGGGGGACTCAACCAAGACTGCAGCATCCTTCCCCCGGCCCTTCTCCAAGACGTCCCTGCAGACCCCTGCGGCGCCAGGGACAGCACACGCCACCGCCATGTTAAAGCCACACAAACCAGCCAGGGCATGAAGCAACAGGCCAAAAAAAAAACCAAGCTTCACCCAAGACTGTGGTCAATACTCATGTGGTTAGTTACTTTGCTTAGGAGAGGATAAAAATCGTGTTCTTAGGGTGATGAGCCTCAGGACTTACGATTCTTGCTGACCATTAGCTCTGGGCATGCAACGCGTCACTGCCCGCAGACAGATTTGGGCTCGCGCTTTGTTTCAAGCCATTGGTTCTGGCCAATTCCACAACAGGCAGATGAGAAGCATCAGGAAAATCTATAACCAATTTCTAAACCTGCAATTTGCCAAGCTAATCAATACTAATTATTACTGGCCAGTAATTGTGAATTAAAACACCCAGCAGTGTTACAGAAACCTCCACACAACTCTCTCACCCTCCCACAGCACCGTGCTATCGAAGTCAGCTTGCTCTCCAGCTATAAAAAAAGCCACCCTTATTTTTCATTAGAAGTGGTATCAGTGGTCTTTCATTATACTTGGCTGGAAACCCCCAGATTTCCTGTAAAGAAACAGCACAATGTTTTCCCTGAAAGTTAAACACCACAAACCAAATGGAAACATTTGTGCAGGACGTCAAAAATTGAGAAGGGAGTACCAAAATTTCTTCCCCTAAGACTCCCTCACATGAGAGCTGAAAGGCAGAGTAAAACCCCAGCTATGTAGTTTGCACGGGCAAACTCAGACCATGTAATCGGTAATGGGGCAGCCCCTTTCTCCCCAGTCCTGTGAGCAGGCAGGGGAGGCAGCTGAGCGTGGGCTTGGCTGCCTAACGCCAGCAGACAGGACTGAAAAAATGCAGCACTGAAAAGCGTATGGGTCTACACCCTGAAACACCCTGGCTCTCATTCAGCACCCGCTCGCAAATCAAGCCATCAATACAGACATCCCTCCCCCAATGTAGTTCCCCCTCCTACAGGACCTCACTTGGGCACAGAAAAACCTGACAGCTTTTGCTGGGGTTTTGCCATTTGCTGTAAAACCAGGTATCAGTTTGTAGAGTACCTGAGTCACAGCAAACTAAAAAAAATGAGTTAGGCAGGAAAACCGGGAGGTTAATCCTAGATTTGCTCCATGCCCAGCACTGCTACATGCACAAGTATAAAATATCCATTATTCATTAGCATCGCAGTTGTGTGGAGCTCAATCTAGATTAAACAAAATAAAGGGGCCCCAGACAGCACCATTTGCATTGTTAAGCAGGCGCTTTTCTTCAGCCTTCAAATAGGAGACTTTTCTAAATGGAAATGATGGGGAAATTTGGACAGATGTTCACTTAACTATTTAAACAGTTAGCTTAAGAAACATGAAAAATGTATTTGGGATCGTATTCACCTGTCTCCTTTCAGGGGTTTTGGGGGTAAACCAATTGTTAAACAGCTTTGACTGTTTGCATAAGATCTGAAGCTTATGTTCTGTCCAGCTGAAATCCTGTTGCCTTCTAATGTCTACATAAATGTAGCTTCCAGCTAGTCAGCACGCTAATCTTTTTCTCTTCTATCAAGTTTCACAGTCCTCCATACCCTCCCTTTCCCAACAGATGAACATTTCACACTTATTCTAGCACTTCCTAATTTTAATCTGCTTTTCAGGGAGTGATTTAGAGCCCTGTATATTCACCATGCTTCTAAAAATACACTGTAACTTGTAGCTCAGTGAACATGATTTTATTTCTTGTTTAATCTGCTCAAAGAAAAAGCAAAATGAACACAGACTTTTGCCTTTTTGTTTGCTTGTAAAAAAAAAAAAAAACCCAATGAAACAAAAACCCTGCCACCTCTGATAAGTAGATACTTACCCAAAAGCTACTTGAGCTGACACTTTCTGAGGTGGGGAGCTTAACATTATTGGAGGAGTGGAATAAGACAAGGAGCAGGAGAGAAATCTTTCACCCCAAGTCCCATCTGTGGTTAAATTTAAAATAACCCCATATGAACAAACTGATCTGCATTCTATCCCCCAAACACCTTCATAACAGATGCAATACTCTCTCGCATATCCACACACACAAAGTTGAAGTATATTAGAAAAAAATAAATAAATAAAATCTATCAGAAGATGCTCAGCATCTACTCATCAGCTTTGAGCCATTGGCATAAAAGCAGCTGGAAATACAGAAAGGTTTCAGTTTGGAGTTGCTTTGCTTCTTCTAAAAAAAACAGGGTGTTTTTTTGTCTCCATTTGAAGTTAAAAGACAACAATTTATAAGTACAGATTGACTCCCTTCTATGTAACAGGAAGGCCTAGCCAGCTTGTAAATAAGCATAGACTATGCAGATTTAAAATTTAGCACAATTAAACTTTTACCCTGTTGTAGTAATTATGTTTAATGGCTCTTACACTGAACTTAACCATGTCTATTGTTGTCAGCCACTCTAAAAGCAGGAGTTTGTCCAAGGACAATTTTATGTAGTTTATAGACACACTAAAAACCCTGCTACACGCTGTTCTCATTGGCCATTGATGTCAGTGTGTATAGTAAAAATTAAAGCTAATTGGCATACAGGACCAGCAGTGAATGCAAATGAATTAATGGGAAAAGGAGCGAGCACTCCTCAAAGCAGGAGGCAACTGTCAAAAGCTTCTTTTTATGTAGTCTTGCCTGGGCTAAAGAGTAGTCTTCTGCACGATAATCCAGATCGCACCAGCTCCATGAATACACCTGAAGTTAATTCAAACTACAGTATAGTCAACACCACCCTGCAGGTTTTGGGGCAAAAAGGAGTGGCAAAGAGGAAGAACAGGAAGGAACTTCTCGTATGAACACATTGAGTTTAGCACCTTTTAAGAGATTTTTCCTTCTCCAACCAAAATGTGCAGGGTAGCTAAACTGAGAACCCAATTGCATATTTCTGTCACCAGTAGACACAACAATCTGTTTAGTCATTGCCTACAGGAGAGTCCCTCATTTCTTCTCCTCTTTCTAGCCTAGTGTCTGACTAGCTAGCATCTTGCAATTGAAAAATATTCCCTCCACAGAAACAGTGAAAATTTTGGAGCTTTAGACTTCACAGGAGACCAAAAAATAAGAAAAAAAGGAACCAGGACTGGTATATATAAATAGTGTGGTACAGAAGGATAAGTTGAGAGTGTCAATCGGAATTTTTTCAAATAATACAAGAACATGGCAAGTTCAAAATTAAACTGCTGAGTTGTGGCTGATAATTCTCCCGAACAAGAGACTTTTTTCCAACACTGAAAGGTAAGAGTTCTGACTTAAAAGAGGACTAAATGCTTATGAACAGGTGTATAGTCCTCTTTTCAACAAAGCTGATGAGGGGTCTGGAGCACAAGTGTGATGAGGAGCAGCTGAGGGAACTGGGGCTGTTCAGCCTGGAGAAAAGGAGGCTGAGGAGAGACCTTATCGCTGTCTACAACTACGTGAACGGAGGTTGTAACGTGGAGGGTGTTGGTCTCTGCTACCGCATCGCAAGTGATAGGATGAGAGGAAATGGCCTCAGGTTGCACCAAGGGAGGTTTAGATTGGATGTTAGGAAAAGCTTCTTCAAGGAAAGGGTTGTCAGGCATTGGAACAGGCTGCCCAGATAAGTGGTGGAGTCACCATCCCTGGAGGGGTTTAAGAGGTTTTTAGGGACATGGTTTAGTGCCAGAGTTAGGTTAATGGTTGGCCTCTATGATCCTGAAGGTCTCTTCTAACCAAAATGATTCTATGAAATATCTACATTTGTAGATATTGTGTACAGCTACATATTTATATATTGCTATATCCACATTATCTGGACATAAAAGTTTTTGAAGAGCTACCTAGTCCCATACTCATATCTTCTCCAGCTAGCAGGTGAAGCAGGTTTTCCCATATACCTTTCCTATACGCCTACTGCCATTTATTTCCTAGCTCCTTCAGGACCTGCTGTAGAAGAAGACTTGCTTTATGAACCCGAAACTCATAGTCATGAAAATAAAATGTTTTGAGTCTACCCTTTGAAATAAACCAACAACTAGTCTTCCAGTGAGGATGGCTCTTAGCAGCTTGCAATCAGTATTTTTCCCATCTGTGGATGCTGGAAATATGCTGAGCTACAAGTCTGATTTGACCGAAGTACTGAATATGCCAATAATTGTATGGAAAGCCTGGACATCACTTAAGAAGTTAAAAAGAATAAGCTTAAAGGTAACTTCAGACTCAAGGTTCCAAACTTCCCTGCAATCAGGCTTGGTATAATATCCAGAGAAAGCCTCAGCGATGGGCATCTCATCACAGTAAATATGTATTAGTTGGTGCACCCTCCTCTGCAGGACACCATTGTCAGTGCTGCAGTCACAAGCCATGGCAGCTGAAGGAAGGGAAATGCATTTTGATACTAATGAAGTTGGTCAAGCTGTCCTCCTGTGAAGCCTTCAGGTTCAATGCCAAAGAATTTACATCTCGCATGCCAGAGGGTTTGGCATTCACAGATAGCATAGCAGGAGGAGTTGAACCAGTGCAGTGCAAAAAGCCCTCTAGTCGGGTGTCCGCAAGTTCAGAGATTACTGGGCATAAACTTCAAGGTTGCTCAAGGGCATGTGTTTTCAGTTGAAGAACGCATCTGAATGTTCACTTATTTTTCTCCTTTGGTCTCTCCCTCCATAGTTTAAGGAGGTCTTTACAGTGGGGTTGGGACTCTTAGCAGGCAGAAGTCCAAGCCCTCCTCCCTTGCCACAGCCTACCTTACAGTATAACTGAAGTGTCCAAACTCAGAACCCATCTTGGTTGTCTCTGGCACCAATGAACACAACACGCAAGAGTGTCCTCTTAGGGAAGTTTAAAAACAGTAGTCAGAAAACTCAAAGGTTGAAAGTGGTAAAGACATACTAGTGTGCCACAGTTGGGAAGAATTACCCCCCATAAGCTTTCGCCCTCACTGGGAGGTTGTGGAGGAGGAAAAAAAGCAAGTGAACAAACCAAGCATTGCCTGTTTATCTTGAAAAGCATGGGATGTGAGAAACTCCTGAAACAGCTACTGTGGAGAAAAGACATCTCTAACATCACAAAGCATAGCAATGTTGCCAAGACACATTGTATTTTGAGCCTAATTAATGCTTCTTAATCTGTATAGATACCAAGTGTAGAAGTGAGAGTATCCTACATAGCATGCAAGATGCTCCCTGTTGCGATGCAAGACCAGCACTCCAATTTTGCAACATTTTCAGGCTCTGAGCAGATACCACTTGTTCAACCACACTGAATTTATACCCCTCCTCCCCACGCTGAACGTGTCCCTTGAAAAGCAGGCAGGGCACACTCCCTGTGCACGCATGTGCACTGCGCTCCTCAGGTGGAAATAAAACCTCAAAAACTCCCCTTGCTGCTTCTAAGGAATTGCAGTTTCTGCAGGCTGAAGGTACATTCAGGGTATTACTGATGTCTCTGGTAGATTAACTTGAATTCTGCACTTCAGTTCCTGAAGACTTGTACTTACACGTCCAACCACGGTTTAGTTGTTTGGCTTAGGACCTTCAGTACCAGCTTGGGGAAGCCCACCAGGAGGAGGGTATTTGCCTGTGCCCAAGAGTAGGGCGCCCATGTTTATGCAAGACCACTTTTCACGTCTTGCAACAAAATTAAACCCCGCACATTTTCTGGGTACAGAATGCTTCATCTAAAGACCTCCCAAAGCAATTCGCTATCAGAATGAACCCGCTGGGGCATTCGGACCAGAGCAAAAACCAGTATTCAACAACTGGAAATGTCAGTATGGGACAGCTGACTTGTTTGGAGCAGAAGCTGCCCAGGGGGAAATTGAACTTCCATGATGCGAGCAGTGCTGAGGGGCAGTGGTGCCAGGGGATGGCAGTCCTGCGGGGACACCTCTGTCTCTCAGATGGCATGCGCAAGGCTGCTCCGTCCATCGAGGCACCCACACAATGCTCAGGCTGCAGTACTGACCAAAACACATGGAATATCTATAAAATCCATCGAAAACGGTACGAGGGCTTCCTGGAAAGCCCTTCTCTCTTACTGAATCACCATAATTTTTAATGCAGGTTTTGAGCTTTCTTTGGAGTCTAATTAAGGCCCTAATCAGTTTAAATGATGAAAAACGTTCCCAACGCCAACATATCAAATGTGCAGAAGCGACAGTTTTGCTCCTGTCATAGCGAGCCTGACTCGCCTTTGCTTGTGTGAGGGCACCATGCTGAGTAAAAAGGAAAAATCACGTTCTTCATCAGCACTTCACAGTCAGATTTAAGTTATCGGTTCCTCCTGAGAAATCCTGATGCAACACCCAAACCATCCCTGTGAACCGGAGCCTGGTGGATGTTTAATTACGCCCAGTAACAAACACACATTGCTGCGTGGGGGCTGCGAGGAGCCACCTGAGCTGAACACTCAGCATCTCTGTCCCAGAAGCAGTTTCTTCAATAGCATTTGCTTATCAAAAATAATTAGAGGTAGGAATCCTGGAACCGTGATTATGAAACAAATGGTAAATCTATTTGCTCAGACAAAATGTATTGAAAGATACATCTAGACACAGCTGGAGACTGAGGTGATACCGCAAGGATAACAACTCCAGATCCAATTTCATTCTTTCATGATTAAAAAATGAGCAAGAAAGTGTTTTATGAAATGTGAAGGTTAACAAATGTTCCTTCACAAGCAATGACGACAGTTTATCTTTTGAAACAAATGACCAGGCTACGGTCTTGCTAGCAGCTCCCGAAATACATTTGAAAGATTTCTTCTCCAGCCCAGCACACGTGGCCGGCAGCCCAGCACCGCGGTGGGGAGGGAGCCAGCCCCACTCCTGCCCCCCGGAGCAGAGCTGGTTTTCACCAAAAACCACGGAAAAGGGGCTCTCAGCTTGACACCGCCTGCCCAGACAGGTAATGAAGCACATATTCCCAAACTGCACTCAGCTCACCGGCAAATTCAAAGAAACACTGCTCTATAAAGCCATATGAAACACCTATATTATTTTTTTTCTCCCGGTCCTTACACAGCAATATTCCTTTTGGACTTCAGATATAAAAGATATGCATATTTACATTTGTGGGCACAAAATCAGACTAGCTTTTAATTTTTCACGATGGTTGACCTACTAAATATTAGCGCAGTATTCAGCTTTTTCTTATTCAAAGCCACGTAGAGGAAGTGGCCAACAATAAATTCCTTTGACTGTCCCCTAGATAAAGCACTCCCTTTGTGGTGCAAGTACAGTGTGAAGTATGAAAACTTATTTTTAGGAATGAATTCTGCTAAAATTTGACTAGTAGAACAAATACCATGAGCTGTTGGATGAGGAAAATAAGATGTGGATAGAGGCTTTAAAACTATTAAAGGAAAGGAATTATATAATTATGGGAAAGGGTAATTCTCCAAGAAGAAAAATTCAAATTACCAGGAGAGAACAGACAGTAGAGAAGGTGGTGATGGCAACTTGAGTTCCTTCTATTAATAGAACTAATAGTTAAAATTGAGAGAGAAAGAAATATTACGTGTAGAAGGCAACAGAAAATGTTTTAAAATTAAAAAAAAAATAAAATTGCTTTATGCTTTCCTAAAATACAGGGCTGCATAGCAATGCCCTTATTCCTCTTCTAGGACCCTGAAAGCATTCCTTAGTATCAGGAGAACAGAACCCAGGAGTGTAGCAGAACTCCCCCTCAAAATATTATACGCTTCAGTTTACCTATTAGCGAGAACACAAAACATCACAGATGTAAAAATGGTTAAACAGCTGAATGATAGTTAACACCTGTGTTACATATAGTCCTTCCTGCCTCACTCTTGGTCAAGTTTCCTGGGCTATGACAATTATATTGTTCTTCCCAATAAAAAACAAGTAAGAAGTATTTCCGGTGGTCAAAGTTTCTGTAATGGACTAAATTCAGGTAGAGGAAAAAAATATTCAAAGTAGGAAGTAGTAAACCCCACCCACACATTTACTAGTAGAATAACGTATGTATACATAAACATCATCCGAGGAGGTCAAGACCACCCAGAAACCTGGAGGACATTGTGCAGCCATCTGTTGGTACCCCACTGCAAGGCGGGCAGATACTCTCAATTTTTATTCACAACACCTACAATTTCTTTAGCACAGGTAATGTCTGACCCAGTTTTACTGCACCATGTGAGCCACCTCTCTAGAATTTAACCATGCTGCACCAATAGCAACAGGCTCCCTGCTTGGTGGACCGGAGAGTATTCTAGCCAAACAAATGGAGGCAGAGGGACTACAAGATCTCTTCTCAAAGACAGGACGTGGGCCTTTTCCCGAGGTCTGCAACTCCTGGCTTCTTCTCCATCTCTAGCACAAGTTTCCAGTGTGCCCCAGAAAGTCGTGCCATCTGGGGGCCAGTGAGAAGGTTGCCAATTAAGACTCTCTACCTCAAAGCAACATTCTCATGATAAACCAAGGGAAGAAAGAAACGCTGTACAACTGCCATGATAAAAAAGTTTTTCTAAGTTTAACAGCATTGATGCTGATCTCCTTCGGCACTTTAACGCGTCTGATTTGCCGCTGCACGTTATTTTTGTTATGAAACTAGAACAAGCAAAAATCAATAAGGTGCTCATTAAATGGACAAAACATAGGGCAGTTCAAAGGTCTCGAGAAACAAATGTAAATGGGAATCACTGCCCGGCTGAGTATTTCTAGTAGGGTTCTGTAACACATAGAATAATGCTAAATATCTATCTTTCAGGTCAGATTAAAATACGAGCAATAAAAAACAAACAAACAACCACACAAAACCCCAAACAAACAGAAAACCACCCAGAAAACCCCAAAGAAAACCAAACAAAACCCAACCCCCCTGCCCAGAAACAAACATACACAACACTGTTTATCAAGCGCACAAATGACAAAGTCTAGAGAAGTGATAAATAATGGAGAGGAGGATGACTGATGGAGAGACCTGGATCGCTTGGTAAGCTGGGTGCAAACAAGATAAGAAAAGATAAAGTATAAACAAGATAAAGTATAAAGAAACACTCCAGAAACTACTAATGCAACCTGTACTTTCTGAAAGGAAGACTACTTCTGGAAGAAGCTCTCCTAAGCTTCCTGGAAGGTTTTGGGCATCCTTGCGATTAGTACCTTGCACGAACCAACTGTGATAACTATGATGAAAAGAAATGACACCATCCTTAACAAGTGAAGATCATGAGTTGTTATATTCTTCATTGACACATCAGAATTATGCCCACAACACAGAAAGAGTACAGCCGAACTGAAGGAGGGTCAGTGAAGAACCAAAATGCAAATTAGGGATTAGAAATTTGTGCACTGAAGAACCTTCTGGAGCTTACTTTCTTCAGCTTAGCCCAGACAGGGTTAAGGACACTTCCAGAGCAAGTGACTTGTGGCATTAGTAAATACTCAGACTTAAGGTACAAAAATTATTTCATGATAGTGAAGACAGTTAGCTGCTTCCTCACCATACCCTGTGCATCTTTTCTAATGCTGCTTATCCTGCCTTTCCCCCCTCAGATGTGTTTCATCCTTACCCAAGCTCTTCCTCACATTTTGGGGATGCGTGCTGCCTAACCAGGTGTGGACCTGCGACTGCTGCCTGTGTGGCGGAACTTCAGCTGGACATTTCATGTGTGCCCTGGAGAGTCTCAGCTCAAGCAGAGTCCTCACATGGGCAGGATGCGCTTGTACACTGCCTGGCTGAAAGGCAAGGTGGCAGCTCCTGCATGGCAGCTAACAGACTATTCCTTCTGTTTGGCTCAGTGCTCAGGCTCTCATCTTTAGAAGGAGAAACTTGTTCAAGCTTACTAAGAAAATATTTACCAGAGATTTTCAGGAATATGTTTTACATTGAAACACATGAAGCATCTGAGCACCGAGACTTGTCTACCCAGCCTCTGGACACCACAAGGTTAGACGGCATTTTACCTCCCTATCTTAAAACTGTGTTGTTTTTGTTTTGCTTCAGATATGTTTACTGGTTGAGGTTGCATAGGAAATAATATCAGTGCTTTAGGAAAAACAAAGAAAACACACACTTTAGCTGAAGATCAAGTACATTCTTGCAAAGGAAAAACAAAGCAAAACTCAGTGGGTTTTGCAGCATGATACTCATAAGAATGTTTGCATTAGGCCTGCTGTCTTATTAAAATTCATTTGTGTTTATATAAAGATTTTTGGACAAAACCCCCATACACACCAGACAAAAAAGTCCCATGTGTTGTTATGTATTGCACACAGACACTGACAGGGTAGTTCTAACTCGGAGTTAGTGATGGTCTCTGCAGACTTCCTCATGAAGAATTTTTTTTTGAAGTTGATCTGTAATTTTGGAATGTTTTGCTCTGTTTATTTAGGGAAGAGACAAGAGCCTCTCAGGAGAAACCTTACTCAGTACAAGCACTAGAAGTCTATCTAAAAGCTATCACTGAAAAATAAAAGGTAAAGGTTTGGTCAGGTCTCAGTCAGATACAGGAGCATAATATCAAAGATAAGCAAGAATTTATAGTGTTTTCCTAATTTTCTCAGCAAGCACTGGTTGTTCTTGTTGTTTTACAATAATAAAGTCAGGCCCTCCTCCTTCTACCTCGGCCTGAAAGTAGGATTTCACCTCCCTGACTACAAAATACGTTAATTGCAAATAAAAATCCATGCTTCGAGGAAGAAACTCCAGCCTCTTCTGGGCAGGGCTGACCATGCACAAGTACATGTTTTCATAGCAGAGGTTTAGAAAGACAAACAGCTGGCAGCACGCTAAGAGGCTTTGGGAAGAGCCCACAGTACGTTCCTCTATTTACCTCAGGTAATCTCTGCGGCAAAGAATGAGATTTGCTTTTGTGTAAAGAGTTGATCCAACCTCTCCAAGACGACAGTCACAGCAGGCGCACTTTAGACAGTCTTCATGCCAATACTTATCCAGAGCCTTCAGCAGGTACCGGTCCTTGATCTTCCTGTTGCAGCCAGCACAGCCCTTCTGCTTCCCTTTGGGTTGCACAGATAACATCGGCACACCTGCAATGCAAACAGAGTGCTTCGTTTAGAAGACATCCCAGCAGCCTGAAGAGGTTGCCTGCGTTTGGGGGCAGCACTGTGAGCTATAGGTAGATCCGTGAGCAAACAGTGCTGCTGGTTTCATTACAAGGAGCTCCCATTGCAAGAAGCTGATAGCCAAAGGAATTTGAACTTCACTTTCTTTCACAGGGTAAGTGGGAGTGCGACACTTGCAGGAATGCAGCCTTTTTTTCCTAAGGGCTGGGCTGACACAAAGCACCAGACTTTTAAAAATTAACATCTTGCAGCAAAATAAACTGGCTGCAATTCCAATATTTGCTTTTCCCCTCATTACCAGTACCCTTGTGCTGTTAGTTGCCTGCCACAGGAAATTACGAAGACCAGAAGGGCCACCACTGTATGTACCCCCAGTCCAACATCTTGGCTGGATCAAGCTTGATGGGGGAAGGAGAGGAGTGGGTATAAAACGATGTGGTATGGCACTTTTTCCTCTCTCGTGAGCCCTGCTGGTCACAGAGCCCTCAGTGAAAGCTAGACCAGCCCCAGGGCTGCCCTAAAATACACGTTATTCAAAAGCCCTTAAGGACTGCTGAGAATAAGCCAACCAGTGCCCCTCCACCCCCAGCGAAGCCATGCTCCTTAAATGAAGCGGAGCTTTCCTTCTCCTCTTGCACCACTGAACAGGTAGTAAAAAGCCAGGAGTCTTTTTCTCCCTTGAAATCCCTGCTGGGACAGCAAAGCAAGTATGAGGTGGTGACAGGACCCTCAGGTCACTAGGCTGGTGGGGACCTGCTGTGGCCAAACTGCTGTCTCCAGCTTTCTCTTCTCCTCCAGGAAGCTCATGCCTCCCATGGTGAGCACCAACATTGGTGTGAGATATGTCACCATTTGCAATTTAAGAGGGAGGTGGGGAAGGATTTTATGGAATCAACAGGCAACGTGGAAAAAGAAACAAGGATTATATTGTGGGGGAGGGAGGGGACGTGAGATGGCGAAAGAAGAAACAAGCTCCCTGAGAAGAAACAAGATCCCTGAGAATCCTATTTTCTCTAGAGCCTTGATTTTACTTTGTTACCGATTTTTATTTTTACTAGTGTCAGTCAGTAAAAATGACAATGCTGGGCCTGTAACAAGCATGCTGTGAGCTTAACCAATGCAGAGGTGAGAGGGGACACTGGCTGCAGTACCTGGTGTCACTGGTTATATACTCTCACACAAAGTTAAGCCACCTTTTCTGTAGGAAGTGTCGGGTGTCCCAGGAAGTAGCAGCTTGATAATGGAATTATTAACAGTCCCTTAACCAGAGAGGACTGGGTCAGTGCCACTGTAATAAGTGACATTTGCTGCTTTCCTTAAAAGCCAGGGTGACCTGACAGTGGCTAATGCTCAGCACATGTAAAACCCACCACTCCTACACCAATAATTGCTTTGTCAGAGCTGCTAGCAGACGACAATAGCACTTAAGACACCTCTACACAAACAGTGAGTTATTGATCCATTTGTTATCAAAGTGGTCTCAGCAGCATGAAGACAGGTCAAGTAACATTCAAAAACTCTTAAGGCTTAAAGAGCCCTCCTGCTCTTTGCTGCGTCACACTCGAAACCCACTTGCAAAATCAATACAAGCAAACTTTTGACTCCAGGGGCAAACACGCAATAATTAAGTTAAAACTTAAATCTGTGTTTGACTGCCACAGATGCAACCCATGATGCTCCTGAGAGAAATTCTAGGTACATGGCCACAGAGAAGTACCTGCATGTTTGGAAAGAGGGAAAGACAGGGAAGTGTTGGAGTGTAATGCACTGCGAGTGCTGGAGGTCAGGCTGCAGGAATCCTGCGCTCCTGGTGAGAGTTTCTTATGAAAACGAGGGAAGTGACACTATGGTTCCGGACACAGCACTTTTTTTTTTCCTCTTTAGAGTACATTTCAGGAGCGAAGAGAGGTTTCACTTTTTGAGTAATTTATTTTTCAGAAAACTTGAAACCTTCAACCCATGCTCTTTCCAACCCCATGCCAGGAAAACAGCACATAATGAGGAGAAACAGCCTTATTGTGAGCTATAGAGAGGGGCACATACATGAATTTGCATTTGCAAACTGTCCAAGATCAGTACTGGTGATGAAAGAAAATAGTTTTCACTTATGAAAATTAAGGCCTAGATGTGTGAATTATATTTTAAGACAGGAGTCCTATACACTACTGAGTCATTACCCACCCCCTAAATAGGCTCTCTAAATGTGAGCTGTGTACCCTGAGAGGCAGAAGAGGATTTCTTACAAAGGGGGTGGTCAGACAATACTTTCGTAAGGTTCATCTAGGTAACTCGAGGATCCTGCATCTGAAGGTGCTGCAGATTGCAAAACGCAGATTCTAGACAACCAGAGCCCCTCAACCCCCCTCACAAGAGGCCTGCTCCATGAGTGCAGTTTGTGATCATCTCTGAGATTCAGAAATAAAAGATCTTCATCCAGACAGGACTTCCCAAGGCCCTCGAGCGCTTTTGAAACCCATGCCCTTTCAGAGCTACAGCTTTTTGCACCCAAAGCGAGCATGGTCAAGCACAAGAGCAGTTGCACAGGGATGGAACCCTGGTTGGACCATGAGGAGAGGCTGGTTTGATGGCAGGGTAGGAGGGTCCCCTGAGGTGACAAGCAGACCCGGATGGCTGTGGACTGGCTGTAGCAACGGTTCTTGTTCCATCTGTGGCCCTGGCAGTCCTTGCTCACCGCAGTCATCTCAGCTCCCCCTTATTGCAAGTGCACCATTGTTTTATGAGAGGCTTCTGCGAATAAGTGGAATGTAACACTTTGATTTTCTTCCAATAACTAGCAAAGGAACAGATATATATATATTTAAACAGTACCTTAAGCAATGAAAAAAGCTATGTATTTGGTCAGTGTTCAGCAGGGGGCTTTCTAATGAAAAAAGGTACCATTTCAGAGGTCACGTGATGTTCAAAGCTGCTATTCCAGCTCAGATAATAACGAGCAAGGTCAGCCTCTGCTGGTCAGGTTCAGTGTTTTGAAATTACATTTTGGTCTGTGAGGCTTCCCTCCGACATCCCAACCAGCAGGTCTGCACGTAACACACACGCCACTGCTGAAAGTTGCAGCTGCAATGAGCTGGTGAGTTGACACAGCAGGCAAGGCGTCGAACAAAATTTCAAAAATTGCCAAACTTGATCAGCAAGGGTTCCTCAAACACTTGCCATGTCATTTCCAAGCAACAAGAGAGCAGCATCTCTGAAGCTTAACCCCTTTCGTGGTCAAAGGCTTGCAGAGAGAGGACACAGCCAACACCAAACCACTTTCCTCCTCCTGCCCCACTTCCAGCAAACCCTTAGCAGTCTGGGCTTTGCAGGCAGAAACCACCTGGAGAGGTGCTCTTTCTTTTTGGAAATTTCCCGACTGTAAGACTGCAATGCTGCTTCATTTCTCTGTGTAGATTTTTCTCCAGTACTTACAAAAACCCGCCAAAATACCTACTTCAATTTGATATGGGGCATGTGGTGTCTAACTGGGGCTGTCAAGAAATAAAGGGCTCACCTCTCACCTTCAACGAATTCCATGTGTGCTTTGTGGGTAAGGATTTGAAAATGAGAAGCACTGTGGCAGAAGCAGAAAAATTAACAGCTGGACACTCACCCATTTAAATACATGATCACAAAGGGAATGCTGATTGATTACCAAATTCTGAAAATACCATCAAGTTGCTCTCTCCTCTCCTGTAACTAGCCATCCATTGCTATCTTTTCTTAGAAACAGTAGATGAAGCCTTTCTATTTTTGGCTACCTACACTCCCTTCTTCGCCCTTTACAACTTAATAGACTTGCTGCTGGTAAATACAAAACAAAACCTGTTCTGAGTGCTCGGAGCTCCAATGCACATTAAAAAATTATAGACACCACCTCTGGACATACTGAAATTTATGGCTGTGTCTAAAGAGGCTGTTATTGTAGTGAGTAATCTAAACTTTACCTCTATTCACAGTCAGACAAACTAGCTTTAATCAGCCCGTATCTTCTCAGTCGGGGTCCTTCTGTAAAATTATTCAGCTGGCTTTATAACACGAGTGTCCACTAAGTACACCTCTAAATTTTTCTAAGCCATTTTACTGATATTTCTATTCACATGGCAATCAGCTGCAGTTCCTCTAAGGGCACTGCTCATAAAGCCTTGTTTCCAAGAAAGCCTGGGAACTTTTTATAAATGGTAGACCTTTTAAATAACAGTTATCTGCAATGGTCCTATGGTGTATGGCTCCACAGTGCTCTGGTCTGCAAGAAAGCTACTGGCCCCCTCTGAAAGCATGGAAGTTCACCACCTGATTTCTTTAATGCAACTCTAAAGGTTAATTGGTCTGAAAGAGTAATGCGAGACTGCTAGCTAATGATACATGCCTCAAGGCTTTGCAGCTTGCCTGTATTTTATACAGACAAGTCCAGAGCATAAAAAGCAGGTGATATCACCAGGACTCTTCAGACCCCCCCCTCCAACTGCCCGCAGCCCCCTCGGCCTCCCCCTGTCCCACTCAAGCCCTCCACAACTCCCACGCATGCTGAGGGAAGGCGGCAGGAGCTGGGGACAATTCTCCTCCACCCGCTTTTCATGCCTGGTTAGGGGGGCTCCGAGAAGTGCCGCCGTGGCGCTCCTCATTACCGCTGCGGAGAGCTAAAAACAAGCCTAATGAGGAGAGCCAGAGCGCACAGTACGGGCTGGGAGGAGGGACGTCCTCCCACACTCCCCAAGGAATCTGGCCAAAATCTTCAATTTGCCATTTATGACAGCTAATTAGTTATTCTATTCAAAATCTTTGCTTTAAATAAAAGAACTAATTATACACAAAGGTCAGTTCCCCACCTCCTGTGAAGCACACATAATTGGCTTATTTCCCCAACATTGTGTGTATGTTTTACACAATGCTTTCAGGCAGATGGCTCTAACTCTTTCCCTCTGCAAGTTTTTTTGTTTGGTTGTTGTATTGTTTTTTGGTTTTTGTTTTCGGGGGTTTTGTTTGGTTGGTTGGTTTGTTTTAAAAAAGGCAAACAAACAAAACTTTTCCTCAGATTAGCTACTTTTACCTTAAGAGCCCACTCAACAAAGCAGTTAACTGCACACACACACACACAATATCTACTCCCTGAAAGGTTTGTGACAACCACTCCAGAGCAGTGCTTCCCATACAGTTGTACAGCACCTTGCACAACACGGTACTGGAATTATGGTTTTCTTCTCCACCACACATTCTTGCTTGAGCAGTTTCTTTCAGATAAAGTTACCATGTTTCTGAACAACTCCTCTGCCAAAGACCACAATTATTGCAGGTTTATGTTACAAACCTCTTTCTTTCTTTTTTTCTTTCTTTATCTTTTTAAGGTGTTGCTTGTTGTTTTGGTGTTTTGTTTTGTAACTTATATAAGTGATTATTATAGCGATGCAACATTCCAGTGCTAAAAGCAACTCTGGTTTAAAGACTGGAATTTTGGCAGTTGGGCAATTGAGCCAGGGTTTCAAAGTTCCACTTGAAGGAAAAAAATGTTTATTCCTACCATCGACACTCCCTAAATGAGCTGACCTCCTTGTGCCCGCTAGCAAAAACCCCAGCATTTGACTGCAAAAGTTGAAAAAGTAACTGCAGAGTAGGAGTAATCTTATTAACTCCTGTCTCATCACAATAAATAAGCTGCAGTCTTATGCCTTTTATCAGGGGATCTGATATCATTTAAAAGCATTAGAGCCCTGCATCACCCATTTAAGTAAATGCAGACAGCCATTGCCAAAAAGATGCAGTGAATTTCATTCCCTTAAAAAGAAACTCACTTTGTGTTCCCAGTATTGTATTACTCACCTTCTATGAATATTACACCCTGTGAAACAAGTTAAACCGTGCACTTCCATTGAACTGAGAGTATGTCGTCTCGGGCATCTTCACCAAGAATTTCATTTGAAGAATTATGGCCAGCAAGGTGAAACTCATCATGTCATCTGTATATCCTATTAAAACATTACATTTGGAACACCAAGTACTTGCAACTAAATGCTTACGAACAAGCCTTAGACCATTCATCAGAATTATTCAATGACTAGCCACAGTTTTTTTTCATTTCCAGTTTCATGCTGCAATATACAGCGGGTGATTTTTACAGTGGCTTTAACAATTCATTTGTGGTATTCTTTCTTCTGAACAAACTTCCCAAGCATAGCAAAAAAGTAGTTGGAGAGGGCTGTTAACAGGAGAAACAACATTTTGATCAGTACTTCTATTTTAACTCTGCTATAGTTTTCCTCCCAGTAACACAGCATTTTTTTTGCCCTACAGTTCAGAACAAGCTTTAGAAAATTATATTTTAGAGTGGCTTATATTCATGAGCGGCTTACCCCCCTCCAATCTCCCATGCAGAGGTCCTGTTTTTTTCAAGCCATTTGCTCATATAGACCAAGATATCCAAAATAAAAGTCACATAATCTGAATCTGTACCAAGGTAGGTCCTGATTGGGACAGAAGGTTTAAGGTTAGAATCTAGACTTTAATTTTCCCCTGAAGTTTTGAGACTTCCAGCACCCGCTTTAAGACTCTGTCTGTTACGGAGCTGCTCTCAAGAGAGGACAACGTGTAGCTATAAGAGACGACGTGACAGTAGGACTGAACACAAACCATAATAATTGTTGCTGCAAAACAGTTTCTGTAAATCACTCCTGTAAGCAACATTTTCCCCCTGCTCATAAATTATGCTTGTCTGAGCTTCAATTTTTTTTGTAATTGGCATATGTCCAAATCTTATTCTTAGCACATGTAGCATTTCAGTAAAATTCATTTTTGCTGTTTGTAGCCCTAGGAACAGTAAAAAGACATGCAGATTTCTTCTACCTTCAGCCTAGTCTGAAAACATTCTGATCAAGTTTTCTGGATCAGTTGCAATTCAGCATCCTACGGTCTAGCAAAGGTCCTGATTTTAGGTGGCCAGTTGCCTCCTCCAGTGTCCGTAGCAGAAGAAAGTCTGGCAAGGAAGAGACTGCCCTCAAACCACATTTACAGCAGTAGAAGAACATCACATATGAGAAAATTATTATGAGGGATGATTAGCCTGGAATTCGTCCCATATTCCTCAATATTCCATTTATTTACAGGTGGCCACTGAAAATACACTAAGCTTCAAAGTTATCTACTGGGATTTTGGATGTCAAAGGAAACGAAGGCAAGAAGAGTCTCAGGTCAAATAATCACAAAGGTAAGAACTCACCCCTCACCTCTCAGCTCATTTAGGAACAAGCTCTGTATCAATGTTAAATAATGAAAGGTTTTTGTCCAAAAAGGAAAGAAAATCTGACAGAAAACCCCCATACGAAATTAAAAATCCCAAAGAATGCTGGAGAAGTAAAAACTCAAGTCAATTATTTCCAGGCATATGTGTAATACTACCCAATTCTCATCTTCCAGTTAAAATGCACTGTTTAACATATTACCACTGAGGTCTCAAGACATGTGCAAAGATGCGCGATGCAGCAGAGCTCAGGTTTAGCAGGGAAACATTAACATCATCCTGACAGATTTGATACACTATGTATGTGAATATTTTAAGGAGAATAGAACTATATCATTGCACGATCACCATCATCATCATCTTTTCTTCTGCCTCTTTGCAGACATATACAATGTCAGCCTAAGCTTTCGGCAACCTTAATAGAATTTCAGTGCCCACTGCCAAATGGCCATTTGATGTTTTACTCTGTGTACACTGATGAAGCAATCTGTCACAGGCCTTAATGCAGGCAATGATGACTACCCAATCTAAAGCTTTCACAGGCTTACAGAAATTTTTCAAGACTTTTGGAGCCTATGATAATTTGCGCAATACCACAAAAGAATTTGGAATCCTTGTGCTCTGTGTTTAATGAAATATGAATATACTCTTTTAAGTGTTTCTAGGAGAAATCCTATTCAGGCCAAAAGTATATTTTACTCCATCAATCACCAGAAAGTCGTGCTGGCAACTCTGAAATAGCAAAAGCCATAGTCATTGCAAGTTATTGGAGTATGAAAATAACAGCCCCTCCTGCCCCTGTCCAAAATTACTGTAAAGCCAAACATTGACGCTCATGCCCTGCACAAGATTAGTATAATCAATACAAAAGGACTACCTTCTTCATTTCCAGGAGATGAGTATGTATACAAGAATGCAGAGAGAGTCCCTCTACGGAATGCACTCCATATAAGATGTACAATTGCTGCTGACCTTCTAGAAGTCGTGAAATACACCTCCCTACTACTTCAGAAAGATGTGGTTATCCCCAAAACCTAGCCTCTTCTCCCTTTCCTAGCAAAACCAGACCAACCTATCTGCTATTAAAAGTTGAAAGGAGAAGGGCAAAGAGGGCCATTTCCTTCTCTTTTTGTTAAAAGGAAAAAACACAACACACAGTCCTTTGCAGGACCATTTGCATGCTGAGCTGTCAGACCATGCACTTTCCATTAAAGAGATAGCATCCCTTTTCATAAGTCCATTTGGGATCCATTTTAGTGTTATCTAAAAATCAAATCTACATGGTAATCCTTTTAATGTACTCTTGACTTTTAAAAACAGCTTTATGTTCCTTCAGGAAATGTTTTAAGCCATTACTCAGTAATTACTACTCACCCACGAAAACACTGATCTTTTGCAATACATAATCAGTTTGCTGACTTAAAAAATAAAGCAGACTAGAATTTTGTCTCATGAAAGTAGCGAAGAAAAACCAAGGTTAAGAGAGCATCCCATCTCCCTCCCTGCCCGATATTTCAAAGCAGGATGTTGAAGAAAGGGGCTGAGGTAGTCACAGTTTCAAATTTCTGTGTTAAGTCTCCAGGTGTGGAGACTCTCAATCTCAGTTTTACATTGGTGATCACTGCACAAGTAACCAAGAAATAATTAATGATTTAGGAAGTGAAATTTGTGTCATCTTGGATCTAAACAATATCCTAACCTTTTGCAAGCCCTGAAGTTTCAAATGACACTGTACAGCCTCCTGAAAGGCTGGCAACATCGGAAAGCCGTGGAATTTGTGGAGTTGCTTTGGTAAGCTATACATGAACAAGTCTCAGAAGAGGTGCCAAAAATGGTTCACATCTAGTGCAACTTTACTGGATTTATCTGGGCCACACCTGCAGTCAACACAGGAATGCCTGGTCAAACTTCAGGAGCCTGAATTTACCTTGAAAGCCCTATTCCCATCCCCTAGAGATTTTGCCTTTCTCCCTTCTGGAGGCAGCTGGGAGGCAGAGAAGGGTCTGAGTGGGACAATAAACCACCACTGGCTGACCCATTCTAGCAGGAGCCAGAAAGAGGACAACAGGGCACTTTGCTCAGTTACAGCTCCTGTCTGAGGATTACCAGACAAAAGCCTATGATTTGTGTAATGTAGATGTTCAGATTACAGGAGGACCTGGGTATCCTGGCTTTGAATGCAGTTTAACAAAGACCCTAGATGTTTGTACAAAGCATAGCCCACCAAAAACTGGAATGATCCTTTCCATCCTACTGCTGACACCAGAGAGCACAGCGTCCTTCTCATTCAACTGCTCCGGCAAAGGCAGTTTAATATCTTGAGATTAGAAAACGGACAGGGTGAAGTTTATCTGAAAGAACTTGCTGTACCTCGCAAATAATGTCAACTAAAGTTGTTCTCTTAATGTCATGAAGACAGAGAAAGCAGAGGCTAAATGCTTTCATTGCTTCTGTTCTTCTGTTTACTTAGGTCTAGCTTAAGCCTTACTTCACCACGTTTTGCTCCCATAGATGGATTTTACCCCATTTCCCTACTACAATTAGGACAAAGTCCTGCTCTTGGCCATTTCCCCTTTCATTCACAGAGAAAGGTATGCAGACCCTGGTGCAACACAGTTCGTTAAACATTTATTATAGCTGCAGTTGGCTAGTAACTATATGCCTCAGACTAATTTTTGTTATTCACAACTGATTGAGTCAGGGCTCACAAGCCACAGCTGGCCATTAATGCTACCCTCCTTTACAAGAAATTATGCTGATAAGAATTAAAAGTGGTTTCTTGGCATTAGCTGTTGTATACTCATTCTATAATGAGTTCTTTTGAGGTGACGTATAGAGACAGGATTTGAGCACTATTACCCTGGACAACATGAAAGACCCAAGTAAAATTGCAAGACTTTTTTTTCCCTTTTGTTTCTTTTTTTGCGAAATGCCCCAGAAAGGCTTCAAACCACTGCTGCAATTCACCATATATTTCAGAATAAAGTGAGCACTAAGGGTTTGGGGCAACTTAGCTTGACATTTAGTTTGCATTAAAGCATCTTAGAAGCCATATGAAATATACCGTAACAGAGCATATTCTACTCTATTAAGCATTCAGGAGCATCGCAGTATTCAGAATATGGATGAGAAGTTGGAATTGCACAAGACATTCCTCTTCTTATGGTTGACCACTGAGTTGAATTCAAGCTGATCCTAAGGGAGCTGTTTTCATTAACCTACAGTAGCTCTCTAATCCTATTCCTCGAATTTCAGACCACCACCACTACAAGAATTTATGACCTGCTGCCTGCACTTTGGACGGTACTCACACTTTACTCTTTTCCTCAGTGCCTCCTGCTCCCCTGGATCATTACCACCACTTCGCGCAGCAACTGATCCCCTTAAGGTGGAAGTCTGCTCTTCAATTCAGTTATTTATGCTCCATTTAATTCTCACCAACAGACATGAAGATGATGGTGGTTATACTTGGTTAAAAAAAGAATGAAAAAAAAATATCATATGACCTAGCCCAGTGTGCAAAACTGAAAGCCTCCTGAAATGTACATCCTGAAGCCTGGCCTTGTTATGTGTCTACTAATGCTTCGCCTGAAACCTCAGACTAAAAAGAAATTCTAAACCACTAACCTTCAGCTCCAAAAATGCTGCACTTCCGGGCCAAAACACTTGCCAAGCAGCTTTTCCTCTGCTCCATTTCCATGGAGTCTGTCCCGCTTGATTTGCTCAGTTTTCATCCACCTCATCATGAGATTCCTGACTGTTGAAAAGAACTCCTTTGCTGAACTAATGAAATAAGGAGTCTTAAGTGCCTTGCAATCCGTTTTAGAAGAGTCTGTATCTCCAGATGAGTCTCAATTTCACAGCATCAGGGAACTGTGTGCCAATGCGCTGAACCAGAACGCCAGGGCTAGCAGGAGTTGCAGACAACAATGCTAACATCAGGGTTATTTTAGATTAGAGTACTTCCAAATCAATTTTGGATTCAAACTTTTAAATGCACTCTCCAGAAGGAATCTGCACTGACTGAGTATTTTCAGGGCTAATTTTCTAAGCTTCAATGAAAACTCATTCTTATCTAAGAAAAAGAAGCAACTAACCTTTGCCACAAAGACTGGGTCGTAGCTGGAAAATTAGGCAGACAACAGCCCTAAAAAGAAATAAACTACCTAAGAAAACACCCATAAAACTGTAAACAAAACCCACTACAGATGGTGTTGGGGAGAGATTTTCAGAGAGACCAGAAGCTGTTGCAACATTTGGGATCCAATGCACGGCTCCTATAGATGAGGTACCACATCTCCCACAACAGCCCCAGTCTAGTGGGGTTCTGGGAACGTGCATCATCCTGCAGTGAGATAAAGAAGGAGCTGAGCAGCCTGATGGCAGGATCTTGCCAGGCTAAAAATCCTGAAGAATTAAGACATATCTTCAGCACTGTACAGAAAGAAAGTGGTTGTGATGAGAGAAGGGAATAGGTAAGACAGATGGGAGAGTGAAGGTTAAAGTTCACACCAGAAGCAATTAAGACGGGTAAGAGTGCTCTGCAACTTGACACAGGTTTGCTTTGTATTCAGAACTTTTCACTAGCATTAAGTATCTTAACTTGTGTATGGAGAGATTATAATTAAAACCTGACAAGCTTAAATTAGCCAGTTATAAAAGGTTCTCTAGAAAGCTTTTAAAGTAGACTAAACATATCTATTAAAACGGAAGAATGGAAAAAAAAAAAATCAGAGCCATTTTCAGTTACAATAGTTTTCCTTACCTAGATATCTCGAGAGATTAGATAAATTTAAAATCAAAGTTCTACAACTGTCCAAAGCCACTTAAAAGGGGGGGAGAGGGAGGAAGTGTGGCAATTACAAAAACCTTTAAAAACCCTTCTATTTAATAGCCCGCAGTCCTTTGGATGAATACAAGCACTCCAGAAACCCCATTAAAAAAAAAAAAAAAAAAAATTAAAAAAATGGGAGAGCCTAATTTCCCTTCAGGATTTTGAGCACTTCAGGGAGTGCTCTATTATGGTTCCCCAGGGGTGGGGGAATTATGTCAATCTGCCACGAGGCCGGGCAGTTAGCGAGGGAGGCAGCCCAAGAGCCGGCTTTCACCAGGCCATGCCAATTAGAGCAGAGGGAGCGTTTTTACCTCACACTGGCTATTCACATTAATTCCTAGAGTTTCAATGCTACGCAATTTTCCCATGAGTTGAAGAAACGGAAAGAAAATTTGCTCCATATCAAAGAAAGAAAAATATCCACCAGTGTCAAATGACACCAGGTAATTTATTCCCCCTCCAAAGAAAAAGGAAAAAAAAAAAAAAAAAAGAAAATAGCTACAAATATTTTGATATTTCAAGAAAAAGTTCACAGACTATAAGTATCTGGAAACCATGTTTGTGAGAATAAAACTAATTAACGGCAGGGCTCCTGCAAAGTCCACCTTATTACTTCCACATCATACTAGATTCCTTCTTTCCTTGCCTCGTCTTTTGGTAAAGAAATGCAGTACTTGAGAAATACGGTTGGATATCTAGCTGGGACTAAAGAAGCAAGCCTTGGTTTCCCAGCGCACATCTCCAGCTCTGCCGCACAGGTCCAGAGCACTACCCCAGCTACGCTCCGAACTCCTTTCTGCAAGGAAACAGCTACAAACATTTGCTTATTAACCTAAAGAGTTCCTGAACAACCCAGTGTTATTCCTAGCTCTGATTGCTCCCGAGACCATGTCAGCCTCCTTGCAACCCTCATTTTAAAGCTCTGGAACAGATGCTTTTATATGCATGAACTCCATGATACAGGTATTTTCATAGGCCATAGGCCACCCTTGCCAGGGCTTGTTGTAGCAGCCTGTTGCCACTGCTGAAGACTCAGAAGTTACACAATCGCAGCATCTTACTTTTGGGTGAGAAAGGGAGGTAGACAGGAAGAACAGAAGTGAGCACAAACGTTACATAAAATATAGTGCAGACATGAGTACAGTAGTTCTTCAAAGGAAAGAGAACCAGCGTCTGTCCCTGAGAAAAATAATCAAGCAGTAGCAGCAATGATCGCTCTAAACCCATGTCGTTTATCTACAGCCTACATTCATTGCTTCCACATGCAAAATGTAATCCTTTTCTCCAATCTACCTCAACTTCACTGCACTCCATGTGGTACCTCTTTTCAGAGGAGTGTCTAAATTATCTAAGCACAGGAAAAAAGAATGTTACTTTAAAGCAAGCCATGATCTGCCACAGCAAAGTGTAAGATGAGTAATTTGTTACTTCAACTGCTAGGAGGTCTTTTTTTTTTTTTGAGTGCCAACAGTATTTAAAGTGGCTATGTGCATATATAAATCTAAATGTATTTTGCTTCATCTTTATATATCACTAGTGTACTTATTCCCAATTCACAGTGAACCAAAAATCTGATAAAGAAAAACAACATCTGCTCCGGATCTAATGCTTAATGGAAGCGTGTGAATGAGTATTTGTAAAACCCAAGATCCATTTAAGCCCTTAACTGAACTGCTTACAAACAGGAACTGGGTGAAAAAGAATAGATATCTGCATTTCAGGCACCCCGAAGTTCAAGTAAAAAAATCTATCCCATTTTTGGTTATCTGTAGCAGCAATTTCACAGCAACTGCTGGGTGTGCAATTGTCACCCTGCTTTTGGAGAATTAAACAGCAGAAGGCTTCTCCAGAGACTTCGCACTTTTTATGCAGGTTCAGCCTTATTTTCACTTCATTCCCAAACCTACTGCAGCTGAAATCTGGCCCCAGTCCCAAACAGGTCCATCAGGCAACACAAAAGCAGCGGTAGATGTTTGCTGAAAGCCAAACCAGCCCAAGGAGCTGAGAGCCAGTTTCTCCTCCTGCCATTGTAGTGGGACCATCGCTGCATCACCCACATCCCATCCACCCCACCAGGCCTCTGCCTGCCCCTGCACACAGCTGCCTGGGACACAGGTTATTTTCAGAGTTATTTTCCCGTGGAAGTGCCTAGCATGAATTCCTCTCCCAGGTGAGAGCTTCTGCTCACCTCTAAGAAAATATTGCCTAAGTCATCTCTCAACTCCCCAGTGGTGACATCTTCCCACTGCCTTCTCCTTTCTGGTGTGGAAAGCCCAGTTCCCTTATTCTCTCCCTGTATGTACCACCACTATGATGGTTCTGGGTTGACATCAGACTTGCTAGGCTCTCTCCAGTCTGTCAATAGCACAGCTGGAAAACTTCAAGTGGTGGATGCTTATCTAGTGTTCAGAGGCCTACAGGTGACTTCACAATTGACACACTGACCTCTGGGAAGAAAAAAATTGTCACTTTTATTTATTACCAAAACCACAAATTGGGTACTTCAAAAACATATATTTTTTTTTTCATGAGCTCTACCGCAAACTATTCCAACAGCCTAAACTATCTGAAAATTTCGTGTTTTTAAAAACACACTTCCAGTGCTGAAACGGCACATCTTTTGCCTAGAGACCTCTTATTGCCTCCACAGATAGCTGGAGGGATGAAACATGGCCATGTCCAGAAGTAAGTGAAGCCAGCAGACAGCATGCAGACAGCACTGTTTAAATGGACACGGGAATCAGGGGAAACCCTTCCCGTGTATTAGTGCTCTGAGACATCCTGTATCTCTGGAAAAACAGCACCACTTCTATGTTTAAGATTTTCCCATCCCTCTCTCAGAGATCAACCCTCAGCAGTAACAACAGTTCATCTCCTGCTACGAAGGTCAAGGGCTCCGCCAGCCCTCCGGAGATTTGAGCTACTGGTTCCACAGAGTCTGCCAGTATCAAACCTGACACTTAGATTAGTACTTGCTCCCCAGACATATCTAGTTTCCCATTTCTTCAGTTTCTAGTGTCAAAATACACTTGCAGTACAATATGCAAACCTCCACAGACAGTAGCGTCTCTGCTCGTCAGTTGTGGGAGGAATACCTATTTTTGTACAAAAAGGTGTACTTTATGTTAATGTGTTACCATACTAATATACCCCTGAGCTCGTATTTTTGTTGTACAGCATAGAAAATGGTAAAACTGCATCCCACAGTTAGCATCACATTATCAGCACACAGAGAAATATTTTGGAAGTTAGCATGTAAGACAGATTCTCTGCATTATAAACATGGGAGAACGATCAGCCTGTGATGTGCAGGTCATGGATGGCTTCATCAGAGCTCCATTTGGTGGCTTCACCTGAATCAACACACTGCAACACTATACATCACCCTGTTAAGGTCTGAGTCAGCACGGGCACCTGCACATCACCCTCTTCTGAGGGCAGTGAGGAGGTAAACCAAGGGAACACTTCTTCCCATTCTACACGATCAAATCAGAGCAATCACAAGCCCCACCTCTTACACAGCCTTAATATATTAAAATCATTGCTCACTTTTACTTGTAATGAACATGATTTACCTTATTTTCATCCTAAACTGTGAACTGGCAATTTCCCCTGGTGCTGCTGCAGTCCAGAACCACTCTCATGCACCCCAGACAAGCTCCTGCCATGTCACACAAGAGCCACTGTCCCTGTTTCGGGATGTCAACATCTTGAAAACCTTACAAGTAGAAGGATCAACCTGGGTAGTTTCTTGCCAAGCTGCAAGGAATTTTTAACAAGACCAAACAAAGCTCATTGTATAGATGAGGTTCTTAGGGACATGGTATAGTGGCAGAGTTAGGTTACGGTTGGACTCAATGATCTTAAGGGTCTCTTCCAGCCAAGATGCTTCTGTGATTAAACAGAAGGTATTAATCTTACCAGGCTGCTATGTTCCAAGATTATTAAGCAAGTTTGGAGATATAACAGAGCTCTGCTTAAAAACCTACAGACCTAGTTCTCTGGGGCTACGTATTTAAGTGGTTTGCAGAAAGAGTTTGTATCATTCAAGACGCTTTGACACTTTTACACAAGCCTCAAACTGCACAAGCCGACTGCAGACAAAAGCTGTTCTTACACAGCAAGTGGTGGCAGAGAATAAGTTGTCCTCATCAGTTCCAATGGGGTAAACAGGCACCAACTTTGTTCCCACTAACTACATTTGTTATGGGTCTGTGCTGGTCCCTTTCTCTCTCCCTCTGTTTGCCAAAGGACAAACCAGTTCTGAATTCTGGGATTTTCTGTAAAACTGCTACTGGCTATTTTTCAGTTCCATTAATTCATGAATGGTTCTGCAGAGAAGGTCCATGTTTGGATACGGCACACCTTGTGAAGTGTTGAGAGAAGAAAAATAAGCCATGGCAATGCAGAGCCTGGGCTGCAGGAATGGCAAGAGGATATCAAATGCTGCTTTAAGTGCTGATATATTTGTGCTTTGAAGGAAAAATGCCTTCAGGAATCGCAGCAGGAGTCACCTCTATATAAAGACTTTGCATATAAAGGGACATTTATTATTCTCAATTAATGGCATTCTGATAGACACGTTTACATTTCTAAGTGTCAGATTCAGCAGAAAATGAAATGACTGAAGGCCTCTTATTTCACTCTGAAAATGGCCATAAAAGGATCTAAAGATGACAAAAAAAAATCCACTTTTTCTAGAAGACACAAGACGTCCTTTGATTCCTTATAGTTCTGAAGCCTGGTTAGTATAACAAGACTTTCCAAACGCAGATTTAAATGCCTGCAAACAGCAAAGCGAATTGCCACTGCAGGTCCTTTACAGAATTCGGTGACGTCCACATCGAGAGGCAGTAATAGATCTTGATCACATCCTCCCATGGATTATTAGGGAAACCTAATGTGGCAGAACACTGTATAGTAGGTTTCTGGGAAACTGAATAGCTAGAAGTCTCAAAAAAAAAAAAAACAAAATCACACTTTGCAAGCAAAATATGTATAATATTTACTGGATTTTAAACCAACACAACAGAAATATTGCCTAAAAAGAGACAGACAATAAACATCTTAATCTTGTGGCAGAAAACTATTTGTTTGGGGAAAATCTGGAACTGCAAAGCCACTTCAGTGGCATTTGTGTAATTGAAGCACCGATAAATTCTTCACACGGACACACACGTGCCCACAGGTTGCTGGTGGCACCATGTGCACATGGCTGGGACTCACACACACATTTGTCACTTTTGAACCTCCCTAGGGCTAAAGAGAAGAAATAAGATTAGCTCAACCATGAGGAGCTAAGGACCATATTAAAAAATATATATAGTAAAAATGAAAGTACTTAAGGCCCAAAGCTATGCTATCCCAGTGCCTAACTCCCCGAGGCAACAGAAGATCTTTCTCACGTACGTGCGTGCACATATCAGCCATCAAAGCCTTCAAACGCTCTCAGCCACGGACATGCTGATGTGAATTGCTAAGCAGCAATACACCTGCACTGAGCGCCGGAGGCAGCTCACGGGGGAACAACTCTAAAGGTTACACAGGAAGGGTGGGAGCACGTACATGGCCAGAGCAAGGGTTTGAAGGAGAAACAAGCTGGAATCCCAGAGGCAGCTCAGCGTGGTGGTTTGCAGCTTCCACAACAAGGGATTCTCAAAAGCTGCTGCGTGAAGGTGCAAGTGGTCCCTGCTTCTGCTTCCATCTGATCCAGTGCCACCACATCCCACAGCTGCCTCTCGTGGACTCCTTATGCATCCTCTTGGCCCTCCTTTTCCAGTCCATTCCACCAAATAATATAGGTATTAAATTTACTCATATCAACTCTCCTTTCTCCGCTGGAAAGGGCTGCAAACTGCTTTCCCAAAAGTTGGAACACTAGTTAGTTTTCTGGGTTGGCTGTTGGGTTTTTTGTTTGGCTGTGGCTTTACTGTTGTTGGTTTGTTTTTCATTTTTCTGGTGCTTCTTTTTTGCGTGTGTGTTTTTTCCTTTGTTGATGCTGTTTTGTTGTTGTTGGTTTTTAATTAAGAATATTCCATAGTAAATAAAACATACACATCAAGTTACACTGTAAAACACAGTTCTGAAAATAAATATGCCTAACCAGCTATTTGACTATGTAAATCTATGTGTTGTGGGTATTTCCACCTGGTGGCCTGATGCTAGACCTGTAAATCAATAATTCAGTATTCAAATGATAGCAGCTAAATTTAGAGAGCACCCACAAAACCTGCCAGAGTCAAACTGGAGCTTTTGATGGCCAGATTTTGTTTCTTGGGCAAGGTGGGAAATGCAATTTATTACCATGGGGGAAAGTACAGGTGTTGAAAACTAATTCAGCAACACCTCCAAATATGAAAGCTGCTCTTCAGCCCCAGCCAGGGGGCTGTAAATCCCGCAGACAGAGGCTCCCTACGCCCTCACACGCGGCACCACGACCACCTCCAGACTCACAGGACCAGCCCACTTTGGAAACCCTGGGGAAGAGCTGGCATGTCAGCAGTTCCCCAGTTCAGATTAAGAACTGCACCATGAACCAGAAAAATCTCAGGTTATAATTATGGTTCTGCAAGTGATTTTCTGCATTAAAATCTCTGCATCAGTGTCTTCACTGGGGAAAGCAATGCCGGTTTTCTCCAGGAGATTACAGGCGGTCCCGAGCACTCTGAAAACATCAAGTTGCTTTATAAGTGTGCTGCCAGATGCAAAAGATTTAACATGACAGGCTGTGCTTACCTTGTCCTAAGACCCTTCAGCAAAGGCCAGGTAGATTAAAGATATTAAATTTTTCACTTGATTATTTCAAAACTTCCATAAAGTCCCTACAACTAGTTCCCCCCAAAAAATAACAGTTTACATTTTGTTTTCAGCAGAAAATGTTTGGAAGCTGTAAAGCTCTCTGGTGTATATGACATAGATATACACTACCAGCAAAAAAGGCAGTTTTTCCTCCTTTTAAATGATGGAAAGTCAATTTGCATCATAATTACAACCAAGGCCCTGTAACGTTACTTTCAGTTAAAACAGTAAACTACTATAACAAAAGTGTACCTGGGGAATATTTAGAGAAAGCACTAATGATTTCTTCCCTAGTGGTTAATAAATTCACTTCCAGATCAATTTGTTCATGATAGAAACTTGAGAGCATAAACAGTTACACAAGCACATTAGAGTGTGTCTTTCTCAGTATAAATGATTTATTACAATGATTAGCAGCACATAAACAATTTAAAATACAACTCTAATTAGCTTTTTGGAAGAAAAGGAGAAAAACCTTCCTGACTCCCTCTACATATTATGTTTTACTTTTCTAAGTGTGTACTTTTTAATTAAATCCAAATGTCACAATAAATTCAAAGCGTTTTATTACTACTCTGGCTAACTAAGCCATTCATGCAAACACCCATTGCATTACACCAGATGCAGGACTGAAAGTGGCTGAGGAGAGAAGAAAAGAAAGGGGGGTAAAAGCAATTATTTCTATATTTGACAAGAAATTTGTACAAATGTTTAAAGACAAGATCTTTGGCAAGCTTCCTCTGTTTTACCCAGGGAGGCCGGCCAGCTAATTACTCTTTAATACCTGTTTCCAAGTTTGAAAATGTCACTCCCTGCTAAAGTTTTCCCATCAGAAACAAGAGAAGAAGGAGAAGAAAAATACAAGAAAACCAGTATGTGTAAAATCTAACGTAGTTTACCACAAACAGCCAAAGAAAACTGCCTCTCTTCCTGTACACACATAGATCCTTTTTTTTAATGGCTGGGTGGAGCAGAGGGATTAATTAAAAGAAAAAGTATTTTCTCAAAGCGTTGTGGTTTCTCCCACAAGATAAGGGGTGCAGTGGGGCCGGGTGTGCTGGGAGCTGTGCCGGCCCCAGGACCCCCAAAACCCAAGTGGGGATCCCCAAACCCACGGCTGCTCCGCTACGCCTTGTTTTACTGCTACATCAGCAGCCTGGACTAAACAGGACAGATGTAGCATAGTTCAGACAAAAGCTACCCATTAAAGGAAGCGGCTACAATTATTAAAATAGGTTAAAGCAAATGGGCACTGCACAGATAAAGCTTTTGACCTTAGTGCGCAGCTCTCTCAAGAACACTTTAGCATAATTTATCTAAATTAAAAACCAAACACCAGATTCTAAAACGGCACAAAAAGATCGTTTAAAAAATGCGATTAAAACAGCGGGTCAAGGGTTGGAAATTAGTAATTACTACTACAATTAACCAAAATCAGACAGAGACACATAAATTGTGCATATTACTGCAGTTCACGTCAGAAAGGCAAATGTGAGCGGAGCACAGAAGAAAAAGCCTGCAAGTTGCAGAACCACTTGTATAATTAACCTCTGCCACAGCAGAAGACCTGCTCCTGTAACTTTACGCCGTTTGTTTCTAAAGAGAAGTGCTGCTAGTTACTACGCCCAGCTATTAGACCATGCTCTTCACCGGTTGCTCAACTCTTTGGAAGCTGATATTTTGATTGTCTCCCAGTCCAAGATCTTAGCACATCTTCACCCTATTAGTAGTACATTTGCCCTTCACCTCCTATTTTAAAAAGATGAGGAAGGCTAACTTCTGAACACCCTGTTATTGAGAAGAGGTCATTTTCCAAAAATGCCACCTGCTAGAGTCCATATTGTTCGAGTGCAAAAGCCTATTGAGGACTGCCAAGCACGGACCATAAAAGGTTTCTAAAACAGACTACTTAACACTGGATGAACACAGAAATACTCTGTATGCAACTAGCATCCTTCAGATGATTTTCCTTAGGTTTTGGGGGGCAAAAGATAATTTAACAATTAGCACTTTGTTCCCACTTCAATCTCGGAAGGGCTCTTTGTGAGCTTCCTTGGAGCAATGCTGAAAGAGCACAGTGGGAAAGAACAGGCTGACTACTGTTTTGAACTATAACCAAAATGAACTATTCTCTAGGTCCCCCCTTGAAGCTATCATCTACTTTAGGTTAGATGAGGAAAATCTAGTTTCAAATCTTATTCAGGCTCCAGTTTAATTTTGAGAGCTCAGAAGGCTCCACAAATCATTTTAAGTTAAAGTAATGAAAATAGGTGAACTTGAGAAGGTGGACAGGCACGAATGATCTCTTCCAAAATAGGGAAGAATCCATCTGTTCCCTTTTAAAGTGCATAAAAGTCTTTGTAGCAGTAATGAAAATTCAGGGATGTAAGTCATGGACATCATAGCAGTCTATTAGAGAGAGGAGTGGGGCTGTATTACAGAATACTGTGAGCAGCAGTGATTATATAAAAGGGATGCTGCAAAGGCAGCATAGCAGAGGACAAGTCAAATGATTCAAGGACTCAAGAATCTCAGTTCTTCAAAAATGGAGGGAGAAATGAAGATTTCTGTCTTCTGAAGAGGCAGGATGAGTACAGAGCCACACAGATGTCTGAAACACGTGGGGAAGATGGAGGTGTAAAGCAGGATGTGCTCCTCAGGTACAGAAGGCAAGTGGCTGCAGCTCCAGGTGAAGCACAGACAGTGGTTTTGCACCACAGACAGCACAGGGTCCAACAGGAGGAGGGCTCTGCTGTGGTGCTTGTGATGGTCTTTGCTCCTCTTCTCTTCATTCCACGCACCAAACCATGCATTTCGGCTATGCACTCTCAAGCAGGAGCAAGGCGTGGCCTCCACACCAAGCACCTCGGGTGAGGCAGAGCTGGTCATGGTATCAGACACCCTGGCTGGGGCTGCCCAGCAGCTCAGGTGGTGGCTGCCCAGCTGCCCGTCCCTCACAGCAGGGGCTCCTGTCTCCCAGCTCTGTGCCAGACACACCATCAGCTCCCTCTGCAGCACATCCCACAGGATGGCCACCGAAGCCTGACGTTGCTGAGTGTTTGCAAGTGCCCCACGGCTGCCCTGCAGCAGAGCCGGCCATGAAACAGCCCTTTTGAGCCTTCTGCATGGGACTGCGGCATGAAGAGAAGCAATGCTGCACTCGCCACCTCTTCGGATCCTGTTCCTATGGAGCACCCTCTGCAAAACCAGCCAAAACCACCCCAGGCCCACGGGACTAAATACTACTTGATAAGTCATGTAAAATAAAGACTAAAATGTTGAAAAACCCTTCACTAGTTAGGAATATTTTCCTTTGTACGTTTTAAAATGGCAGGTTCCACACAACTTCTCTTTACTTCTGTATCAGTTCTTTTGATTTAAAGCCAGTAATACCCAAAACTCACAAAATGCCCCAGTATGTCCTGCTTCCAACCCATGCATGCCCTGGTCCTCCTCTTCCCCTATTAGGTGACTACCTATTATCTCCTCCAATACACAAAGACCCAGTTTACTTTTAACGTTGCCAAAGATACTTATGTGATTTATTGTGTATCTCCTTGCTAATATTTTTAAAATATCATTGTAAACCAATCTTCCAGTAGAGCATGTGTTTAATTTGGTTTGCACATTGTTCCCAAATTGTTTTAGAGGAAAAACACTTGACCATATTACCTATTAGACAGTACAGTAAATCCAGCAAGGGGGAAGGTGAGTATAACATATTAAATTGCATAAGCAATAGAGAAAGCCTTAGCCAGATTAGCATTTGACACAGTATAATACAAAATCTTACACTCAAAGTAAACTGGAAACAGACTGACAGCCAGCACCCATGCTGATCTGCCCTTGGGTATTGTTCTGAAGCAAGAATCACATGAACTTACATGTTTTTTTGCAATTCAGCATATACATACAGTGTTCAGGCCTGAGATCTGGAGACCAGAATTTCATCCCACCACAGACTGACAAAATGCTGTTATTTCGGGAAAGTTACTTTACTTTCATTGCCTTTCTTGACCATTTTTTTGATGCTTAATTCTAACATTCTAATTTAGAGATTATTTCTTGCTATTCTGTATGCATACACTGCCTCACATAGCATAGTACCAAACAAAGATAAATACAAGCAGGGTCAAGTGTGTGGGGTTTTGTTTTGTTTTCCTGTCCCCTCCCCCCCCAATTTCTTAGTGATTTCTTCCAGGACATAAAAAGCATCTACAGTGTTTATTTCACTGAAACATTGTCATTCAGCATCCGAAGGCTGTGTAAGACCTCTCCTTTACTTGGTTGGCATCTCTGCTAAACTCAAGGGTAAACACTTAAGTAGAAGGATCGCTCTGATAGCTTGCAGGGAAATGCTGAGTAAACACAGCCCTGCTATCAACACTAGTCCTTTAATGACAAACTCATTCAGATGTTAAAGTTGCCTCAAGCGCTTGATCATGATATGCAGCGCAAGGAAAGCTCAAAACCAACTCCTCCTCCTGTATTCTTATACAACTTCAAACAGTGATGCACGCTTACCTGGCTTGCTTTACAGATCTTGCTTTGATAAGCAAAATTTTAACTAGGTTAGTGCCATTTGAAGAGTGTTCATTTAATGCAAACAAAATGAGACTTGTCACACTGTTCTCAGCTGGTACTGTAGTAACAACTCACGTGACTCTCTCTTGTAGAAGGAACCAGCATAATAATCTTCACAACTGGCTTGCTCTGTAGATGTAATGGAAACTTAAGCTAAGAAGAAGAAATATTTGTTCTCTTTGATTAAGTGTCACCAAGGAGTTTTCTTTAGACAGTCAGTGCTGTAAGCTTACAAGCTAAATGAGAACAGCACACATTAAGAAATCCTATGTACAGATCAGGGTGCGGCAAGATTTTTTTGTTGACCTTAAATTTTTATCTAGTTCCTTGGGTGGGATGGGAGTGGGAAACAAGTCATCATTTGAGACTTTAATACACAGAGTTTACTCAGTGGTGAGAAATGAGCCAGCCATCCCAAGTAGAAAGATGACGGGATGAAAAGAAGCAAAAGCAAACACTGAGTATCCATCAAGTGTAGCAAAAGGGCTACCATGACATGTTCACAGCTCCTTAGTTCAATGCACTGTTTAATTTGATAAAAAGTTTATAATGGGACAAATATTTTGACCATCTTTTGCCAAGAGGCAATCAGAGCCCTGTTTACTGTACAGAAAAAGAATCCAGTTGTGTACTGGGAAACATTCCACAACTAAACTACAGTGACCATGAGGCAGCAGCTCCTCCAGCCTGGGAGGGGAGGTGGAGGGAGGAGACATGGGACTGTCAGTCTCTGGTGTCATTTTTCAAGTCTTGCAGACAGAAAACTGTCTGACTTCATGGCTGGTCACCTACAGGTGACATCAAAATCATTCTCCTTTCCTCTGCCTTGTCTGGTGCAGTTACTATCGCACTCAGCTTGCTCAGGATCCTGCTGGGGCACATTTCTCTTCTGAGAGCAACCACTGGCAAATTGCAACTCTGAAAGCAAGCGTGCAGTAGAACTGCACAGGAGCTGCCCACAGGGAACACAGAAATGGTGCTGGGCACAGGTAAAACGGAAGAGTACATTGCTGCAGCGTGACCTCTCTGGTTGCTCTTATCCAGAGCCTGACAGCATTTCCAGCATCTCTTCCGCCTGGACTTCTTACAATAGTTGCAAGGCAACAAAGAAAAAAGGAAAAAAAAAAAAAAAGCAAGAAAACAAACAAACAAAAAAAACCCCCGACATCAAGGCTTTAGGTTAGCCTAAGATCTCAGCCTACAGCTACATCGCACTCACTCCAAGACAACACTGGGAACAATCTCTAAGAAATTGCCCAAGGAAATCTGAATCCTTTAACACAGATGCACCAAACCCTTGATATTGTCCATGTGTGGACAGCACTGAGGCATCTATGAAACCCCAAGAATGCCCTAGGTGCTCTGACTGTATCAGCAGAAAGGCCTTTCTCTTACCAGATGTTACAGGATGCAAGAAATCAGGAATCTCCACCTTTGCTTTGAGGCAGCAAGATGCTCACTGACTTAGAGCAGCTGGACCCTGCACCCTGGCTGAAGGTTTATTGCCGGTGTGGCACCTTTCCTGGTTGCTCCATCAGCTGTAGGCGACTGCTGGCTTGGTGGGGGGGCTGGCAGGCAGAAGAAGATCCCCAGGAGGGCTCCACAGCCCAGCCCATTTTTTCTCCATGAGGTGCCCAGCAGAAGCTCCATGCGCTGGGCTGAGCAGCAGCAGCTCTGCCTGCTTGGGTGCACACCCTGACAGCACCGGAATGCTTCCCACAGAGCGCATCATCGTGGCAGGTGGTTGCATTCACCAGGCCCTTTCTAAAAGCAGCTCTAAGGCTGGCAACTGGGAGCGTAGCACCACAAACCCCACAGCTTTGTGTAAGGCAGCACCAGCTGTTTCCCACGTTAATGCACAATGCCTTTGAGCATTGATGCTCACATGAAACCGCATTAAAAATCTTAGTGCTACCACCAATTCCTGAAAAAGGGGCTGCGATAATGATGTTTCAAAGTAATTTTATTTGGTCTGGGTTTGCCTTTTTTTGTGTGTGTTTTTGTTTGTTTGTTTTTTTGTCTGTTTTTTTCCCCACTCAAAAGAGCACTCTGCCACTGTTTCCACTACAAGTGATCCCATCTCATTAAGGTCAAGCCTACAGGGTGGACCACGCGTAGGGGAAGAGAGAAGAAAAGATTACGTGAAACTCAGGAGCTCTGCTTGGTGCAGAACAGCTGCAGCATTCAGCATCCCAAGTACGTTGCCACAAGAATTATGTTTCTCTCCCACTCTCCCCAAAGCATTTAATTCATGGCAGAAGGAGTAGAACGTGTTCACCTCTGAGCTCCCGTGCCACAAGCAACCATATTAATTCAGCTTTCCTATTTAACTAAATGGAGTTCACACATGCTGCAGTATAAAGTTACCTCTTGCCATCTGAAAGCAGCCCAATCAATGCTATACACAGAGAGTAGCATTTGAATCAGCCCTAAGTTAATTCTTAGTCGTCGAAACTGTGACAGCATGCTGACCCTTTCAAGTCAACTGGGAGCAGGCAATCTTTGCAGAAGATCCTCAGGCCTTTAATCAGATTCTCAGTGGGTTTTAAAGAGATACTACAGCATCAGTTTGTAAACATCTCTCTAGTGGAAATAAAGATTACTTCTGACCTAGCCAATTACTCAGTCCCAGAAGATATATCCTAGAGTTATAATTGAATGAACCATAGGGGAAGAAAATATATTTTAGGTAGGGGGTAGCAAACCCAAATCCCAACTTAGGATGCAGGCAGCACTGTATCCCGTGGAAAGATCAGATACAGAGAGAAATGTTTATTGAAAAAAAAAAAAAAGTCTATTAAATCATCTAGTCCTTTCTCCTTCCAGGGCAAGATTGCTCTCTTGAGCACAGAGCCCTACTAATATCAGTGCAAATTATCATCTGAAGCTCTTCCTGAAAAGTAGGTGTGATGGGGAAATACCAAAGCATTAATTTGCAGAGATGCATAGTATCAGGTACTTGTTTACCACATCACAGCGAATCTGGGGTGAGATGTCAGCCCGTGGTAGCATGGATATGCTGTAAAATGAGTAAGCAATGAGAGAGAAAATGCAGGAGAAAGCAAGCAGAGGACTTGCACTCAGCGCCGAGACGATCAGAGACATTAACCAGTCTCTTGTTGCATTACTTTAAAACTGCATTTTAGCATGCGGAGCCATTGCACTCCATTGCGGAGAGATATAATTACCGACTTTTTAAAAAGAATCAAGTTATTTATTCTGGAGCTATTACAGACTAATGTGTAACAGACATCACCCGATGGGCCGTGAAGGCTCCAAGGGCCATTACAGCCTCACAGGTCAAGACCTGTTTGAAGGTTTTAAAGTTTGCGTATCATTGTTCTTGAGCTGAACAGCACAGACAACACCTGCACAACAACACATGTGGAAAAGCTGGAGGAGACTTCTGGGAACAGCTGCTGCTTATGCATTTTCACACTCGGATCAAACCAAATCAGATCACTGAAAAGAAGTTGAGAACATGGCTTTTGCCATTTCCATCTAGGAGTTCACCTGTAAGCTTGTAGTTGTTTGTTTTTTTTTTTTTAAAGGGTGCATTGAGGAAGAAAATGGCACTATACCCTCCATGCTTCCCCATCAGGGCCCCTGTTTTATCTTACTTTCATGGAGAACTAAAATCCCAGCCAAGTGATGGGTTTATAAAATTTTAATAGGAAAGAAAAAGGTATCCTCAGGCAGGATCTTATGTGCAGACTTTCACCATAAATGAATGTTCATGAAAATATGGGTTTTATATGGAAACACCGACAGTGCTTCATACGCTGTGACACAAATGCCTCAGCATGGACTGACGACTGAGGAGGACCAGCGAGTCCCACCTCCCACAGCCAGAGGCTGTCATACCATCTCTTTCTCCAACCAAAACAATTCACCTTCATGCCTCCACTATTCCCTAGGGAGGGCTGATCTAGAGACCAACTCTTCTGAAGCCCAGAAGCTTTCAAGTTGCTAGCCTAGAAATATGCTTAGCCATTTCCACCTACTTGTTCTAATGACAATAAAATATTTTGGAGTAAAAAGTGTGTTTTCATTCCTGCCTGGTGTTTCCCATCCTAGTGTCCTCATACAGGGCAGACTGGTCAGCCTTCATTTTGCAAAGGCAGACAAGTTGAAGCATGTACACCCCGTCTTCACAAGCATCCTCTCTGCCCCTATTTCCACATGGACTGACTATTTCTGAGAATGAGTGATCTGTGGCTTACCCATGACAGACAAGGTCTATCATTGCCTCTTATCCAGCATTATTAACAGTGACCATTATTGGACGTTTCTTTTTCAATCCATTCCAGGACTCCATTTGCCTTTTGCCACCTACCTCATACCTCAGGCCTTTTGAGGTCCACCATCACATGTTCATACCACCCTTTGAATCTTTTCTGCCATTTCCAGCTGACAGTAATTCCTGCTTGCACCACATCCAGAGATCAGCTGGGGCTCCTGCATTCATTTTCTTACTGTCGTGAGCTTTAGACAGGAATGAAACCAAAGGGCAACAGGATAAGGCCTCAGTCTCCCTCCCATCAGCTACTTGCACTGCAAAACCTTTCAGTGCCGTTTTCATGAGATCAGGAAATTTCTACTTAGTGCTCATGAAGTAGCTTTCCCAAACCTTTTTACTAAAAGGTAAGCTGAACAACTTCTGTTTGAAAGCAGAATTCATGGCTTTGGTGTCAGATCTAAACCACCGCTTCTGAAAACAGTGATGCTTGAGGTTCATTTCTGTGCATCTCCCAGATTCAGAATAGAAGCATTATTTCTCATTCACAAAAAAAGAAAGAAACGCCACAAGGAACAGTCACATTCTGTTTAGTTTGTCATTTCTTAAAGCAGCAGTAATCTAAGAGCAGTGCTCCATAGCTAAGGTATAACAATCCTGCATGAAGCTAAAACAGTTGGTTATTTTTTGACAGCCATTGGGTATGTACACGCAGTTCTGCAAGTCAAAGTTTTGTTTTCAGAAAACTTGAAGATTCTTAACTGCATGAAGAAGATGGACAAAACCAGTGGTACTCTCAAGTGTGATGGAGACCGAAAGTAGCCAAGAGCCAGCTCCACCCAAAAATTCCTCCTGATCTCTTCAGAATTTAATTGTCATTCTCTTTAGTGTACACACAAACAAGGCAGACTTAAGAAAAAAAAGAAATGGCGTGCAGGGTGGAAGCACCATTACCCAGTATTAAAATGTCAGAGATTTAAGCTTTGTGTTGGTTTAGTCATAAGTTACCAACAACCACTGATGGCAGACATAAAGCTTCCCCTAAATTATTAAGCATAAAACAGCAGACTGTAATATTTTGCTAAACCAAAGTACAGACACAGACAAAGATGTCATTTCAATATTTGAAAACAGCAAGTTTAATTTAAAATAAGAGCAAACCAATAAGCTCAGAAAATAGCAATGTGTGAGAGGAAAATTACACTGCTAGAGAAAAAAGTGGAAGGACTTAAGAAATTTATAAAAGTAATCTCCAAGTGGAAATTAGAAATCAACCCCTAGAAACAGAATAACACAAAAGAAATATTACTGTCCACTTTCTAAATCAATATAACACTGCTACACGACAGAATTACCATGGTAACTCAAGTAAAAAGAATAAAGCAATTCTTATTATTTCAAAATAAAATCACAGCCTGAAGCCCAGCTTTTATTACAACTGCTGATAGATCGCTGGCTTGTATTTATCTGAAATATTGCTTTTCAATCAGCTATTTTATGAATGTACAAATTTCAGTGAGCAGCCCACTTAGACTGAATGCTTAAAAACCCCCAAAAAGACTAGTCAATGAATCGATTATACATATGCATGTATTTTTTTAAAGGAAGCCTTATTATATATTTTTTTTTACTCAATTCAAATTAAAGAGAGATAAGGGAATGAGCAAGAATAAGTTAAAACCTTGTTTAGTCTAAATTCCAACTTAGGGAACGCCTGTGCATCAGGGGGTGTGGGCAAACACACACAGAAGAAGAGACACATCTGTTCTCTCCTGATCAAAGGAGAAGAGAAAACACGGTCTACATACAAAGTTGCTCAAGGACATTTTGACTTGCCCTGCTGAGTACTTCAGACGTTGAAAGCATTGTTTGTACAGCCTGGAAAGTGCATCAAGCGCAGGATCCTTGTCGGCGTTGGAGCTGTACTAAAGGCAGAGCTCAGTCAAGTTCCCCCACGCCTCCACGGCTGGTGCCACCTTTTAAACACATTAGTGCAAGGAGAAAACCAGCAGGTTCCCTTCTGCTCCCTCCCCTCGGACCTTCAAAAGAGCATCCATCAGGGACTGACAGCAACAGTCCTCTTAAAAACAACAGCTCTTCTCCTCCGCCCCTGCGCCTCCTTCCCCCAGCACAGCAAATTCCCCTGGACCAGCCAAATACTGAGACAGTCACTAAATGTGGGGCAGAGCTCCATGGGACCTCGGAGCAATCACACAGAGAACCAAGATGCACACAGGTTAAGACGACACCATCTACCAAAAAAGGGTCACTACGGAAGCACCTGTAGGCTGTCAGGGTGTTTTACAGCACAGCCTTACCTCATTTTTCTGTCACATGCATGAAGCAACAGAGAGGAATGTGACTAACACTTATAATCATGGCAGGAATCAAGAGGAATGTGCCCAGTGCTCATAAGGGTGGCAGGATGGTTGGCTAGTGAAGGTTTTTCCTCAACAATTTGCAATTACTTGGACTGAACCTTAGGGACATTACAAAAATTGCCTATCGAGAGTGGATCAACACAACTGCCCCAACAATAGCCAAGGAAAGCAACTGTTAGAATAGCACTCCATCCTTCCTAGGAGATCCAGAAGTTGCTTCTCTTCTGCGGAGCTCTGACTCCCTAACCCAGCCTGGGAAAGCAGGGGAGGTGGGACCCAGCCCCATCACCGTGCCACAGCAAGGGCTGGTGTTGCAGATCCCACCCTCCTATCTTGCTGGGCAGGGCAGCATAGGCTGTGCAGAGAGAAAGCCAAGCTCAACAAGTCCGGGACAACTTGCGCAGGAGCCCACCCACACCTCAGGGGGGTCAGGCACATCCCCCCAGATAGCCAGGCCTCAGTTCCAGGGAATGTTAACTTGGGGTGCATAAATTCCTTAATACTGGCAAAACGCTTCGAGGATTAAAAGCAGCAGTGATATGCCAAGTATCATAATTGGAAATAAAGACAAATGCTGCAACAAGAGCAATAAGCCACCTGCCAGCTGTCTTTTATATTAAAATATTTCAGTGTTCTTAGAGCTGCTTTTCCCATCTCACTCCAAGTCCAGATGAACTTTGTGGGTTGTTAGTTTCACCATGCAGCAGTGACATTGCTCATTATTTTAAAAATAGATTTAGAAACTGATCACACTCAGCTCAATCTAAAAGTATGCACTGTCTTTTAGTGTAATGTAGTCCTTTGCCATCTACTGCAAATGGGTTTTAAGCACTGGTAGAAACAATGTGTGCTTAATCTGAACGTGGACTGCAGGGAGGTCACACACTCAAATATCCTGTTTTATGTGGTATCTGGCTGTATTTTAAAAAACTCTTTCTAGAGACTTCGAGCCAGCTGAGGTCACAAACAATCATATAGAGATTAGAACAGGGAAAGAGCCGGGGGAGCAGAGGGGAGCCTTGGTCTGACACACTGAAATAGGACACTCTGAACTGCACTTGGTATTTCTTTAAAAGAAAAAATGGCTAAAGTAGTAAGCTTCAGCAAAACAGTAAATACAGGGGTAAAGAGTTTTTATTCAAATAAAGTCTTGCCTCAGGAGATGGAAGGAGATTCTTGAAATACAGAGATAGGATTTTACATGTGCTAAAAGCATCAGTGTGACACTTTTGGGGAAAAAAAAGGGGGAGGGAGGGAATACCTTCGTTGTTATACATGACAAAATAGCAACTAAATGTTTGCTTTGATCCCAGCGCATAAAGGGTGAAGCTTTTAGGCAAGGAGCGGCAGGTGATCTCAGCTCTTCTGCAAGTCCTAATGCTCCTAAAAGCCACTCTTCCAGTTTCTGTAATTGGGCATCAGTAGTTAATGTAGTATTGACTGCATTACATGCTCCTGTGCATCCTCTCACTAATGCCAATTGCATCACCTTGTACATTTACCATATTGCTTAGCCAATAGCTGTTAAAAGCAATCCAAATCATGAATCATATAGGAAACTTTTAGCAAGACACGACATCCAAAGGAGACAATTTACAGTTGAGTTAATCTGGGTACATTAGCGAGACATGGATTCAGGAAGACAGACCAATTTATGTTACTTTAGTTTTACCCTTTATTGCTTTGTATAGGCAAATGAATGGAAGGGCATGGAGTAAAAACAGATATAAAGGAGTCCTTTTCAAAACAGATCTCCATTCTGTGCAGACAGGTCAAAGGGTTTGAGACTGATGCTTGGTTTGGGCTTTCATAACTATAACAGGGTACTTACAGAAATCATTTTGCACAAAGGAGTATAAAGATAAATACATAATGGATTCTGAATAATGTTCAATACCCACCCCCACTGCAAGTACATTAGGCAGAAACCAGGTTGCTCAACACTAGCTAAGGCATGGCCTATCCACGAGTCACCTGCCATCACAACTGCCAGGAAGAGACTTCACATGAGGTCCCAGGTAGGTCTGCTCAGGAGCCCTGTCAGGTGGGAACCCAAGGCAGGAGATGTTCTGCAAAACCCACCAAGGCTCACTGGCTCAAGCCAGTCCTCCAGCCATAGATGTTTATCAAGTCACTTGTCAACATACAGAAAGTAGGACTTTCCCCTACCTACTGAACTCAAAGGGACTGCATCCTTTTGAAATGTATACCCGTCTCTCTGGAACAGAAGGAAACGATACAAGCATTAAAGAGGTCTTGGTTAACCCACATCAGCCACAAGGTAGAGCCAACCAGGAAACAAATTAGTAGCAGGTACCTTCTGAAAAAGTATATTTTACAGAACAATTTCACACCGGGAGCTTGACCAAAAGATGCATAGCAAATTGACATAGCACCTTTCTGCTTTTCTGATCAAGCTCAGTAGCACCAGGAAAATAGAGGAGATGGGGAAAAAAAAGGAAAGGAGAGCTAGGAAGTGTGCTCTTATTCACTACTCATAAGAGGCAATTTGCAATATTTTGGAAGGAGGTAAAAAAAAAAAAAGGAGAGCGGTAAAGGAAATTTAGCGGAAGTGATGGCTCATCAGCCAAAAACTTTACAGAAGAAAAACTAAACTGCATCCTTAAATACTGAATCCACAAAATACTGGGAACTCTGGTGTTATAAGTCTGGTTTAAAAGAAGATCATGATTCCCCTTTGAAAAGCTTCCAGAAGTCTCTTCGAAAGAGTTGCACATGCAGGGAAAATGCCAAAACAAAACATTTTCACTAGCTGATCAATTTAAACAGCTGTGGTAAAGCTGCAGCCACTGGCACCATCATTAACAATTTAAAGCATGGCTGCTTTTGTCTTCCTTCCCAGTTACATTCTCATTATGCCTTTTTATTTATTAGAAACACAGTCCTCCAGAATACATTTCTATATCTCAGATCCATAATAAACCAAGTAGGAACATCCCTGGCTTCTACTCAAATGGATGTTTACATTGGCGAGAGGGTTAATTGTTTAATTCTGGTCCAAGTTCCCTGCAGTTCAGTCATGAATATGCAACAATCATCCACTTTTTCTTTAAGGAAAACAAGAACTGTTGAAATCAATAGTTTAAGAAGAAGGCAAATATTAATTTCACTGCCCAAATCACCCTTTCAGAGTTTGATTAGCATGCGAGGAACTCTGAAGGCTGGCGTAAAGAATTCAGAAATGTTCAATGAAATTAAAACCAACTGTACATTTGGACAACAGAATCCATTATCTGCTTTGATATGCAATGTATGAGGAAACTAGTTTGCAAAAACATTCACTGGAAAGGAGAGCTGAGCATCTGTTTGCGCAGATAGCACCCAACATCGCGCTTGAAAACTTGGGCTGGGGAGTCACCCTGTTGGAGAACAGAGAAAATGCACACACACTTGCACACTGAGAATTAAAAAACGGTAGCTGCACTGAATTGTTCTCAGACCATCTATAGGTTTAATTATGTTAATATAATAGTGAACAACTTTCATTTTAAATCGCCTTTCCCTCCACCCCCAAGTCTTCAGTGAATAGGAGCTACATTCACTGAATAAATCATGCCCTGGCAACAGTTACGCACATTATTGAAGTTGGGGGCAGTGATTTCTATATGGTTTAAAACAATGTCCATGTATTCTAAATGATGACAGTTCTGTCCAATTTTTAAAATATATAGGCCCATTAGAGTTTTATTGTTCAGCATTTAGGAGCATCTGCAGTGCCTTTTTATTCTTACACTGCAACACTTAATGCTTGATACCATTATTCTGATTTTGAATTGATTTCAAGTAAAATACCTTATTTGCCATAAACTTTCATATTCTTTACCTAAGTAAGACTCCTCACAGATGCAATCAGTCATAACGCTAAAAGAACAGTTTGCCTTTAGCAGAAATGTAGTAGTTCAATCTAACGACAGCGAAGCAAAACTTTGAGCAGCGAGCACATTTGCAAAGAGACTAAACCATCTCTAAACATAAAGCCTGAAAACCTTAAGAAAGCCTCCAAATGAAATCAATTAATCCTCCAACCATGATAAATTTCTTGACCATTTAAGAAACGTATTTCAGACTCTGCTGTGACCCTTTATCACCAGACCTAATGGATTACTTTATTAATAATGCACTGGTCTTAAAAGGAATTTTTCCGAAGATTCTACCATAAGAGAGCATTTTCAGAATGGCTATGACAAACTGGCTGACACGTTCACGTTGTATCTATTAAAGATAATAAAATTTAACACTAACTCAGAAGAAGACAAATTATGTTCCTCTGCCAGGGTATCAAGCATACTTTCTACTGTATTAAACCAAAATTAGAGCAAACTAATTTCCAAGAATCAGCTGCTTCTTTTGCCCTATTACCCAGGTTGAAAAATGTTCCTACACTGTTTTAATGCTTGTTATGTCAACCAGACAACTATCACATCTCACCGGCATCTGGGAACAAAGAATGATGACACCCTACACAGATGCCTACCCAGATCCTTCACCCAGCTGGTCCGAGCAAACACTAAGAATTATTTGGCAGGAATACACCTATGCAATATAGTTTGCTCCTATCAGGCCTGCTAGCTCCTTTCACCCCTCCTCTTCCCATAGGATAAGTTTGCATCAAAGAGAGATGTAGGTTGTCAGTGCACCAACCACAGTACCTTCCATTTCTTGAAAAGGTTTAGGCAATTACTATCTTGTGATACTCTCATGCCTCTGTACCTGTGATTTCCAGGAGCAGGGGCACCTCTAGGAAGACTGCCTCTAGCTCCACACTTGGTCAGCTCCGGAGAAACATGCCAAATTTTTTTTTCCTTCTCCTTTCTGGCCAAACCGAATCTCATATGGTTTATTCTGCTGCCAAGTGTGCCCTGGCACTATTCAGATTCCTTCTTTTACAATCTTCCTCCTTTTCATAAATACATTAATCTTCTGCTGTACATTTGAGTCACAAAAGGACACAGTGTCATGAACTAAAGCCAGACCAAACCTCTGAAATTACACCAAGACCTTGTGTACCAAGATCAAGCCCTCAAAAAAAAAAAACAACAGGTAACTCAGCTAAATAGGTAAATAAAAGGTTTGGTTCTTTATACACAGGAAACTAGACAGCGATGGACCACAGAGAAGGTCCAAGGTAGAGTGACACAGGCGATTAAAAATAAAAGCATCTTCAGGAACCATGAAATTCCATGTCATATGAGAAAAAAGCCACCTTGCCATTTCCTCTCCTCTCTTTGCTTGATTCCTCAGTAGGCACACCTGAGAAAGGTACATTAAAAAGAAAACATATACCAGCAGCACACAGAGCACCTCTTCTTCCTATATGTCACTATTTATATTAGGCTTGTGTACAACTTATGTGTGTCTTATTTTTGTGTGCATAAAGATTTTTATTGATACAATCAGATTGTCAGGACCTATCTTACTGGAGGTACATACCTCTCTGTATACACCTAACTATCTATAGGTACCCCCATATGTCAGCTGGCTCACTCACCTGCAACACCAACCCACGGCTCTGCTACCCTGTCTAGGGTGCCAGGGCACCATTCCTGTGACTGCCATCATACATTCAATGTCACTGCTTTTTTAATTCCAAATGCTGCTTTTCTTTCCTTCTGTTCAGGGTAAGATGGGCTCTTATACAACAGGGAACCCAACTGCGGCTACTAGTCCAGTTTCAAATTACCTAATATTCATTGCCCTAAATACCTCCCATTAATGTAAGACCCATTCTCCAAACCCAACACACACAACCAGTGAGTATCCATATGTTTTCTTTTAACTTTTAAAGGAATTATGGAAAAAAAAAAATAAAACTCAAAGCTTTTGTACTGCTACATGTTTAATGGAGTCCTCTGATACGTTATATACTTGGGCTGCTATTGCGATCTATTTAATCAGAGTTCTGCTTGAAAACACAAAGGATCCATGATTTGGGGTGCTAGTCTATGCAAACATTGGGATGAACACACAGCTGATCAGTGCTTTTACAAGTGCACACACACTCAATAATTGGGTTGAAGAATACTATGTCTAGTTAACACAGTACAAGTTAGCTAAAAGGAAACTTTCACCCCACACACACATAACAAAGAGCCGTGATTTCTATTAGTGCATTTCATACCATACATGCTGATTACCAGGCTGTGCTTCATTGTTAGCAGAGATTACAGCTGGGATAAGCTGCAGCTTTTTCCTAATTGCTATTATGATGACTGAATTTTTGTTTTGTGTCAAGCATTATTCACACATTATACTCCAAAATTTGATCCCTCCATGATGCATTATTGATTCCACGCAGGCAATCATAACTGCCGCCAATGTGAAGAATTAATTTCGGCTATTCTCCTTGATTTGCATTGCTCCATCATAGCAGAACACAGTTCTATGGGGAAACACAAATTGAAAAGGAAGATTTAAGAAAATGTAGGAAATGCCACTATCTTTTAAAAGAGATGAGTCCTAAAGAGAGGAAAAAAAACCCCAAAACCTCCCAAACCCAGCACAACACGTGTGGTCCAGAAAGAAATAAGGTCAGTCAGCCAAATTCATCTTAGTCAGAAGAAGGTTACAAGAGTAGCCTTATGCCTCTAATAAAGTAAACTAGCTTGCTTCAACGCATGTTGCCAAAGAAAACAACTGAACACCTCTGAGAGCAGCACTGCTTCAAAGCCTTTGAAACCCCGTTAGCTTCATTTGTTTTTCCAGCATAAGCAATACTCAACCACTTAGCGTGTCTTTTATCCACAGTCCAGTCAACTGCAAAGCTGATCTAGAAGATGGGTAACAGATGCTTCACATCTACTCATTTTTTTTTTTTTTAAGTTCTCCTGTGTTAACAAAGCAACTTGTGAGAACTCAGTAGAAATAAAGACTGGGAAATTTTTTTAATCATCCCTGAATACAGTTATTTCACAGTTTTAAGATGCCAACTTAATTAGCACAGAATAAATTCAGAAGGGCAAGACCACTTATACAGGGGCACTGACCCCACATTGGTCAAGACTCAGTCAAAATTTGTTCAAATCTGCATACAAGAGGGCACTAATAGTGACACACTTCTGCTTCATCTCATGTATTAGAAGTGTACAATCTTCAAGAAAAGTCCATTCACATTTTCTCATTGTCCAAAGCGCTTTGCATCAGAATGAAACAAAACCTCGTATCCCATGCCAGAAACTTAATTCAAATTCTGTGCACATGAATACACCCAATTGATAATTTCAGAAATCAAACTTGTAATGAGATTAAAAACCTCAAAATGGTAGTTGTAAAATACTGGGTAGTATTCAACCCTCCACCTTCTTTTTGGGGAGGCAAAGAAGGGAGAGAGTAGAAGACCTTTGGTTAAAACTGAGCATCCATCCACTATTTTCAATAGTCAAGCCTTCTTTCCTAACTGTTCTCCAATACAGTATTAATTCGGTTTTAAAATACCAGAAGGCAGATATGGGTCAGGAAACAAAAATCATATTGCTCCAACTTATTAGCACTAGGCAGCTTTTGGTACTATTGACAGTACATGTTTAGCACCCACCTGACACAGGAAAGCAAGTGACTTTGAATTACAAGTCATTTTTCTCATAAATATTTTAAAAAGCGATACATATATTCTAGTAAAATCAACACTCCTGCCAAAATATTCAAATTCCACAATTCCTCCAAGCTCTTTGGCTCCCTGTGAAAAGCTATTGCCTGTCTACAGTCTTACAAATATTCAGTAATTTCTTCTACTTCCAAATGACAAATGTCTACGACTTTTTTTTTTAACACTTAAAGATCAGAGAATCCAGCAACACACCCATTACACAGCACGCTTCATCCATTTGTAAAGGTGAGATGAAACAAGAAGATAATAGCTACAAATGTGTGTGAAAAGTTAGGATGTAGTTCCCACTTCCAATAGGAAAAGCGCTGCCAAGGTGGAGGTCCTTGTCGAGGAGCAGCACCATCGATGGAAGCCCATCTGAACGGCTGCAGAAGCCTCCTGCTCTGCCTCAGTTTTAGTCTTTGCCTTCAGTGTAGAAGCTATGAGGGAAGACCTGAGCCACAAAGCAGCCTTAGGAAAACCTCATTAGAAAGTTGTGATTAGACTCACCACATTCATCCTAGAAACTAGTGGTGACTGAGCAGGTAAGTTGCTCACCCTGGTAGGCAACGTGCAAAAGAAGGCATCCTGTCATTCAAACTACTAACTAACACTGCCTAGTATTCTTACATCAATTTAGTCATCCTTGATAAAGACCAGTCAGCTTTAAAAAAATAAGTATATGTGAATAACTCAAAGAAGTCAAGCTTTTCTCCAGTTTCATTCATGAAATTACCTTCCAAATGAATCTCCACTTCTGTAATTTATAGAAGGGAGTAAATTCTTAGAATAAGCCAATGCTTTTTTCGCTGGAACAGCTTATTAGCTTATTGTCATTATGTTTATAGCTACGAAGAAAAGCTGCAAGAAATAGATATTAAAGGCGCACATTAAAGAGACCCAAATGACATGCAAGGGAAAGGAAAGAAAATCTCAAAATTAGATTTACAATAAAAGCTGTTAAAATAAACAAGCTAAAATTGATATATTAGAGTATCTTGTAAACAGAAAAATCTAAATAGATTAAAAATAAAGAAAAAAACAAACACCACCAAACTGTTTCTGCTATAACCTTCAGCAAACAGACCCTGGGGTAAACCCTTCTCCACTGGTTCGATCATACCAGAGAAACGATTAAATAAAAAAAAAAGCAAGCATGCTTTTACCAACACGAGAAAAATATCAGAAGCTGAAAGCGGAGCACTCTGATATGCACAGTGCACATCTGTTTCAAAACTACTTATTTCTACGTTCACAGGACACAGAAGACGCCGAGCACAGGCTTACACAATCTCAGCCCACCTACCGTCCTCCTTGTCCAGCACCATCATCTCGGCAATCGAGAGCAGTCCGGGGACAGATGCTTCTTCTCCAGCAGCCTCCGCTCAGGGGAGAACAGAGCAAGTCTCTGGGAACACAAATGAGCTACGGTACAGCTGATCGTCCTTTAGCAGCAAGTGAGCTCTAATTACCCAGTTGTCCAGCTTTTAACCTAGATTGCACTCAGTTAGAATTACACTCAGAAATAAAGCACTTTGCAGATACAAAAGCAGTCTCACCTACTTTTGTGCCTCAGAATTGCAAGGAACTAAAACTGCAATTTAGAAAGAAGGAGGATCAGAGCTGTTTCTTTGGTTCTCACCTTCTAAATGGCTCAATTTACACAGTATAATCTATTTTAATGTAATTGCATTTGATAGCTCAGAACCCCAGCTGTTGTAACTGCGCAGCTTTCAACCTTATAAAGTGTTTTCCCTTTGGATTCGAGCGGAATCTAAATCTAAACTCATCTTCAGCGAGGGCAGAGCACCCCAGCCCGCCGGCCGCCGCCTCCCTCTCCCGATGTGCGAGCTTTGCACACTTGCTGTTCGCCAAACGCGCCCATTGCCCGGGCCCCCCCCGCCCCCCCGGGCCTCCCGCCGTGCGCTGCCTGCCCGGCTCCGCAGCGCCACCTGCCGGCCCGCGCGGCGCCTCCTGCCCGCGGTGCCCGCAGCGCGGTTCTCTGTGCGCCGGCAGCCGCAGCGCGGCCGTCACTCCGGATTCGCGGCCGGGAGAGCGGGGATTGTGTCTGAGAGCAGCCAGGGGCTGCGGCAGGGCAGCGGCTCAACCCTCCGCAGCGGGTACGGGCGGCCCAGGCTGGGTTACGGCGGCCCTGCTACTCGCAGCTGGATTTCACGCGCCTGTCGTGGCTTAAAACCTGCTACTAATTTCCTGTACAAACATTTCGGGTTTGTTTTCACACGTACGTATTAGTTTCAGGGAATACTCTGGAGAATATAACTTCATTTTCACTGGGTCGATCTTAAAATGATCCAAACCAAGTGCAGTACAAACCCTTGCAGGTTTGCTCCGCTTTTCAGAGATGCCATCAATGCCCAAACATGAAGAGGTAAGTTTGGGGCCCATATGTGTAATCCTTCCTCTCACAACTCCAAATCCTTACTCGGCCAAGTCACCCGTTGTGTGTGACGGTGCTGGCGAGGATTGCGGGATCAGACGCTTCGCTACCGAGATCAACAGCACCATTTCACTATGTCTTTTAATCCAAGAAAACATTTCATTCCTGCTTTAATGATACTTCCTCCCCTTTACAACCGATACAATGGTACTCTAAAAAGCATGATAGCGGGCTCAAGTTATATATTCTTAATACCAATTTTTAATTAGATTCCTTATCCCCAGCTGAAGTGGCTTTTCCTTCCACCTTCATTCAGATACTTAATCCTAACAGTCCTTGAGCGTATTTGATGATAAATGTATCATTTTACATTGAACCGTTTTCATCTCGTACTTTGAACAACTCCTGTTTCCTAGTGATACTACTTTTCAAGTGTTGAATATGTATTTTAGCGGAGTGCAACTGCCATAAATAATAATTTTATTTTAAGATGTATCACAACCTAAATAGGAAGACTTTATCCCAAAGACTAAAGTCTAATAGTTAAAAGACTCTGTGCAAAAACTAGCAGAAACACAGGCTTTTCTAAATTTGTGGTATTTTAATACTTCTAATCTACTATTGGCCTCCATCGGAAAATGGTGAACTCCAAAAATGTTTGATCTTTCTGTTTAGGCACCTTTCAACCCTATTGCCTTCAAAAAGGACAGACCTACTCTAGAATATTTGGCACATTTAAACTCATATTATTTGGTAATTACAGGAAAGGCAAGGTTTTGATAAAAATGAAGTTAGCTGTGGTAGAGAAAACCAGCAGACATAATGCACTTGTTAAAAAAAAAAAAAACGCAGTACGGGATCAATATACATTTTATTCCTTTACTGCTTCAGCTTGTCATAGAGGCTGGATTACTCTCTTTGCAAACAGATATTTTTAAACACTTTATCTGCTTACTCATTTCACACACCAACAATAAAAGTAAGTTTTCTAACCCCCAAACACATTTGTACAGCAATTAAAGTCAACTACAATTAACACAATCTGTTGGAATTAATCATGATACCTGATGTCAGTTTACTTTTTTAAACAGAAGTCTGGACTTTGCAATCAAAACATTTATGTATTTGAGAAATATCTTAAGTCTCATTATCTTGAAATTTATAAATGCGCTGCATGGTGCGTAGGTTGGCTTGCCCACAGCAAATTCAGCAGTGATTTATGCGGTGGAATTGACTAAAATGCAAGCCTTGAAGTTTTTTTACGCTCCTTCCCCCCCCGCTTCTCTCTTCTCTCAGCTCCTACCATTTGTTTCAGGAAGATATTTGCCAAAGTTCCACTGTAAAATGGTATTTTCTAAAATCAAGTCATGTTGCATCAGTCAAGTTATATTATGTCACTTCAAACACACAAAATGATGTTACCTCCCTTACATAACTTGACGTGATGCCACAACACATCAAGTACAAAACACTATTATTGTTGTTATTTTTTCAGTCTGCCCCTTCATCCTCAATGATATCTGTAAAGACCACAGAAAAGTACTGTTGTATTTTTTCCTACTTCTCTTGGCACCACGGCATGTTTGCCAAGGAAGCTTTTCACTCGCAAAGCCGTGTAGCAGTTATTAGACTTCATGGGTGACACTGGTGTCACCCTAGGGCCAGCACGCACCCCTACAGCCTGACCCACAGCTGGAGAAGTGGGCAGCCTCTGGGGCCATGGCCCAGCTTGCTAAGTAGCCTTCGGGGGTGCAAAAGCAAGGAGCACGTTGTGACCTCTGCCTACTAGGCAGCAAGTGTCCTTCTTGTGATGCACCAGGACTACTGGGGTGGGGGGAACATTTCTGAAATCCTGCATTCTCCACGCAGTAATAATTATAAATACCTCCACTGCTGCCAGACACCTCAAAAGAAGAAAACCTCTCAAAACTCCCCCCCCTCCTGCATAGCAAAGCATCTTAAAATCAAGCAGAGAACTGGATACTAGCTACAATGCAAGAATTTTTAGATGGTAGAAATCAGACTGGCATGGTGGGGGGTGAGGAAGAGCCATTTATGGGAGTAAACCAGACCCATTTTTATTAACAAGTTAATTCAAGCTTGATTTCAGAAAGAATTGGTTTAGTTAGCAAAAGCTTCCATTTTAGTCCATTTGTAACCTATGAAGGTCCCCTTTTAACATACTCAGATGAGCGGGCAAGTGGAGCCCATTTGAATCGGGCAGAAAGAAACATACAAAGTTAATATAAACTCCTCATAGTTTCTTCTCTCGATCTCACCTCCTGTCCCCAAATTCTCCTTTACACTTTTAAAAGTGAGAATAATTTCTCCTCGAGCATAACTACTCCATCAAGAGAACAGGAGATTTCCAGGCATTACCGCAGTTTGCTGCTCTGATCTGCACATCCCTCTCATCAGGGGTTTGTTTCCTACTTTACTCCTTTTAAAGTGCAGCCAGCACTAATTTCCTCTTTACCTCTACCGTTGCCACCATTATTCCCTTTTATACAGACGCTCCTGAGATCTCCTGGAAGGAGGCTGTTGAGAACTGTCTGGATAATCAATGGTTCTAGTTTCATTTCCTTACACCACCATCACGCCGGCCCCGAGCTCCTTCTGTTTAATGAGTACGTCTGCAACACTTGAAAGAACCCAAATACCCCTATTAGGAAACCCTCTTCAGATCTCAGTTGTTCCTCCCAGCTCACCTGTGCCTCTCGCTTCTGCGACGGAGGCAGCATCCTGCTGTTAGCTCGTCAATCAGATTGAAATGGATACAGGTTGGCAGGCACCCTCTGACAGAGAGTCACTGGGATTAAGACATCACCCATTTATTGTTATTATTAAAGGGTATTAATGGAGATGTTAGAAGCCTTTCCTTCCCTTTCCTCCAGCAGTCAAGCAAAATTCAGGGGAGCCTTGCAATGCACATCACCTTTGAAAGCGAGGTCAGAGAGAAACACAAACCGTGTTCCACATACATTCATCAGTAAGAAATTAACCTTGTTTAATTTCTCTGTCGATACCTAACCTTTTTACCTTTCTGCACAGGATGCAAGGCAGGAGAAAAGTCTTTCTACCGTTATCTCTCGCTGAATAGTTAGATAAGTTTATACCCTCTTCTCCAACACACGTGTTTCGACTGGAGCATTATAGACCCCATTAATAACACTACATCAGTTTACTTCAGAGGGCTTCTAGAAACTGGAGGAAGAAAAGACTCTGGGACAGGGATTCTCGGCCCAGAGGCATGTGACGAGTTTGCAGCAAGCTGCCTCCCCACGCACCTCTCTGGGGCAGTGAGCATTTAACCTTCTACTTGTCAGCGCTCGGGCCCCCTCCCACACAGCCAGATCGCACAAGCGAGCCCGTGATTTCTCTTCGTGCCCCAGCGGACTCCGCGGTGTCGTGGCAGGCGGACTCTCACCTTTCTGAAGCAGAAAGTCCAGATCAAAAGAAAAGAGGAGGGGGAAGGGGAAAGAGGTAGAGAAACAGGAAAAAAAAAAAAGGCAAACAGCAAAAGAAAGCACCTTCCAATTGCCTCTTTAGCTGGGTATCCACTTTTCCGAGTTAAAGCCCCCCGCCAGACCGACAGAGAGACGTTTTTATGGCAATTTACGCAACCACGGAAAGCAGCACTGACTGCAATGGGAGCGCGGGGCGGTATTTCGGCACGCCACAGACTCGGATGCCACCGAAGTTGGGCCGGTGGTGACACACGCTAAGGCCACCAGACCTGATGGCGGGCCCGGTGACGGGGTTGCAGGCATCAGGCACTTCCCCGCTGGCCACAGCACTCACCGGGGCCGGGCGAGCTGCCGCTGATGTCCCCAGCGCGGTCACAGCCGCTCGGCGGGTGCCGGGCACGCCCGGGCGCACAGACCCCGCACCGCCCGGCCTAGAACCGCGGCGGCTGCAACCCAAAGGGGGAGCGGCCCCGGGGCCGGTGAGGAGGCACTGTCCCGGGAGCACCCGCCGGGCCCCGGAGCCCCTTTGTAAGGCGGCGGGCCGGGGGCTCCGCTACCCGCGGCAGCGGCGATGCGGGACAGGCCGGGCAGCAGCGCCTGGCGCGGCGCAGCGAGCGGCGGCCCGCGCGGGGCAGCTCCTCCGTCCCTCGCTCCCTCCGTCCCTCCCTCCCTCCCCGCCCGCCGCCTCCCGCACCGGGGCGCCCGGGCGGAGTTGTCGGCGGGGCCCCGCGCCCCGCTCCTACCTACCGTCCTCCTTGTCCAGCACCATTGTCCCGGGCGCCGAGGGCGGCCGCCGCCGCTCCGGCTCCTTGGGGCGCTCCCTCTCCAGCCGCCGCTCCGCGGCTACGGAGGAGGCGAGGGGCCGCTCCGGGCCGGGCCGAGGAGCGGGCGCTGCCCAGGCGGGGGGCAGCGGAGCGGCCGCCCCGGCGCTGCCCCGGGACGCGAGTTTGGAGCGGGGCTGCGGCGGGCTAGGGTCGCGCTGGGCGCCGGAGAGCTGGAGCCGGGCTGATGCAGCAGCCGCCTCGCCCCCAGCCCCGCCGCTGCGGCTCGAGTGCCAGTTTAGATATTAAAAAAGAAGAAGGTGGGGAGGAAGAGAAAAAAGGGAAGGGAGGAACAATATCGGGGGCTGGTTCCCCAGCTCCGTCCTTTCCCAACCTGCGCTGTCAAAAATTGTCTTAATGCAATCGCGTGTGATAGCTCACAACCTCTCCCCCCTTTGCTGTTGCTACTGCAAGAGCTTTCCAGGCTTCTAAAGTGCTTTTCCCTTGATTTCACTCTAAATCTAAAATTATATTCAAAGGAAGGGGGGTGGGAGGGAGAAAAGATGTGAACCTATCACTGAAAGCAAAAGCACTTGCCGCCTGCCTCTCTCACTCTCTCTCTCAATTTATGTGCTTTGCACTCTCTCCTGCTGCTGAATAAATGCACACATTTCCCAGGGACCCTCAGATTCCCCTGTTAATTAAATCAATTCATTATGCTCAGATCTGATTAGCAGCCCCTTCCCCCCCTCTTTGAATCAATTATTCAATACACAAACATAATTGCCTGTGCCAGAGGTGTCTAAGTATTAGCTTATTTAACTCCAAGGACACTAATTACCCCTAGGGCAAGGGAACTTTTCTCATTAATTCTGACAAAACACAAAAGCACAGTTAAAGTGTGTGTGTATATACGTGTGTGAGAGAGAAAATGGGGGAGCGTATAGCCGAGGAAGGCAGGCATTACTCTAACACACGTGTTACTGTATAAATTAGCTCAATTTTCTTTCTACCTTTGCAATAGATTGTTCCTCACATCCCCCCTTCGCTAAACTTGCCACATCAAGACCCCTTTTTTTAAAGTAAGGAACAGATCAGCATTGCAATGGTGGCGATTCTGGAGTGAAAGTACTTGCCACCGAATCCAAAAAGAAAAAAGTACGTACGACTGACGGGGAGCAAAGCAGAATTCGTAAATAGTTTTGTTTGCCAAAACAGAAAACTCTGTGGCAGACAACCTTATGTACTTCAAAAACCTGTGAAAGAAGTGGCCTTCTGAAGCAGCTGGTAAGATGATACATAATCTAGTATGTACTGGGAACAGTTCTGAATTGTTTACCATTTGAATTAATGTCAGTGCCCACTATTAATGTACTTGCTTCCTACATTTACCATAATGGGCTTGATTTCCATTAGCTGAAGCTGGAACGCTAAAAAGAGCCTCAGCAAGACTGATGCAAACCAAGATCGACCATCATTGTAGTATCTGAGACGCATGACTTCTGGCTTGTGTGTTACCCAAATTTTACCTCTGTGTGAACCTCCTTTAAATAAAAAAGGGTAAGAAAAAAGAAGTAGTAATTGATTCCCTCAAATTAGGTTTTTACTGTCTAAAGACCTTTATTGTTCATGTCCTCAATGTGCACAGAAGTATTGAAGATTTTCTTTTTGTTTCCTTAGGCAATGCATGAGCTGATCCATTAATCCATTTGGCTTTATATATCAGGAAACTAATATTAGCTCAGCTCATCTATTAGCTTTTATTTAGGTCCCCCCATGTTGCCTTTTTTTTTGGACTTCTGTTCAGACTGGTTCCCCCTGAAGGGAGACAGACAATTTTTGACAGATTTCAGGGCAGAAAGCGCTGTACATTGTCTCATGGGAACTATCCCCTCTCCAACTCCCCACTCTCACGTTCACCCGTGTCAAGACAGCCATGATTAAACTTGCTTGTTTGGCAACCCAGTCTCTTTAAAGCACACCTTGTATACATCACTTAAAACCCACAAACACCTCCTCTTCTCCCCAACAAAAACCCCCACCCTGCTAAGCTTCTTGGCAACAAACTTCCTGAGCTACACATTCTTTGCAAGCATAAATGTGACTGAGAACATAAAGTTGTGTTTCATTAGTGCAGTATGTTTTTCTGGGAGTACACACATCAAAGGACAAAAATGCCTTCAGCTTTGTAACACAACAAACCCTGTTAATTCTCTGGTCTTTAATTTCCACTGTATGGCACATACTGCACCCACAGGAACTTGGTCCATCTAATGCAATGATTTTTTTTTTTTTTTTTCTCTGAAAGAACATAGCAGCACTTGAAAAATACCGACCCTGGAGAACATCATGCATTGACTAATTTCTGAGTTTGCTTCTGGTCTTTGAGCCCATTCATCTTCTCACTGTGGCCAAGGAGACTTTTGAGCGCAAAGCCAGAATCTCAGGATCTTAGTATGCAACTCTTGAGCCCTAATTCTGAGTTTGCTACAGGGGTGATACAGTTTCATCTAAACATAGACTTACCGAGTTAAAGACGTTGGTCTGCATGCACTGAAGCTCAAGGTCACTATAGGGATGCCAAAGAGATAAAGGGAAGAAACTGAGGAAACAGATGTTGACTTTGATATCATTCTTAAGAAGTAATGTTCACACTTGAGCTGAGAGAGTTGTGGTCACTGAAGATGAAAAAGAGAGAGGTGGAGCGAAAAAGCAAAAGACAAATTTGCACATGAGCATGCACATGAGGGAGCATCATACAAGTAGAGAAAAATAATGCAAAAATGTACAAACCCCGAAACATTCTATTCCCAAGCACACATCCTGCAGTTGGAACACTCTGCTGCCATCCTACAGTTACAGTTATGGGGATTTTGAGGTTTACAGCTTTAATAAGATGAAGGGATGAACCCCCATGTAAAGGTCCCCACTTTAGGTAAATGACTTTTTCACAGTGTGGTGAAGCATTACTCTGCATGGTTTTCAATTATATCTGTTCAGCGAGTCATTTCAGAGAAGTGAGCAAGTTTCAGTAATTTTTGAACCTCCTTCACTCACTAGATTGGAAATCTCATACAAAGAATTTTACCACACTTAGTTTTTCGTACCTTGACACTAGAGAGGAACAGCTATATCAGTGCTTCAACAAACACTTATGTTGGTAATGGACACTGTAAGGAGTGACTGGGAAAACTGGACATAGATCAGCAGCAGAGCTGGGAATAATTCTCGGTTCCCCAACCCTCCGTTCTGAGGAGCAAAGCACAGAAGCAACTGGCTGCTGGGGTGGGCCCAGCAACACCGTGGCTGAGGTGCCAGGTTCTCCTTAACATGCACCGTTATGGTCTAATACTAATTCACAGAATCACAGAATGTTAGGGATTGGAAGGGACCTCGAAAGATCATCTAGTTCAATCCTCCTGCTGGAGCAGGAACACCTAGATGAAGTTAAATTCCCGATATTCCTGGTGCAGGATACAGGGCATACAGGAATAAAAACACCTATGCTGCAATAAGTGCTAGGGCTCAGACCTCTGGGTCTCATTTGAGGTCCTTGCTCACTAGCTGCTCTCACTTTTCTTTTGCTAGTCTTGAGCACAAGCAAAGCAAATGAAGTTTCTTAAGAACAATGTGCTGTTCTTATTAAATTGCAAAGGAAGTCTGCAATATACTTAAGTCAAGCCTTTAGCAGACCCGTGAGGTTTCGTATTATCCTATGCTTGAATGAGGCAGATGACTGGAGCAAAAACCAGCTAATGACATAAAAGCATTCTTCTACTTTCAGTCTCTCTTAATTAAGGAGTTGGTTAATGTTTCAGTGTTGGGAATTATAAAGCTTCATCAGGGAGGTTAATATGTTTTTTATTTTATCTTTCAGCTGACAGGAGAAAAAAAATCAAAACAAAAAAGAAAAGAGAGGTGATTAAGTCATGTGCCAGTCAGAGTCCCACAGTGAAGGCAGTGTCAGGCTACACCAAAGACCATTGCTGCACATGGTGAATTTAGCAGTGATTTCCAAACTCAGATTTCTGAGCAGATGAGACTTTTGTCTGCCAGTTTAGACACATGGGTTTTATTTCTTGAATTCACACAAATAACCAAGACAATTTGCACAGCTCTATACTAGCTACAAAAGATCTCTATGTTATTACCCATTTCAGAATCACTTGCACCTACCTTGCTCGTGTCAGAACAGAGTGACTACGGGGCTGACCTTATACTGCAATTCATCAGTCCTGTAAAGGAGGAAAATCACAAGGACTCTAAAAAGTTATGTTCACAAAGAACATGGGCTACAGTTCAAAAGACCACTTAAACACACACCTGAGATCTACAGACCTCAATTATGTCTAAACCCTTGCTTGATTGACTTAACTTCTCTCCCTATATGTTGTACAAATAAACCACTCAATTCTGTTATGATGTTTTGCATGAAATGAATGTTAAATATTTTCAAAAATACAGGATAATTTTTTAAAAAATAAAATTGCGTGTCAAAAATAAAGCATTTCATTTAATAGAAGACATATGGCAAAGCTTCAAAAATACTACCTCTGGAAAATGAGTCCTTTACCACTGTGATATAAGGCTGGCACTTTAAGCCATTAGGCTTTACAATCTCTAATGACCTTTTAGAGAAATTTACAGCTGATAAATTAGTCATTCAGAAGTTTTGCTGCTGCCCTCTGTAGCACAAAGTTAAAAAGAAAAACATTTTTTTCAAAAATAAAAGTAGCAAGACCTAAATTCTTAGTCTGCTGCTTGTTTCATAAGAAGTTTAACTGGCAGATTCTGCCTCCACAGAACAGCTCAGCTGCAATGAACTCCATGAAGTTTCTTTCTACATGAGAAACCAGCATCAGAAAGGGTTAGTGAGAGGGTATAAACTGCTGGAGGATCAGGCTGGCTCTGACATTTTGCAGATCCACCAGTACCTCCCTAGTACCGATACATCTGGGGAGAAGGAAAGGTCTAAGGCAGAGGAATTTATGACCCAAGTGAATGGCTTTAGATGAGGCCCAGGCTAGGAGCTGGGACAGGTTGCCTTCCTCTGCCTCCAGGGAAAGCGTACTTAGCAGAGATATCATTTCCAGGAGAAGCCTCCTTCCTCTACTTGAAACTTTCCCAGGCCCAAGTGGGATGTTATTCTTCCACTTGTATGGTGAACCAGTTCTCAACAGTGATATAAAATTTAAATTCATGCTGAAGTCAAGCAACAGTTCAGGAATGCACATCTAGCCCAACCTCTCTGAGCAAGCCAACACACGGACTCTGACTCTGCCACTTCTTGATGCAGCAGTATCTGCGCAGAGTTTCCAGAGTCTTTTAAAGTAAGTGGAAAAGAATTCTTGAAAAAAACCCAGCAACAATCAAAAAACCCACCCCAAACCTTATGAGTACATTCTGGTGACAGTGTTTCTACAATGTCTCTCACTTTCATTTGGACCAATAATCAGCTTTTCTGTATATCCTTCTCTCCTTCAAAGTTCATTGCTACTGCAATGTTTTCTTGCCTAGTCCTGCCTTTTATTCCTTACCTTGTTGGGTGCAGTAGGTAGACCTGAAAGACAAATCCAGCAACCACACATCTGCCTCAGTTGTTTTATGGAGGAATCCAATGAGACAGTGTCAGGTTCTGGAGAGACACATGGAGCTCTCGGGCTTGTTGCCACATCCACAGTTCTGATCAGAGCTTATTGCTCCCAGCCTGATGTCAAGCAGAGACTAATCAAATGTGAGATGGGTGAACAGAGACAGAGTCACAGAGCTGGCTCTTCGTAATCTGTTACTATAAGTTCTTCTTTATACTGCAGCAACACACAGGGGTCCCAGTCATGGAACTAGACCATAACATATTGTCCAAAAATCCCAGTGCCTTTCTTCAAAAAGATGCATTCTTTCCTCACTCTATTGCTGCTGAAGAGACAGGGCAGAATTACCACAGAACAGTCAGATGTGGAAATACATTAAGCGTAAAGATAAAATGCAACATCAGGCTCACATTGCTTTGTGATGGCAATATCCTAAGACACTGCCAGTGTCCCCCATGTTTTGTGGCATCCTACTTGCCATGCGTGATGTTTGCCACGTCTTCATAGCTTCATGCTAACAACATACAATCTAAAAATGTTGATTCCATAGGAAAATGGCTGCTGGCACAATAGGCGTAGATGCACACAAAGGATATGGCATGGCTGCTGATCACACAACAGAGGAATTCCAGCTATTCCCATGTCACACGGTAGTGAGGGTCTGTTGCACTGGACTATGTTTTGCACATGATTTTCATCAGCATCCAGTTCAGTCTAATTCTAATGGTGATGATCTTCTTGATCCATTAACATGTGAGAGAAGAAAACACATCCACAAAACAGAGAATAAATACTTTACTTTTTTTTTCCCTTTTTTTTTTTTTTTTTTAAATACACCCATTCTGTGAAATTGCAAGATTTATTTCCCAATCCAAAGACAGAAACATGTTCAGTGAAGATGAAAGTTACTGAAGATCTTCTGATAAAAGCAGGCAGGCGGAGGCTCTAACGAAGGCATACACTATAGTGCACATCTTGCCAATGTTTCTTAATGAATTATATGTGCACTCAGATGAGAATCATATTGATTGAGGTCTGCAGGGAAAGTTCTCTAGGAAAAATTTTTATTCTAGGAGCAGAGTCCTTTTTGGAAGATTTTGATCTTTTCCTGCTGCAACCTTTCTCCTCCCCTCTCTTTGTGCTACCCAAAGCAACTGACAGCCAAAAAATGGAAAGCCTGCCCTGCATCTAATGTATCTATCAGATCCAGAAAGAAATTTATGTACCGATACTAAGAATGGCTGCATCATTCTCCTTAGCTGGTAGAGGGCACAGCAGTGTGTAATTAGGACTGGATTACTTTACTCAGAACTGGAGCATAGAGCAGATGTCGTGCATTAATATTGGCATTTGATTCCACACACTTTCTCTGCCATGTTTGTAAAAACAATTTGCCTTCCTATCTTGGATCTTGCCTTTCCTTTACCATCAGGTTGCTGTAATGCAAACAAAAAGCCACTAGTGGCAATATGAAAGCACATGTAGAAGGACAGGCCCATAGAGAATGGTTAGATTTTATGATTTAATTACTGACATAAAATATCAAGTTATTTTCTGATGTTGATTAGATTAATATGGCCAGTATGTTCTACTAGACAGCAGCTCAGATACAAGTGTTCATGACATTATAACGTATTTGTTAACATAAGTAAACAGTAAAGAAAGATACACCTTATTATTTCATATTAATGTTACCAGACACTATCTGTAGTACATATGAGAGATGCATCTCCATTCTCAAACATAGCAAACCTTTCCCCTACCTGTTCCTCCACACAGGGGACTTGAGTTCTGATTTTGCTCCAGTTCAATGTTTCATGTACAGAATCCCTCTAGATGGCCTACAACAAAATTTCATGCTGTTAAAAATATTGGCCCCAATGCTGAACTACAGCCAGCTTGCATTTGATAGCAGCTTCATGACTGCAGCTGGGTTCTGGAGGTACCTGAGGAGTAAAAGATTATCTCATTAATTCAGGAGCACCCAGAGGCAGACTAGAATGGTCTGGTGCTACAGAAGCACTGAATAACTACGCGCCCGCAGAATGATGCTGACAAACTCTAGCTTCATTTATATGGATGCAACCTGAAGAGGATAACCACTGAAACTCTGCTGCAGTGGTATGTTCGGCTTCAAGACATACTGTTTGCTTTACTTCGTGATGGAGGGTGTACATCAGACCCAGACCTGTAACACCAGCAACACACCTGTAACGCCCATTTGCAGGTGACAACACCTGTTTGTATCATGCAGGGCTTTACCTACACAGACACTTCGAAAACAGCACCAAACTCATCTATCCAGACCTGTGTAACCCACCTCTACTGCCTCTCTTCTCTTGTAATGCCACCCACTGGGGAAGGGGTGTGTGTGATTGCAATAACAGAGTTACAGCTCTGAGACTGAAAGACCTTGCGCTTGTGGACCATCAAGTCCATTCCCCATGACAAACTCTCCCTTCTTTTGCCTACTCCCTGCACACCTCCCCTAGCTGCAACTCCCCTAGTCCTAAAAAAGGGCTATGGGGTGAATACCTTAACAAAATAAAAAAATTACCTTACCAAATTAGGAAAAGACCACTGAAATCAGACGGGCAGGTTCACATTCTTCTGGTCCATCAGCAAATGGCAGAAGTGCAAGAACTGCTGTCCTAAAACAAGAAAATAACTGGAGTGAAATGGTAGCGATTGCCACAGTTTTCCTTAAGCAGGTGAGAAACTCAGTCTGAAAGCTGTAAAGATAACTACAGAAATGATATCATTGTCTCAGTGAGAGCTAGAAAAGCTTCTCTGCTCACAGGGAGGTCAAGAAGTGAGAGCCCAGTGGATCACTTGTTGCGTTTTTAATGCTTCATGACTCAGGGTCAGCCAGAAATCCCTATCCTAAGGTCATGGTGAGGGCAGTCTGGAAAACAATCTTGTTTCTTTTCTGTTACTGGCAAGGCCTTGCTCAGGCTCTGCTTTCCCTCTCTCACAGCAGATTATTACAGCCTGCTCATCACACTACAGTTAAATTCACCCTAGGTGCTGACATGCAGCTTCTCTACGATCACCATGGCCCAAAGGACCTTCCCTGTAGCAGTCCATAGTGTTGCAACATGATGCAAAAAATACCCAACCCTGGGTAGCATTCAAGAGGCTAAAAATTCCTTACCATGCCTATTGATAAGCAAGCGTTAATATTTATTCTTATCTTCGCTTCTAAATAGCATCAGTAGGACAGAATGAGGAGCGTGGATGGCAGCAAACTCGTCTGTTAACTAAATGATGAGACCTATATCTGCGTCCCTGGCCCCTCGCCGCTGCAGCAGCGTGGCTGCACTTGGCACAGGGGAAGCGCTGATAATGTCCATCTCCTGACCTGCTTGGGAGATGGTTTGACTCAGAAGCTGGGAAGCACGGTTTAGAGGGCCTGCTAATGGCTACCTCTGTTTTAAACAGACATATTTTGACCATAGCTTCCATACCAAACGGTCATTGGAGTCAAGTGATCACTTAAAAAGCCTCAGATACTACTCTGCAGTATTTTACAATGGATTTAATAGCTAAGCCTTAAAAGAAAAAATACCATCATCCAAACACACAGCTGAAGCACAGGCATTTAATGAACACCACTTAGTACTTAAATGTGAATTCACACTACAACACACTTGCAAATGGTCTATTATACATTGCATTGCTAGTATATCATATTTGCATAAATATACCTCAAGTATTTATACATCAATAGATATAAGCATGCACTTAGAGGTGAATACCAAAAGTACGTTACACACAGATTTCTTACACACTCTCTAATTGATTCAAATAATCACACTTTGCCTTATTAAATTAAACATTATATGGATAAAATATAGCTTGCCATCAATACTAAGCACTAAAATACTGTTAGAAAGGAACACTCCTGCCAAAGAAAACAAGAGAATGTGCCCATAGAAGAACACTTAACTGAAATGTAGCTGTAAGATCTAATGCCATGGAATGACTAACAATAATGTATATATTACTTTTAAACAAGTGACCAGTTTTGGATAACTCCACTTCTTTGTCTGGTACTCCAGTTTCAGCCTAGTGAGCTATAACTGCAGGATAAGCAGAAGAGCCTGCTAACCCTCTTGCACATAAAAAAGGTCTCCTCAGAAGCCAAGATAACACCTTATTTCCTTCAGCTGGTTATTTACTGGTGCTTCCCTGCCTTCCCTTAATTAGAGCAAAAACACAACAGCAACTGTCCATAATAGTTTTTTGAAACTCCTTCCAACTAGGAATCCCTTTCCTTATCAAGAGGTAAGAAGAAGCACTGAGGGCAGCTGTGTAGTTTGGAACAAATTTCTCAGTCAGTCACACTTTAAAGCTTTTATACACCTAAGAAGTCTAACTCTGCCTGAAAGACAGTGATTAAAGTTTTTAAAGAGTACAAAGACTTTTACACAGAGTAGTATGATGCTCAGGACCAATTAAATGCCATCTTAAGTACTTAACTGAAGCATTTTTTAATACACTAAGAATCAGTTAAGTGGAAGGTGCCAAATTAAACTTACATTCACATTTTGCCATTGCTTTAATCTCAAGAGATTATGCATCATATTTCAAGAATGATTTCAGAAAACTTCCAGCAGAACAGTCTCTCTTAAGTTGGCTTCAGGAGCATTGCAGAAGCCTGAAAA